>NC_142012.1:158772111-159080444 GCF_049901735.1 Notechis scutatus
AATTGTGGGAGCTTCATCACTGGAAGCTTTCAAGAAGAGACTGGACTGCCATCTGTCAAAAATGGTGTAGTGTCTCCTGCTTGGGCAGGGGGATTGGACTAGATGACCTACAAGGTCCCTTCCAACTCTGATAATCTGTATCTGTATCTATCTTTTTGGCAAGGCACAAAAGAGCAAGGGATCAACCTACTCAAGATTTTTTTTTGCCCTCCACACTTGCTATTCCTGAGGACATAATTGGTTGTTCTAGAGACGATGATATTACCATAAGATGGTAATTATTTTATGTGTGGTGGAAAGAGAGAAGCAGCAATTAATTGTGAATTTAAAATTAAATTGCCTCCATTGAGAATAGCATCTACAATGGGGACAGCCCTATTTATTAACTGAGAAAATTGCAACAGATCCTCTTTCAAATTCATGGCCCTTGTTTGCAAGTACAAATGTAAATAAAATGGATATTTGTGTAGTAGGCACGTATTCGGAAAGGAGATCTTGCTCTTTCAGCTATTCTCTCTATCACAGCAAACATCAATAACTTATCAAGGCAGAAAATGAGTTGTTGTTCTTCTTTATTTATAGTAATGGAAAATAAATGGGACGTTATCAATTTGCAATAACATGTGATGCTCCAATATAGTCTGTTTAAGCCTTACTTATTTCAAGAGGAGAAGGGAACAGGTGTAAGAGCCGTGATGGCGCAGTGGTTAGAATGCAGTATTGCAGGCTAATTCTGTACACTGCTAGCAGTTCGAACCTCACCAGGCTCAAGGTTGACTCAGCCTTCCATCTTTCTGAGGTGAGTAAAATGTGAAACCAAATTATTGGGGGCAAATAAGCAGACTCTGTAAAGCAGTGGTTGCCACTGGTGATCCGTGAGAAAATTTTGGTAGTCCGCAGAGAAATGTCACCCCCCAAAAAACCCCAAAGTAATTAATCCAGACTGCGTGGGAACACAAGGCTGCGCCACCCCCATGGCCCGTGGGAACACAAGGCTTGCGTCGCTTGCATTGCAAACAACACGAGGTAGTGAGGGGATGGGAGAAAGGGCGGAGGGGGGAACTTGCCCCACTCGCCCCATGCGCCTGGCCTGGCCACTGGGCTGCTTCTTCCTGCTTCTTTCTTTTTCTACTTTTGGCTGCACGCAAGGAAAGCAGCAGAAGTCTTTCTTTCTCTCCCCCAAACTCCACCAGAAATGAGTCCTTGGGACCCTGCAGGGCATCCTGTTCCAAGAGGCTGCACCAGTGGGACAAGTCTTACAAAGACTCATTTCTGGCGGAGTTTGGGGGAGAGAAAGAAAGACTTCTGCTGCTTCTGCTGCTTTCCTTGCATTAAACCAAAAGTCCCCTGAGAACGGAGCTGGAGATGGTATCCTGTGATCCCAAATAAAGAATGATCAATCGGTAGGAAAACGGGGTGGGGAATTTTCCTGCAGACTTTTTTTGGGCTTTTCCCAGGGTTTCTGGTCCGTGGGATTTAAGATTATGAGTTTGGTAGTCCCTGAGGTCCAAAAGGTTGGCGACCCCTTCTGTAAAGCACTCATCAAGCACCGTGAAGCAGTATATAAGTCTAAATGCTATTGTTATACACACACACACACACATACACACACACAGAGAGAGAGATATACTGTACATATACAGATACCTATACATTTACATTTGCATATACCGTACATATACATATGCGTGTGTGTGTATCCCTTTGTAAGCCTTTGTGGGGACTGGAACTGTTCATGAAAAGAAGGATGTGTATATATGTGCCCAATGCCTTAGCTAATTATTTATTTAGCAAAAGGCAAAAATGTTAAACAGCACATGAGAATTACATTCACAATGAACAAATACGAAATATTTACTCTATTTACATGTTAAAGGTAGAATAGTTATGCCTTAGCTAAGCCTCCATCAGAAAATCAAAAAAAGGGGCAGGAACTTTCAGGACACACAAATACACAAACTCCATTGTTCTTCTCTAAATGACAATGAAGGTTGCCAATACCATGCTTTTAGGTAAATAATTTATGCTTACAGCTAACATAGTGTCCTTAGCAGGACAAGCTGTACATATGGGCAAGGCCATGGAACATGGTGAAAAAAATCAAGATAGTGGGTATGAAGCTCTGTTGTTTGTAATGTATTGATTTATTTATTTGTTTTATTTGTCAAGCGATTATAAGATAACAGGTATAAGTATAAACATAGTTATGAATACATGAAATGGATACATATAAGAAAAATAAAAAGAAACAAAAGTACAGGGATGGTAGGCACATTTTCATGCGCTTATGCACGCCCCCTACAGACCTCTTAGGAAAGGGGTGAGGTCAATAGTAGACAGTCTAAGGTTAAAGTTTTTGGGGTTTGGGGAAGAAACCACAGAGTCAGGTAGAGTATTCCAGACATTGACCACTCTGCTGCAGAAGTTGTATTTCCTGCAATCAAGTTTGGTGCGATTAACCTTGAGTTTGTGTCTATTGTGTGCTCTTGTGTTGTTATGGTTGAAGCTGAAGTAGATTAAAATAAAGAACTTTAACCATACCATCACAATCACCATCTTGACTTTTTGGACCTAGCTTGTGGACAACCCTATATACATGCATGCATACATTTCTACACAAACACTTGTATATATGTCTTTGTCTACTTTGTTTATTCTCTTGCTTGATTCTCTCCCTGATTCCACAAGTGTGGCTTCCTGTCTTGACATACATCACGCTGTTAGACAGCTCCAGTATTTTCACTTCTTGGAATTTGTTCTTTTAATCTGTAGAGGAGAACAGAAAAAGGGAAGAAAACAACTCTCTTCTGGGCTTCTTTCACTTCTTCTTTGGCCCTGATGTGTGATTTATACTTTCCAAACAATGCAGCTTTTGGTGGGGTCCTCGGTGCTCTCTGAGCTTGGTTATTTTCTTGCAGACATCTCACTACCAAACTAGGTAACATCATCAATGCTAAAAGGGAGTGGGGTTTGCTCTAGGTTTATATACAGTGACTCTCTCCCTGTCAGTATTAGTCAGAGTGTTGTTTTCTTTCTGCACCTTCAAATCCACTGTTTATGGAATTAGTTGTCATTCAATTAAATCGGAATTCAGATATATTTCTGTTACTTCCCGCAGGTTTCTTTATATTTAAAATCTCTCTGCATCTCTTTTTTTTTTATCACCATGAAAAGGATCCCCCTTTCGGGTACATGCATTGCTTTTCTGATTTTCCCATGGGCAACATTGTACATTTGATAAGGAATGTTTATGCTGCCATTGCTTCGATCGAGAAATAATTTTTCATTAAGAATTTTCGTGAATGTAGGTGCGAAGTTCTTATGTAAGGGCAAGAAGCAATGGGTGGATGTTCATCAGAGGGAGATTGGAAATAAGGAGGGATTTTCTGAAAGTGGGAAGAATTAATCAATGGAATAGCTTGCCTCCCAGAATTGTGGGTGCTCCATTGCTGGAAGTTTTCAACAAAAGACTGGACAACCATTTGTCTGGGATGTCCCAAAGGTGATTTTTTTTTTTTCAGGAGGCAACTAGACATTTTTGTTTTTTCTATGAAGCTTCTTCTCATCCAAGAAGCTTCTTCAGCTCTGATTGGATGGTAGACAATGGAAGGGTTTATACTCCTTGCAGACAGCTGGTCATTTGCATCCTTTTAGAAGGTCCTTGAGGCCACCTAGAGGTTTATCTGTGTCCTCAGGGTTACCTGAGTAGTTCAAATGTGTGTGGAGCCTTCTTGGCTTACAAGATGTTTTCTGCCCTGTGTCCCTTCCCTATTTAAGACAGATGCAGGCTGTTGGGGATGAGTCTATGTAGTCTGCATCTCAAACTCAAATCGTTCCTGTAATCTGTAATTTTTCTGGAAAATCCGTTCATACTCCCATACTATTCAAGGGGAGGTTTATCCCAAAGTGCATAGCTAAAAGTCTATAGGGATTCTCAGTCATCAATCCAGGTCATGGTTGTCCCAAAGGTGCTTTTTTCAGGAGGCATCTGGACTTTCTGGTTTTTTTCTTTGAAGACGTTTCACTTCTCATCCAAGAAGCTTCTTCAGCTCTGAATGGATGGTAGAGAATGGAAGGAGTTATACTTCTTGCAGACAGCTGGTCATTTGCATTCTTTTAAACAGTCATTGAGGCCACTTGGAGGTTTATAGTATAAGGGATAGTAAATGGACTCCAGCCTTGGACAGGTGGTTGGTCTAGAAGACCTCCATAGTCCATCCCAGCCATATGAATCTATGATTCTGTGATTGTTTTAGTGTCACTGGCTAGTCCACTCTATGGATCTTTCTGCTCCTGCTTGCTCCTGATGGGTCCTCAGCTGCAGATGAGTCCTCCAAGTGTCTCTTGATGTGCCCAGTAGCTCCAGTTCACACAAGCAGGATTCCAGCAGGGTTCAATCGTCTGTGTTCTCTAGGAAGTCTGTCCGTTATATATTTTCATTAAAGGCAGACAGGCCTTTTCCCATGTGTCCTGAATAAACAGGAAGATTTGCAGTGTCCATAGACATATTTTATTTGATTTAAATGAATGTCAATCGTCTTAAAAACTATCCAGAGCAGAAGTTGAAGAAACTGGAAGCTTGGTGGTGATCCATGAAACAGGTGTCCAGAGATTACACCAAAGTGGGTCATGTACGTAGAGGTTGTCCTCAAATAACTTGAACCAAACTAAGGTTTAAAAAAACATCTCTCTTGTGGAAAATCCCTGGCATCCCAGCACCAAATTTGAATAGAATAATTCATGAAACTCCACAAATATACGAGTAGCTACGTTCTGTGCTAGATGAAATCTCCAAATTAATTTCAAATGCAAGGCTAAACAGAGAGCATTACGTTTGGCTAATCTGGATGCATTCAAACCCCCTTGTTCATGCAGGAGACTCTATACCATTCCAGACAAGTGGTTGTCCAGTCTCTTCTTAAAAACCTCCAGTGATGGAGCACCCACAACTTCTGAAGGCAAGTTGTTCCACTGGTTAATTGTTCTCACTACCAGGAAATTTCTTCTTAGTTCTAGGTTGGTTCTCTCCTTGATTAGTTTTCATCCATTGCTTCTTGTCCTGCCCTCTGATGCTTTGGAAAATAAGTTGATGACTTCTTCTTGTGGCAGCTCCTCAAACACTGGAATACTGCTATCATGTCCCCACCAGTCCTTCTTTTCTCTAGACTAGCCATACCCAAATCCTGCAACTGTCAGTCTGGAACCCACATTGTCTATCTGATATTAACACAGTTGAGAAAGTCCAGAAATATTTCATAAGAAGAGTTCTACACTCCTCTACTCGTTGCAGAATACCTTATGCCACCAGACTCGAAATTCTAGACCTAGAAAGCCTAGAACTACGCCGCCTTCGGTCCGATCTAAGTATAGTATATAAAATCATACATTGCAATGTCCTACCTGTCAATGAATACTTCAGCTTCAACCATAACAACACAAGAGCAAACAGTAGATACAAACTCAAGGTTAACAGAACCAAACTTGATTGCAGGAAATATGACTTCAGCAACAAAGTGGTCAATGTCTGGAATATTCTACCTGACTTTGTAGTTTCTTCCCCAAACCCCAAAAACTTTAACCTTAGACTTTCTACTATTGACCTCACCGCTTTCCTAAGAGGTCTGTGGGGGCGTGCATAAGTGCACCAATGTGCCTACCGTCCCTGTCCTATTGTTTCTTTTATTTTTCTTATATCTACTCACTTCTTGTATTCATAACTATTTTTATCCTTATACATAATATCTCGTAAGCGATTGACAAATCAAATAAACAAACAAACAAACAAACCTGTTCTTCATATGTTTTAGTCCCCAGGCCTTTAATCATCTTCATTGTTCTTCTCTGCACTTTTTCCAAAGTCTCAACATTTCTTTTGTAATATGGTGACCAAAACTGAACGCAGTATTCTAGGGGTGGCCTTACCAAGGCTTTATAAGGTGGTACTAATACAGTACTTCACATGAATTTTGAATTTTGGATTTTGGGGTTTGATTTGTGGTTTCCAGGTTTAGGAAAGCAAAACATTTGTCCCAGAAAGGTTGACACAAGTTAACAATAAACGTAACAGACTGTCCTTCAAATAAACTTCATCTGAGTCCAGTGATTTGTGAAAGCTATTTTCTAAGGTGAAGAATACTATTTTTCCTGCTGAGTTTTGGTCAGGGAAAGGGAATATATATTTTGGTGGCAGTAGCAAAAACAAAACTCTGGATCGTAAGATATGGATGTGATTCTCAAAGATTTGTAATGTTGAGGAAACGTTGGAGGAATATTGGCAGTATTGTCTATACTCTGGGAATGAAGCATTTTTCTAGCCTCAGTAAGTACCATCGTTCAGATGCCAAACCTGTGCTTAGCAATGTGCCAATTTCTGCCTGATAAACCTTGACAGTACATTGTTCTCTTGTCAAGGGGCATTATCCTACCAATTCAGCAAAATAATAATAATATATAAAAAAATCTTCCTCCGGACAGTATATCTCATGGACATTCCCTTCTTTTATTGATTTGTTTTCTTCTGCCCCTTTCTCCTTCTTTTGTTTTCTTATCATAGCTTCAGGTTATTAAGTGGAAAGTATTGATGGGAACGGATGGGCTGAGGTCAATGAAGAGCTAATGCATCCCTAAGCTGCCCATTGTTACAGAGTTGTGCTTTACTCCGGGTTCCTGACGGGGGTGGGTGGAGAAGGTGCTAAGCTGTTGATCCTGGCTTTATTTGTCACAAACCCATCCATCAATCAAGCCCCGACATGTCGGCCTGCTGAATGACATGTAGGTCTCAGCTGAAAAAACTCGATAACGGTTGCTCTCTGTCTCTCTCTGTTTTGATAAGAAATACATTTGACTGAAATAGATAAGTACAGGCCTATTAAAGACTTGAAGAGGGGAAAACTGAAAAAGAGAGAGAGAGAGAGAGAGAGAGAGAGATGGCAATCAAGGTTATAGGTCTTAAGTGTGTTAGTGATACTTGGCAGTAAATGAAATGGGAATGTCCCATTCTACACACAGCATTCCTAAATCGGAAAGGATGACTTCTCTAAGAACTTTTTTTCATTTAGTTTATCCCACCAATTCATTTCATAGTTGGATGCTACTTTAGCAGCGCATGTATTTCCCCCCCCGGATGCCTAGGTAGAAGTAGGTACTTGGCAAGAGAGGAGGAAGGACGGAGGGAGAGAAACACCTGAGAACATGCAGTATTGAAACATTGAGAAAGGATGTTGGTTGAAAGCATGTCGTAATTTGTATTTGGATGTCTAACACATGGCACTTTTCCCTTTCAAATCCCTTCCTCTTTGTAAACCAAGAAGTTCTGCTGATCTGTTCTTTCTTTCGTTCACAAAACAGGACTGTGGAAACAAGCATGCACACCTCTTTGTCTTCATCTTCAGTCATTGCCTTTGGATAACTGTAGATTAAAACATGAGACCGATGCAATTTGCAAACATTTTTTTGAAAGCGTTTATTTCGGGCTAATAAAAATAAATCTAGCAAAGGATAGGAATGGGGGAGAGAGAGAGAGAGAGAGAGAGAGAGACCCAGAAATTTATTCGGAGTGACAACTGGTCAGCAAGCAAGTCTGCTTTGGAGACAGTAAAAATTTGCCATCGCCCCAAGAACTCGTGAGTCCTTCCCCATCCTCCCCCCACCCAGCCCCACTCTGCGTAGTGACTAGGGGCTAGAAAACTGCAAAAATCAATATGAAGTGCTTTAGGTTTGTTTGGCAAATTGCTCATGCTCTGCTGCTCTATTGTATCTGGCCCATATTCTATACTAGATATTTTAGATGGAAACTGCCACATAATGCATAGTCTTCTCTATTGATTTTTATAGATTTAACAGCACTTGAATTGGATCCCTTGAGAAAGCAGTGAGTTACTTAAGAAATGCCTCTCCTTCAACCTTGGGACATCCCCATTAATGCTGGTTAATGTTTGTGCCTTAAGAAATTGCAATCTCAACTTACTTTATTTTTTAAATTACTGCCCTAACACAATCTAAGCTAATAATGGATTCTGTTATCCAAGCTTTGAAAACAAGACTGCTAAAGAGTCTTGTCTATTTTTTTATTGCTGAAAACAGCATATACAGGTAGTTTAAAAATTATTATTTATTTCATTTATAAGCACCATTTTCCCTTTGTCACAATCAAACTAACATCCTAGGTTGCTCCTGCCTAGCCTGTTTCTTGATTTCTGCTTAATATATCCTCTTATTACAGCAAGATACTTAGTTGGGACGTCTGTAAAACATACATTGATGAAATCATTTCATAAGAATTGAAAGAAATTCCAGCTGAAGTTGTTTTAGTCATTTTTTCCCCAAATGTGTAGATTACAGATGTCTTCATGTCATCCTAGCACCAGATTGAGGAAAATTCATATAGGAACATATACAAATATGCTTCTAAAAATCTTTAGTATAGTGAAGACTCACAATTAGATCCCACAAAGTAGATTTGAGCAACCAAATGGGTTTTTTCAAAAGGCAACTGAACTTTCTTTGTTTTTTCTTGAAGACATTTTGCCTCTTTTCCAGGGAGCTTCTTTAGTTCACTGAAGAAGTTTCTTGGATGAGAAGCATATTGTCTTCAAGGAAAAACAAAGGAAGTTCTATGCCTTTTGAAAAAGCACCTTTAGAACAACCATAACTTGGATGGCTCAGACTCTCCATAGAGACTTACCCTGAAGCCCCTTCTGAACCATGAAGGACTATGGTGATGGTATATATGTATATATTTTTAAAAAATGAAATTGCTACTGAGTAGACAATAAATACAGGAGTGCATTTTCATGTTTTAAAAGTGAATGCAAACCACTCATCTCTTGCAAAACAAGTAGTGTACTTGCGTAGGTCACACACTCAGCATCCCCCCACAGTCACATGATCAAAATAGGGACAGGTCTTGGTTGTCCCAAAGGTGCTTTATCAAGAGGAAACTGGACTTTCTGGTTTTTCTTTGAAGACGTTTTGCTTCTCATCCAAGAAGCTTCTTCAGCTCTGACTGCATGGTGGGGAATACAATGGATCTCAGAACGGACTACAGGAACTATTTTTGCTTTAGTTTGAGGTGAAGATA
Source organism: Notechis scutatus (assembly GCF_049901735.1). NCBI lineage: Eukaryota > Metazoa > Chordata > Lepidosauria > Squamata > Elapidae > Notechis > Notechis scutatus. The sequence goes on from NC_142012.1 coordinate 158,781,191, forward strand.
ACACAGGTTCATCCCCAACCGCCTGCACCTGTCTTCAACAGAGAAGGAACACAGGACAGAGAAAAACATCCTACAGAAAGCATAGCTCCTTTCAGCAGTTCCTAGAAGGCCCAACCCCATATTTTCACTATTCATGTGACCCTGAGGGCACAGCCAATGACTCTCTGAAAGAATGCAAATGACCAGCTGTCTGCAAGGAGTATAAATCCTTCCATTCCTCACCATCCAGTCAGAAATGAAGAAGCTTCTTGGATGAGAAGCGAAATGTCTTCAAAGAAAAAGCAGGAAAGTCCAGTTGCCTTTTGAAAAAGAACCTTTGGGATTTCCACAGTCATGTACATGGCATCACGCTGCATCACAGAGCGTGCAGCGAAACACAAAATGCTGTTGCCTTCCTGTGTGCTTGTATGTGGTACCTATTCATCGGCTTGCATTTACATGCTTTCGAACCGCTAGGTTGGAACAAGTGACAGGAGCTCACTCCGTCTTGCAACACTCGGTCTCAAACTGCTGAGCTGCGTACCTTTAGTGGTCTAAGACTCAGCATCCTTCACCGCACTGACCCACTGCATCCCTAATGGGGACAGGAGTTGAGTACAAAAGTGGAAGTTGAGTGCCATTACTCTGCTGATGCTTTAGAGCAACGGCTCCCAACCTTTTGGGCATCAGGGACCGGTTCCATGGAGAGGTTTTTCTGCGGTGGTGTCGTGTCATGTACTGACTGCATCCTGTGGATGGACCTTCACTTGTTTGCACAGACTACTTTCTGGCATGTTGTGGCCTGGTACCGGTTCATGGACCTGGGTTGGCCCCCCCGCCCGCTTTACTATAGTCTCTTTACTATAGTCCAACCTTTCTATGTTGTTGGGCATCCAGCAATGGTGATTCTAAGTCCATTCCTTCTCTAAAAAAATAAATATATGGTATTTCTATAGCAAGATACAGGTAATCTTCTACTTACAACAGTTCATTTAGCAACTTTTCAAAGTTACAACGATGCTTTAAAAAAGAGTTATGACCATTTTTCACACTTGCAGCATCCCTATAGTCCAATGGTCAAAATTCAGACCCTCAGCAACTGACTCCTATTTATGACAGTTGCAGTGGGCCAGGGTCACGCATTCACCTTTGGCGAACTTCTAACAAGCAAAATCAAAGGGGGGGGGGGCCTAGATTCACTCAACAGCCGTGTTACGAACTTAACTGTGACAAGGGAGGTTGTAAAATGGGACAAAGGTCACTTAACAACTACCTCACTTTGCACCGGAAATGTTGGGCTCCATTGTGGTCACACGTCGAGCAGTAACTGTATAAAACCAAGGTGCTGGTTGTTACTTTTAAAGCCCTTCATGGCTTGGGACCAACTTATCTGAGGGACCGTCTCTTGCCAGTCACATCTACGCCGACTCATCAGAGCGAGGAGGCCAGGAATGGTGCAGGTCCCATCTCTGAGGGAGATACACCTGGTGGGACCCAGAAGAAGGGCCTTCTCCGTGGTGGCTCCTTCTCTCTGGAACATCATCCCCACAGAGATTACAGTGGCCCCCACTATAATACTTTTCCAGAAGGCGCTGAACATATGGTTCTGCCAGTGGGCCTGGGGAACCCAGAGCGGGATGGCGCCCATTAAATGGCTCGTGTGATCTGCTGTCACTGGGGCAGGGGGTGGGAGGGTGGTTATTATATTATATTATATTATATTATATTATATTATATTATATTATATTATATTATATTATATTATATTATATTATATTATATTATATTATATTATATTATATTATTATATTATATTATATTATATTATATTATATTATATTATATTATATTATATTATATTATATTATATTATATTATATTATATTATATTATTTATTATATTATTATATTATATTATTATATTATTATATTATATTAATTATATTATATTACATTACATTACATTACATTACTATATTATATTATATTATATTACATTATATTTATTATATTTATTATATTATATTATAATTTATTATATTATACTATACTATACTATACTATACTCTGCTATGCTATGCTATCCTATCCTATCCTATCCTATCCTATACTATACTATACTATACTATACTATACTATACTATACTATACTATACTATACTATACTAATTTATTTGATTTTTTAATTAGTTTTATTGTTTAAAATGATGTTTTATATCCTGTAAGCCGCCTTGAGTCACCATGGGCAAATAGACGGCAATATAAATTCAATAAATAAATAAGTAAGTACGTAAATAAATCAAGAGCTTTTCTCTCTTCTGGCTCCCGCCATAAGACTTCCAAGTATTGGCTCAGTAAAAATCCAAGAACAGTGAAAACGATAAAAAGATTCAATTCACGAATTGCGAAGACAATAAGGACCCCTGTTTCTTTGAACCCACCTCTGCCCCCCCCCAAATGATACAAAGCAAGGTGGTCCCGTGATTTTTCTGTTGGATGGGTGCCACGTGGAATCTCCTCGCTAACGTACAATGTGACAAATGGCAGGCAGAGCTACTCAGTGGAGCTTCAAGGGCCCACAGTTCAGAGTGTTGTGAGATATGACTTCCCCCGCTGACTTTGCGGCGAATAAACAGACACAAGACTCTCACGCGGAAAAGTTGCATGCACCGCTTGTCATTATCCACGACGCCTACTGTGAAAAAGAGGGTAATCATCTCAACAGTTGCTACTGGGTGAATTGCTCGGCTATAATTGTGCAGCAGGTCTCATCTTCAGGCTCGCTGAGTGAGAAGAGCTTCTTCAGTGGTGATTTTGTACAGCCTCCTGTTCTGATCACATAGATTCAAACCCTGGATTTAGATAACGTTCTTTTTTCTTTTTCTTTTTTTTTCATTAGGCCGGTTTGTGTGCCTTTGGATGAGTGCCTCTTCTTCTAGCTCACTCAAAAGTATTAAGAGGACAAGTCACACAATAGGATTGCTTGTTTGTTAGATTGTTTATCATACTTCTTAACCATCCATTTCCTTCAGAGAGTGACTCTGGGCAGTGTACAATTTAATCAATATAATAAAATATGAAAACCAAAATAATTTAAAAAATTTTTTTCCAAAAAAAAGGCAAAACAATATTATAAAATTACAAAAAAAAAAAGACGTAGATTCCAAAATGGGATGTTTAGAAGTCGTTAATAAAGGCTGGGGAGGGGATTGTGTGAGTCCTGGTGTCCCACACGCAAGACTACACAGTTTTGACCCTTTTATGGAAGGCCAAAGGATTGGGGCCTTTCCTCACCTCTGAGGGAAAGATGTTCCACAATGAAGGCCAGTGGCAGAAAAGGCCTCTTCCTCGACCCTGCCTGTCGAAATTCTTTGACGCCAGGGTCTGTAATATGCCTTCCTTTCCTGAATGAGTGGGATGGGCTAATGTGATGGGAGAAAGACAGTTTCATAGATAGCTGGCCCTGGGCCACGTAAGGCTACATAGGTAATAAGAAACACCTTAAATTGGGCCCAGGAGCCAAACTGGCATCCAGTGGAGTTTATGGAGCACAGGTGTTCTATGTGCCCTTTTGGGGGCACCCAGTATAACTCGTTAACCCCATGCATAGAAATTAATACTATAGTAGCAATAGCACTTAGAGTAGACCGTGGGTGTCAAACTCACTGCCTGACGGAAAATGGGGTCCATTTTCACTAGCAGAGGGCTGCAGGAGGCCATCGTGGCTGAAAATGGGGCCAGGGGGCCGTGTGTGCCCCTGCTGAGCACCGTTTTTGCTGGCAGAGGCACCGTGGGCCGGTCCTTTGCTGTTTCTAGGGTGGCCTCACGAGCCAGATCTAAGTACCCCACGGACTGGATCCATGGGCCTTGAGTTTGACATCCCTATTCTATTGTACTCTGTTCTGTTCTGTATAGCATAGCATAGCATAGCATAGCATAGCATAGCATAGCATAGCATAGCATAGCATAGCATAGCATAGCATAGCACAGCACAGCACAGCACAGCACAGCACAGCATAGCATAGCATAGCATAGCATAGCATAGCATAGCATAGCATAGAATAACAGAGTTGAAAGGGACCTTGGAGGTCTTTTAGTCCAACCCCCTACTCAGGCAGAAAGTGAGGCCACCCTAGCAACAGCAAAGGACCTGTCCGCCGTGCTTCTGCCAGCAAAAACGGTTTAGACAAATGGCTTTCCAATCTCTTCTTAAAAACTTCCAGTGTTGGAGAATTGACAACTTCTGGAGGCAAGTAGTTCCACTGGTTAATTGTTCTAACTATCAGGAAATGTTTTCTTAGTTCTAGGTTGCTTCTCTCCTTGATCAGTTTCCATCCATTAATTCTATTCTATTCTATTCTATTCTATTCTATTCTATTCTATTCTATTGGTTTGGTCTGGTCTGGTCTGGTCTGGTCTGGTCTGGTCTAGTCGAGTCGAGTCGAGTCGAGTCGAGTCCATTGAGTGGATTTCAACTCCCAGAATTCCCCAGCCAAGCCTGCTGACTTGCGAATTCTGAGAGTTGAGGTCTACCCATCTTCAACTGGCTGAGTTTGAGAAACACCGATGTAAGCCCAATTACTTGATACATAGGTTACTGGGTGATTATGAGCATTTCTGATGTCCATCAGCAACTCATTCTGAAGCATGCCAAATGAGAAATGTTGGTCTTATCCTTAAATTAAAGTAAACTTTTTTTTTGTTGAATTATTTTAACTTAAAGTTAATATTATATTAAAGTTAATATATACTTTTCCATCAACTTTGGGATCCCTGCATAAGAAGGGACAAAAGTGAAGTTTACAGATTAGATTTAGGTGAAGTATCCTAATTAGTCTGCAAATTGTAAGCAAGGGAGGGTTATTAGCTTGCACCAAGGATACTCCCAAGGCATGTTGTGGAAAAGGGGAAGTAATTAATTTTCTCCTCCCCCCCCCTTTAGTTATAGTTAAATTGCCTGATGAACAGTCCTTAGAAATTTAAAAGCATGCCTAAAGGCTTAATTGGCCTAATTAACAAAAAAAAATTTAATACAATTTGAGTTTTTTTCTCATGGCCAACACAGTGGCTTTTGTATTTTATGTGAATATAGTAAGGCCTCCCATTTTCAATGAAAACAGTTTATTCTGGAAAATTAACAATAGTGTAGATTAACAAAGTACTACTATTGCCACACAATACTGTACACAGGGCTGCCTTGAAAACCATTCAGAAGTTGAAACTTTCACAAAATGGCAGCTGCTCATTCCTTGGTGGTGGATTTCAGATTGTCTCCAGCATCTGCAATGGGGTCAAAAAAAGTCAATCTGGAAGTTGCAATACTATGACCAAAGCTGCACTCATTTTGTACATGTTGTTCTGACCCGGCCTTCACAAAAGCAAGAAACAGACTCCCTGCAAAGAAAAACTCCTCTTTATTTACACATTGGGAATTAACTGCATTCACCAACAGAAAGTCCAGGCAAGAGTCCTACAAGAAGTTAACTGAAACAATAGTCCTTGTAAGCTAGTTATGATAAATGCAAGGCTGTGAGCTGGGAGGCTGTAAATTAAGGCAGTTTAAACAGAGAAATAGACAAACTGGCAAGGCAGTTTTTTGTCGCAAGAAACACATAAGGAGCAAACTTTCCAGAAATGCGAACTGTTGTCTGCGACAACCAAACCACTCCCCTTTCCTCCTATTTATTCCCCAGACAGGGAGGGGCCCATCAGTAGCCACGTTTGTTTTGCTTTCCAAGCCGGCTCATTGTCCTCTGTTGTTCACCTCTCCCATCTGTTCTGTGCATACACGCATCTGGAACAGGCCCCAGCTGTTCCTCCTCCTCACTCATCTCTGACTCCAAAGGCAGCTGCCTCTCTGGCTGGGAAATGCCGTAACACCTTGGCTCTATCTCTATGTCCGATGCTGAGCATCTATCAGAGCCTTCTCCAGGCTCCAGAACTGGCCCAAGTTCTTCCCCAGCCTCCTCATCGTCTGAGTCTGCAGCCAGCTCTGCTGGCAGCTGGTGGGCCACAACACATGTTGACATCACATGTAATACAAAACAGTGGGACATCTATTGTTCTTTCCAAGCTCATGTCAACATTTTCCAACCATGACAATAATTAATATTAAAGCATGCAATAAAAACCTAGCAAAAGAATTGTATCTTTACAGAATTTTTTGAATGCTGATAATATGGAGGCCAGACCAAACTCTTAAGCGGTATCCTTGCCGCTTTCTGAGCTTGGTGGTTTTCTTGCAGACATTTCATTACTATCATTATTGATGATATTACCTAGTTTGGTAATGAAACATCTGCAAAAAAAACCATGAAGCTTAGAGAGGACTACAGTTCTACCTCAAGCTATAAATATTCTCTTCTATCAGAACTCTTCATGGCTAGTGTGTAATGCAAGAGAAGATCAAACTCCCACTGGATTTCTCAATTTGATATTAGTGCTGTTATCCAATGCAAATTTAATAACATCATTGTTATTAAATCTTTAATCTTTACAAACACTGCTATTTGAGTTGTAGCCTTCTTTTTTAAGCCCCCAAAATACAGTCTTCTGCTTCTCCATCCCCTTTTAATTTTTTTCAGAAGCAATGCCACAAATAGATTTATTTCTCCAAATAAAACTTACCTGTCCTTGATGACTGAATGACTGGAGGAAAGGCTTAGAAATCACCAGTGAGGTGAGGCTTTAGATACAGGTAAGGTTTTCAATGTTCCTCTCAAATGTTTTGCCCACATCCCAACCAGGAATACATCAATCTCAAGGCGCTACTGAAAAAGGAAGTGGGGCTAATTGCGGCATTTTCTATTCAGCTGACACCAGAACAGATATGGTTAAAAGCATGGTGACAGCAATGACAAAACAATGCATTTGAAGAGGCAAACTAAGAGCTTGTTGCTTTTACTAAGAGCAGCGGTGGTATTTATGTAACACATATACATGCTTGAAGGCGGTGGGGGATAAATCCTGTGCCCGTGACTACTATGTGTGGTAGTTAGAAAACAGCATTTTTTTTTTCATGGAGAAGGCAGGCAAGATTCCTTGAATGACAAAGAAAGGATTGCCACAGAAGGAACCAGGATGAAACTATTGGAAAATAGGACAAAAGGAATTAGCTTGCTCACGTAACTCCAGTATTAATATTGTAAACCACCCAGAGATCCTGTGGTAAGATAAGGCAGCCAATACATTGATTGGATGGATGGATGGATGGATGGATGGATGGATGGATGGATGGATGGATGGATGCAGTGGTGGTATGCTATTGGTTCAGACAGGTTCAGATGAACCGCCTCCCACGATCATCTGAGAGGAGGGGAAAAAAGCCTCCGCCAATCAGCTGAGAGGAGAAAGAAGAGAAAAGCACAGGATTGGCCCTCCCACCTGTCTCTGCGCTTTTCTCTTCTTTATCATCTCCACTGATTGGCACTGCAGGATCCCACTGCTGGATGGATGGATGTAGAGGTACAAAAAAGCAATATGGTGGCTCTGGTTCTCAGCTGTTCATCCGGATTGCAGACAAGGAGAAACAAACCACTTACGATGTCCACAAAATCATATTTTATTTGTTCGTCCACTTCTCCAATTCGGGTAACAACGAGCACATGGAATTAAAGTCAGTTCTGGCGCTCACTGCAGCCAGAGCTGTATCTATACATAACCTAAAGACATAATTGGTCTAGCTATCATAATTGGTAGTTGCTGCCACCCAACATCTGACAGTTCCGTGGGATCGCAAATGTCGGTCATACAGCGGTGCCGTTTCCACCCACACCCCTTGCACCTGCACAATAACATGGAGCACTGCCACCCTCGTGCACACTCTATTCCCTCCCCCATATCTGTCAATAAAACTTCCACCATCCATCATCTCCAACACGCTGCTATCCGCTGCAGACAGCATGCAACAGGCTGGCATCTGACATCATCAGCATGCACTCACTGTCCGTTGACGACCAGGACTCCATACCGCGCTGCAGTGGTGATGCATGCAGAGGGTACATCGAGCCCACCATCATCTGAGTTCCATGCCAAGCGTCCGCAGAGGGTGGAAGGTCAGAAAATGCAAAGGCCTCGGATGCTGGTGTTGCGGCTCCATGCAAGCCATTGGAGATGTGACAGGCGACCCCTCTACCAGGAATCTGCCTGCAATACAAGAATAACACTATCATTAATCATTGCCACCAAAAAAAAACCAATCACAGTGTAGGCCCAGGTTTATCGGGATATGTGGTGTGAAAACAGCACAACGAGCGAGCTGCATACACATCCAACTCATTTACCCAGGACGCCTTTGACGCAGGATACTCTTTCCATCGCACCAAATATTGGATAGAGTTTCTTCTTATGCGGGAGTTGAGAATTATATCTATTTCAACCTGATCAGTGTTTGTCTGCTGTAATTCATCCATACCAAGTGATCCATTCGTGGACTCAACAAGTTTCAATAAACTTGTACGGAAAACCAGCTGAATACGGCCCAACAATGGTGGTAGTTTCAATTTGTCCGTGACAGGGTTAATGACTTTCATTATTGGGAACAGACCCAGATATTTGGGGCCCAATTTCCTACTATTCAACCTCAATTTGATATATTTCATGGAAAGATAAACCCTGTCCCACACCTGAAAGGGTACATGATCCTACCTCTTCCTATTCGCATGGGTTTTGTACTCAAGTGCTGTTTTGTCCAGAGCTTTCCATACATCTTGCCAACAGGCCTCTACCTTTTATGCCCAGGCCCGCACACTAACTGGATCATCTAATTGATACGTGAAATCCAGCAATGGACCAAATTCCAGACCATGTACAACGTAGAATGGGCTGTATCCTGTACTGCTATGTACAGCATTGTTATATGCAATTTCTGTGAACGTTAATTACTCCACCCATTCTCTTTGTTGATATGACACATATGACCTTAAGTATCTCTCCACCATAGCATTCGCTCTCTCTGCTGCGCCATTGGTACTCGGATGGTATGCCAAACTCAGTCCCTGTGATGATCCTAACAGGATGAGGAATGCCTTCCAAAATTGTGCAGTGAATTGTACTCCCCTGTCAGAAATCACTCTTCGAGGTGTTCCATGTAGTCGATATATATGCTTTAGAGACATGTTTGCTAGTTTTCTTGCTGAGGGGAGACCTTTACAAGTAACAAAATGTGCCTATTTCAAAAACAAGTCTATGACGGTCCATATTACCGTATAACCATTACTGTTTGGCAATTCAACAATAAAATCCATGGCAATATCTTGCCATGGACGTTGTGGCTCAGATATGGTTTGTAATAATCCCAATGGCTTGCCAACTCTTGGCTTTGAGGTCACACAGACATGAGATCTTTTTTCATACTGTTCAATCTCGGAATTCATCTTTGCCCATGAAAATTGACGTCTTGCTAAATGCAGGGTTTTCAGAAACCCGAAATGTCCAGCTTGTTTCACGTCATGACACTTTTCTAGAACACAGTCTCTACACTTGGCCAGCACATATAGTTTGTCCCCTTTCCAGGCTAATCCGTCTTTATATGAACATGAGGTAGCATTAGTCTCAAGCCATTCATCTGTTCGAGTAGCCTCTCATAATGCATCTTGTTTTACCTCTTTCAATCATATCACTTGTCCCGTGTTCATTTCAGCTGTTCGTCCAGATTGCAGACAAGGAGAAACAAACCACTCACGATGTCCATGAAATGAGATTTTATTTGTTCATCCACTTCTCCAATTCGGGTAACAACGAGCACATGGAATTAAAGTCAGTTCTGGCGCTCACTGCAGCCAGAGCTGTATTTATACATAACCTAAAGACATAATTGGTCTAGCTATCATCCGGTAGCTGCTGCCACCCAACATCCGGCAGTTCCGTGGGATCGCAAATGTCGGTCATACGGCTGTGCCGTTTCCACCCACACCCCTCGCACCCGCACAATAACACGGAGCACCGCCACCCTCGTGCACACTCTATTTCCTCCCCCGTATCTGTCAATAAAACTTCCACCATCCATCATCTCCAACACGCCGCTATCCGCTGCAGACAGCATGCAACAGGCTGGCATCTGACATCATCAGCATACATTCACTGTCCGTCGGCAACCAGGACTCCATACCACGTTGCGGCGGCGATGCATGCAGAGGGTACATCGAGCCCGCCATCATCCGGGTTCCATGCCAAGCGTCCGCAGAGGGTGGAAGGTCAGAAAACGCAAAGGCCTTGGATGCTGGTGTCGGGGCTCCATGCAAGCCATTGGAGATGTGACACTGGTAGTTGAAATTTGAGTTCTATTTCTTTTGTGTGTGGGTTAAAAATTGTGTTCATGGACAAAAGGTATCGTGCCTTTTTAAAAAAGTTTCTCCACCCCTGGACATGGCAGTGTTGAACTCACGGAATGTTAATGACGGCTGAAGCCACTGAGAAGAAGGGATAGTAAAGGATCTACAGAAGGGTGAGGAAAAAAATGTAACATTTATTTTCATACTCAGTGTATGAAGATCAGGCCCAGTGATGAATGGCATCAGAAGATAGCAAGGCTAAAATATTTCTGTCAGTTTGGCCTAGAGGTGAAGGCACCAGGCTAGAGACTAGCAGAATGTGAGTTCCAGTTCTGCCTTAGGCATGAAAGACAGCTGGGTTGCTTTGGGCCAATCATTAGGGCCAATCACCAGGAGTTCTAGTCCTTCTGTAAGGCATGAAAGCCAGTTGGGTGACTTTGTGCCAGCTCTCTGAGCCTAATCCACCTGACAGACTTGGGGAAAATAAGAGGAAGAAGACAGGGCAAAATTAAATTTAAAAATGAACCTAAAATATTCTGTGCACATTTTGCTTTAAAGAAACTAAACAAGCCCATCTCCACTGTTAAACCGTATTTTCATACCATTTAAAAAAAAAAAAAACATTACTCAAAACACTACTCAAAATCAGCTGTTTTCTCATCAGATGTTGATAGTACAACCTGGGGGTATTTGTAGGCTTACAAATTGGAGCCCGAGTCAGGATACAAATAGCCTTCAAGTCACAGATTTCTAATCCCTGGTCTCCAGAAATGAGAAGTCTAATAATGAACAGCTTTTCACAGAACTAAATGCCGTGAAAAAAACATGAGTGCCTTAACAAGCGACGAAAACATCTGGCTGCATTTCAAGTGTCTCCTTTTGAAGGGAAGCTACTAATCTATAAAAAGGAACTCTTCAGAGAACTTTATCTTTGATTCGTACAAAGAAATATTTGTGGCAGCTGCTTCTCATTTGAGCTGAACCACTTTGCTGTAGTTTCTTGGTCTTCTAGTTGGAAGTCTGACACTCTCCATTTCTCAGTGTTTCGGTGCTAAGGGAAGAGCTCGAAAAAGGCTTATGTGTGCCTCTGCTGAAAAGTGACTCAAACTGTTTTGCTTGTTGGAGAATCTTGCTAAAGTAAGCAAATTTTTAAGATGAACTCCATTTCAACTCTACCAGGTTAATACTGGGAGTGAACTGGTAAAAAAGGAATGGATGAGTAATAGCGGAATGGGACCACTCGCTGTGGCCAAATCGTTGTGGCCAACTCACCATAGGACAACTTGCCATGGGACAATTGAACAATTCAATTTTAATTATTTAAAATAATTTTTTTTTTAATTTTCATCATTTACATTTCATTCTGTCCCTCCTTTTTCATTCTTTTTTTAATGATTCTATTCAACCATTTCTTTTATATTAGTGTAACTCTTGTCTCGCAATTAGTTGTGCCACAGCAAGTTGGTTGTGGCAAGTTGGCCATGGCGAGTTGGCTGTGGCGAGTTGGCCATGGCGAGTTGGCTGTGGTGAGTTGGCCATGGTGAATTGGCTGTGGTGAGTTGTCCCACAGTGAGTTGGCTGTGGCGAGTTGGCCGTGGCGAGTTGGCCGTGGCGAGTTGGCTGTGGTGAGTTGTCCCACAGTGAGTTGGCTGTGGCGAGTTGGCCGTGGCAAGTTGGCCATGGCGAGTTGGCTGTGGTGAGTTGTCCCACAGTGAGTTGGCTGTGGTGAGTTGGCCGTGGCGAGTTGGCTGTGGTGAGTTGTCCCACAGTGAGTTGGCTGTGGCGAATTGGCCGTGGCGAGTTGGCCTTGGCGAGTTGGCTGTGGTGAGTTGTCCCACAGTGAGTTGGCTGTGGTGAGTTGGCCGTGGCGAGTTGGCTGTAGTGAGTTGTCCCACAGTGAGTTGATTGTGGCAAGTTGGCCATGGTGAGTTGGCTGTGGTGAGTTGTCCCACGGTGAGTTGGCTGTGGCGAGTTGGCTGCTGTGAGTTGTCATTGACCCAAATAATAGGGTTTATGTAAGTATTTGTGTCCCTTTTCATGGTTGGCCTTCCCATGATTGATCTTGTACCTACCCTCAGCTTATGTGAATCTCTCAAATACATTTATTGAGTGTTTGAGGTTTTCTTAGTTGGGGGAAAAGGGGGAGGGAAGAGAAGGAAAATGAAGAGCAGGGAAGGAGAAGGAATTGACATTTATTCCAATAGGGATATCCTGGAGAAAGACAACGTAGGAGATGACCAGGCTGAGGCTGAGGTGTGAAATGCATCATCAATTGTGAGTCCCTTTGTACCCACAATAGATCTAAGTCCAGCCCACCTTGAATTCCTGTAACTCTTATCTACCACCAACTTGCGTTGACCGTCAGTAGTTTAGATTCTTGTAGAGAGGTTAAGCTTGCAATAAATCTTTATATTCCTTTGAACTGCCTGGATTTTCTGATTTCCCTGGCTCTTGACGTATAATTAAGCTTCAGGAAGTGTATTTCTGCAGCAAAATGGAGAAGAAGGTCCAACTTCAAGGTATTATTTCAATAGGATGTTTTGAACAACATTCAAGAAATAACACAGCTAGTCCTTGACTTACAACCATTCATTTAGTGACAGTTCAAAGTTACAACAGCACTGAAAAAAGTAACTTATGACTGATTTTCACACTTACCACCGTTGCAGCGTCCCCTTTTTGTGACCTTCTGACGAGCAAAGTCAAAGGGGAAACCAGATTCGCTTAAGAACCAAATTACTAACTTAACAAGCGCAATGATTCACTTAACAGCTGTGGCAAGAAAGGTCGTAAAATGGGGGCAAAACTCACTTAACAACTCTCTGGCTTAGCAATGGAAATTTTGGGCTCAATTGGGGTCAAAAGTCGAGGGCTATCTGTATGTCATCAACAATGCTAGTATCTAAGTCCGTGTTGGCAAACCTATGCCACGCATGCCAGAAGTGGCATGCAGAGCCATTTCCCCCAGCATGGGAGAGGTCGCCCGGAAGAGCCCCACTGCGCATGCACGTGCGCACCGCCACCTGACAGCTGACTGTCGGGTTTCTGGCGTGCATGCGAAGGGGGGCAGTGGGGGTGCACAGGAGACATGCATGCATACGCAGGGATGCACTGCATGCGAGGGGATCGCGTGCACATGCACAGATGTGCTGTGCACGAGGAAGAATCACATGCGCATGCGTGGACATGGCGCACAAGGGAGAATCGCATGTGCAGACATGGTGCACAAAGGGGAATCACGTGCGCGTGCACAAAGACGCGTGGTGCACGAGGGGATCACACGCGCATGCGCAGACACACTGCGTGTGAGGGGGGAATCACCTGCGCAGGTGTGGCACATGAGGGGGAATCACGTGCGCATGCGCAAAGATGCACAGCGCTCGAAGGGGGGAATCACATGTGCACGCATTGCCTTCTGGGTGCTGGCATGCGAGTGTGTGTAAGCGAGCAAGCACACAATTATCAGCACGGGACCCCTAAAAGGTTAGCCACCACTGATCTAGTGGTTTCCACCATGATATTATGGGGAAATCCCATCTGTCTCTCGGTTCGTTTTCCTCCTCGTGGCTTTCCAGACCTCTTGAGTAAATTCTGGGTACTACCTAAGTCACTCCTGCGCTTGCTATATGTTTCTGTAGGAAAAAGACAGTATCAGTCAAATTTAATATCTAGGTACCGTATCTATGGTTTCTAATGGCATTTTTTTTGTTTTGCATAAAACCTGTTAGAATAAATGTGAACAATTTGTCTCTTGTTAACTTCAGTGGAGCTTCTCAACAGGAAGCCCTGAACAATTAAGCTGCAAGCCAATGAATTCAAAGGTTATTTTAATGAAAAATGGAATAGGACAACTGGGTCTTTAAACATTGCCTTTTCTAGCTTCCCATTTCTCTACATGGTCCTGAAATCGCCCCCATTTAAAAATGGCTTTTCACTGTAAAATGCATGTAGTGGGATTTAAATATAGATATGTATTTGGGACATGCTCTATTGCCTTAATATGTCCAGCAGCTTGCTTTAGGCAAGTTAGAGAAAACTAAGCTTCTATGTTTAGTTCTATCTTTGTTTTAAAAAAATCTCAATGTATAGTCATTGTTTTACAGGCAGAAATGGAGAAGTTTATATGCCTGGATGTAAAATTAAGAGATATTGGAAGAGAAATTATTCCTTTCCTCCTTCATAGCCCATCTATGTGTCCTATGGAACTATGCAGCCCAAATATAGTATACCTTGAACTGATATAGCACACTTCTGTGTCAGAAGCACGAAAGCACTTCCATGGTGACATCACTGTTGCTTGGGGGACACCCAGTTGGGGGTTCCTTTCATGTCCCCATTAAGTTGCCCAGCAAAATGGTAGCCACCTATCTATTCATAATTGCCTGCTTTCAAACTGCAGGGTCAGCAAGAGCTGGAGCAAGTGATGGGAACTCACCCTGCCATGCGGCCGCAGCAACCAGGTCTTGAACGTGAGCCTGCCGATTATCAGCCCAACATCCTAACCACATGTCTCGAACTGATAGAAAATAAAAATAAATTAAATAGGGAGCCTCATTTAAATAGAGTAGAGTAGAGTAGAGTAGAGTAGAGTAGAGTAGAGTAGAGTAGAGTAGAGTAGAGTAGAGTAGAGTAGAGTAGAATAACAGAGTTGGAAGGGACTTTGGAGGTCTTCTAGTCCAACCCCCTGCTTAGATAGGAAACCCTACACTACTTCAGTTATCCAATCTCTTTTACAAAACTTCCAGGGTTGGAGAATTCACAACTTCTGGAGTCAGGTTGTTCCACTGATTAATTGTTCTAACTTTCAGGAAATTTCTCCTTAGTTCTAGGTTGGTTCTCTCCTTGATTAGTTTCCACCCATTGTTTTTTGTCCCACCTTCCGGTGCTTTGGAGAACAGCTTATTTATTTATTTTATTTTTATTTATTTATTTGATTTGCCAATTGTTTACAAGATAATAAGTATAAGTGTATACATAGTTGTGAATACATGAAATGGGTACATATAAGAAAAATAAAAGAAGAATAAGAGAAACAATAGGACAGGGACGGTAGGCACGTTGGTGCGCTTATGCACGCCCCCTACAGAGGGAGCTTGACTGAATGTCCTGCTGAACATCTGCAGGGCTTCACGTGCACATCTGTGAACTTCACAGACCAGAGTCCAGGTGATCACAAATTGCTGGAGCTCTTGTCATGGCCTTCTCCATAGTAACTCCCTCCCTGGGGAACATCATTCACGTGGAGATAAGATTGGCCTCCATCCTAACACTCTTTTGAAAGGGCCTAAAGACATGATTTTGCCAGTGGCCTGGTGATCCCAGAATAATATGGACCCCCTCAAGTGGTTGTTTTGGTTGTTGCCCTGGGGTGGGGGATGTTAATTGGCTTTTGTAATTAGGGTTTTATTGCCATAAACTGGAGGGCTCACTGTGAGTGAGTTAAACAGTCGTGTAAATTTTCTAAATAAATAATGTTCTTCTGATCAAAATCTGGTTGGAAGTCAGAGCTTTCCCCTTCCTGAGGACATAGCGCAGCCCTCAAGGAGCAGCCAATGACTTTGGACAGTACATCCAGTGCATTCCTTCTATCTGTGTTTTCACCTAACTTCCAAATTAACATCATCAAAACAACTTCTGTACCAAAAAGTAGCCCATTGTGGTTCTATAGGGCCTAGAGCAAAGGTGTCAAACTTGATTTCATTGCAGGCCACATCGGGGTTGTGTTTGACCTCAGGGGGGCGGAGGGGGGGCATGGCAGCTTGATGTCACTCGTGTTGGGGGTGCCTGAGCACTCTGCCAGCCAGTGGTGGGATTCAATTTTTTTTACTACTGGTTTTGTGGGCGTGGCAAGGGAAAGATACTGTAAAATCTCCAGTCAGAGGTGGTATTTGCCAGTTCTCCAAACTACTCAAAATTTCTGCTACCAGTTCTCCAGAGCTGGTCAGGACCTGCTGAATACCACCTCTGCTGCCAGCGTAAATGGATTCCCGAGCTCCATTTTTGGCTGCAACCAGGGGTGGGATTCAGATTTTTTAACAACCGGTTCTGTGTGCATGGCTTAGGTGGTGGGTGTGGCTTGGTGGTCATGTTATTGGCTGGGCGTGGCCAACTCAATATCACTCACATTGAGGCACGCATCTCCTCGCCTGGCCTCTCGTGACTGTAGGGATGCTGCAACAGTTGTAAGTGTGAAAAATGGTCATGAGTCACTTTTTTCAGTGCCATTGTAACTTTGAATGGTCACTCCACACAAGCAAAGTACCAGCAAGGGAGGGAAAAAAAACTCCAGAGATGTTTCTGAGACAAGAAGTCTAGCCCTGCCAAGAACGTAATAAGGGTTAATGGAGAGGCCGTTTCTGTAAGCGACACCAGAATGTTTCCTGCCTGCCTGCCTTACAGGATTAGCCCAGTAATTTCTTCTAACAACTGGTTCGCCAAACTTCTTAGAATGTTAACAACTGGTTCTAGCAAATAGGTGCGAACTGGTAGAATCCCAGCCCTGGCTGTGACAGCTTCCTGCAACCCTCTGCCAACAAAAGCAAAGCTCAGGAGGACCTCCCGTGGCCCTCCTGAGCTCCGTTTTCGCTGGCAGAGGTACCGCAGGCCGGTCCTTTGCTGTTTCCAGGGCAGCCCCATCAGCCAGATCTAAGTACTCCTGCAGGCCGCATCTGGCCCACAGGCCTTGAGTTTGGCACCCCCGGCCTAGAGCAGCGGTTCTTAACCTTTTTGAAAGAATCGCCCCCTTTGGCCATTGAGGAAGTTATCGCCCTCCCTCCCCCAACATAGCATCTCAATCACAACACAGGGAAATAATTCTTCAATTTATGCAAACACGTTTTTTGTTTTCTTTAAAATTGTCATCAGGACATATTGATGCAAATAATTTATTTCCAGTCTTTTTCCCATATCTCAACTGGGTGAAAAATTCTGATGCCATCCATCGCTTTACTCCCAAACTTCATGATACATGTATTTCATTATTATCGTATTTATTCAAGACACTTAAATGCAATGACCACTGAAAACAAAATTCAATTGCAAGAAAATGAAATGCCCGAAAAAAACAGTAACATTTAATGATTTAATTACTAGTGAATGTTAAGACACAAAAAGAAATATAAAAAGGGCATAAGAACAAACCGCAATGCAAGAACTAAGAATTTCAAGACGAAAACTCTGAAACTAAATTAAGATTCGAGGAAAATATATATTCATGCACACTGTAAAGAAGGTTAAAAAGACACAAAGAAAATTTTTACAGAAGGAAAGCAACAAAAATCAGAGCAACAAATTTAATGGGTAGAGTGATAGAGGCTGCTGTGCATCACGCATGAAGATCAGCGATGTGTATTCACATATGTACGGCGTTCTGTACTGAAGCTAGCTGGAGGAACATTTTAAAACGGTTCAATCCACTAATAGTGAGTGATCTGATGTTTTTGTACGACAGATACACAGCGGTTCACTGTACGAAAAAAAGTCTCAAAAGTGTCCCCAAAACTTCTCGCTCCATCGCCCCCATATCACCCCCCTTCCATTCCTTCACTCCCGCGTCACCCCTTTTCGTTCCATCACCCCCTGGGGGGCAATATCGCCCAGGTTAAGAACCACTGGCCTAGAGTATCTCTGTATCTTTGTCTGAAACAAAAAGGAAGAGCTGGCAAAAGACAAATTTTAGTTTTTCCCAGGTTCCCAAGGAATTGTTCTTCTCTGTTGCTGATGCTGCTGGCTGCTAAGTGCCTAATGACATCTGGGAGTTCAACAATCTTCTCTCCAAGATTATTAAAATGTATCACAATCGGCAGAAATATGCTGTCAGTCAAGCAATGCTCTTGAATGAGATCCTCTTGCGGTTTCTCCACTCAATTGCCTGGTGTCATTTCCTTGGTATTCTCAAGGCAGAGTTCTAACTGTGTGGCTCTTTTAGTAACATCAGTTGGCTCAGATTTGATGGTCCAGATCTGAATGTCAGATTTCTCATAACACTGGACACCGATGCTCCTCTTCGATTATAAATTTGCCTGCATTGGTTGCATCCCATTTCCTCGTTTGGAAGTTCCACTGCAGTGCTAGACAAGGGGAAACTCAGATGAATGGCAAGAGTTAGGAGTGTTTAGGGGATCCCACATTTCCCAGGACTCAGGTGGCACTGAAGGGTATTGGCATTTCTACTGAAACTCAGTTAGTATCTGAGCCGTTCTTCTTCATCATCATCAGAACAAGTAGGGTTCGCCCTGATGTAGTTAATAAGCCCCAGTGAGCCAACTGGGTTTTCTTCAAAGTGTCACAGACATTTCAAGTTTTACTTCTAGTGAGAACAACAAGCTCCTAAAAGCTGCCCATAGTGCTTTGAATTGAAAAGGAGTTATGGAAGAGGACATCACAACTGGTTCCAGATTCTGACGCTACTTACCGTGACCCTTCTGAAATAACTTTACTGCAGAGGTAGGTGGTATTCAGTAGCCAGTTTTGACAGTTTCTGGAGAACCGGTAGCGGAAATATTGAGTAGTTCGGAGAATCGGCAAATACCACCTCTAACTGGCCCTGCCTTCATCTATTCTCTGCCTCCCAAGTCCCAGCATATTGTTGCCCTGCATAGGAGAACAGAGCTGGAAAGCAGGAGGGAATGGGGATTTTGCAGTATCCTTCCCCTGGAGTGGGGTGGAAATGGATATTTTAGCCATGCCCACCAAGCCATCAAGCCATGCCGGCCACATCCACAGAACCGGTAGTAAAAAAAATTGAATACAACCACTGCTTTACTATCTTAATAAATGTATAACAGAAAAATCACTTTGAGCAGCAACTGTACTGTTCTCTGTTTGATAATGTAACATAAACTTCACTTTTATATATAGACTTCTGCAAGATGATCTATGCTCAATCTATTGTAGGCCTTTAGAGGTTCCAATCATGTACTCGTCACCGTTGTAACTGAGTCTACACACCTTGTAATTGGTCATTTCCTTCTTCTCTTTCCTTCTACTTTTCTCACCATTGTGGACTTCTCAGTGCTATTTCCAATATCACAATTGCAGCAATGTGTCAGGCCAAGTTGAATTATTCATCATAGTTTAACCTCAAAAATAATTGAAATACACGGATGCTGCTGCCTATCTTTACTTTATCTCTTTGACTCAAACCTCTTCTCTCTTCTTTCAGAGGTTCTGTGCATTTTTCTCATAACTACCCTGTTTCTCCAACAATATGGCCTCCCCCAATAGGACGTCCCAGCATGTTTTATAGGCATGAAATGAAATTAAGCCCCTCCCCCCAAATTAAGGCCTATATTAAAACATGCAAAATGGGGGGAATGGTGGGGGGGCTTGCCATTAGGAAGTACTTTTGTTGCACACCTGGATATGGTGCTGCCTGCGTTGACCCCAATACGAAGTGCCCCACCAACGCTGAGGTCAACATCCAAGCCATTGCCGCCCGCCCGCCTGAAGATGCAAGGGGGGAGGAAATTAAGTCACCCCCGAAAAGACGGCCTAGCCATTTTTTCGGGGCTCAAAAAAAAATAAGACCCGGCCTTATTATATGAGAAACACGGTAGTCTCCTTAACTCTATTCAAAACAAACTGAGATGTGAAAGACCAATAGGTGAACAGATTGCTTTGTCAATTGTATGAATCATGCCTACTCATAGTTCCCTGAGCAATGGATATTCAGCCCAATGTTCTGAGTTTGTACAACACACTGAATCATAATCTTGACATTAGGGGGTGCTTGAGTAAATAAAGAATTATGGCTTTCCCTTCCTCTGTTTCAGGGGACAAAAAAAAACCCTACATTTGTGTTGTTAGAGCAAATCCAGAATGGATTTTATACCGATGCTAATACATGCAGAACTGTATAGTAGACCCAGTCATCACTTGGGAACACTGAAATGGAAAGATCTGCAAAACGTTACAAAGAAAATAACCTCTTTTTTCTCCCTCTGTCTGGCCCTCTTTGTCTTCTTTCTATTCTGTGCAAAGACCTTACATCCTCTGAAAATGGGGAAAGAAGCATCTCAGGTTTCCTCTCGCATGGAGAACTCAGTTCTCAAGAAGTTGAGTCGTGTACGGTCCCTGAAACGAATAGAGGTTGTGCGAGTGCCCTACTTAGCATACCTGCTCTTGTGCCATTTCTTCTCATTTCAATGGGTTTCATCCAGAGGACCAGATTCTAAAGCATCTTTGTCTCTTCCCGGATCTCCTTTCATTGGATGCTAAAGCATGGAAGGAGTTAACCCATTAGCGGGCAGGTGAATAGCTGTTGCAGCCAAGGACTATGTGAAAAGCTGGGAATCCTTAGGTCCCTCTCCGGGAGAGAGTGGCGGTAACTGCTTCCTCTTTTGACTGTTGCAAAATTCATTCCCGTTGCTAAGGTGTCTCCTGTCCTTTTCTTGGTAAATATCACAGGCGTGCCCAAGAATTCCAATCACCCATCGTTCGATTAGAACATTAAACCTTTTAGGAGGGGGGAGAAAAGGAGAAGTTCTCCCATCTTTTATTTGGCAGTTGGGCTTGATTTTATCATGAAGGGATTATGACCTTGACGCGTTTCGATTTGGTTTTCTGAAAAGCGGAGCCATCTGGATGCACTCCAACCCAAATGAATCAGTCCCACGGGTTTCTCTGAGTATGCACATTGGAGCTTCTGTGTGCCAATGATGGTTTTTTTTAAATAAAAAAAACACGTTATGTGCACACAGTAAAATAATTACTAGATTTGAAAGGGGTACACTTGAAAGTGTGCCTTTTTCATAAAGATCCTTTAGCGGTAGTTTTCTCCCTGCGGGCATTTTGCCAAGGAGGTAGCATTCAAGGCTAAAGTCCTTACCGTTGTACGGTGGCTAAGAAAGTATCAATTATTTTGAAAGTGCCACAATGTTCAGCCAATCAGATCACTCTGTCAAATGAATGTTCCAACAACTCCCTTATAAAAAGGTGTGCAAGGGTGTTAATGGACTGTGATGCCATAGTTATTGTCGAAGGTGGGAAGAGAAGCTCAATTCTCCCCTTTTCTTTTTAATTGGATATTTCAACATTGAATAGCCTTGGTTGATGGGTTACGCTATAGCGTGTTTTTGTGTTATGGGCTTTTCCAAGTCCTTTACTGCGCAATCCCGCAACAGTATGTACCTACTGAGTGTACAACCTCTTCACCTTTTAAAGCTCACACCTAGCTTTGGAATCACTTAGGCTGAATTGCCCCATAAACATCAATAGGTTTACTGGAAGGCCCTATTTCTATTTAATACTTTGCTATTCCATTTTCTTTGTCCATACAATGAGGTCATTCCAAGATCGGTGCCGATATAAGCAGCAGGAAATTTGATGTATCCATGTTGAGACTGACCAGTTTTCAAAGCTGGAGGGAAGCTAACGTGTTTTATCCCAAAGTTGCTTTTCAAAGACAACTGGACTTTTTTTTTTCTTGAAGACATTTCGCTTCTCATCCAAGAAGCTTCTTCAGTTCTGACTTCTTCTTGGATGAGAAGAGAAATGTCTTCAAGAAAAAAAGAAAGAAAGTCTGATTTTCTTTCAAAAGTGCCTCTGGGGCAATCATGATCTGGCTGACTGAAAATCTCTGTAGACATCCAGTGTCGTTTGGCTTTCAGAGTAGCCCATTTGAACCCTGGGGTGGCCAGAAGAATATAAGCAACATTTTTTTAAAAAGGTAAAATTTCCCCTTGTCCAGTCAGGTCTGACTCTAGGGGGCAGTGCTCATTTCCATGGTCATGTGGCCACCATGACAATATGCTGAGGTGCATGGAATGCTCTTACTTTCCCACCAAAGTGGTACCTATCTATCTGCTCACATTCGCATGCTTTCAAAATGCTGGGCGGGGAGGAGCTGAGGCAAGTAACCCACAGTGCTCGGGTCTCAAACTGAATGGAATAGGATCATAAATCGTAAGATACAAACAACAATCGATAAATCATAATGTGTCAATAGGGGAAGGTAGTAGAAAAGACGAGAGGCAAGAAAGATGAGATGAGAAGATGGGAAAAGATGAGAAGATGGCAAAGCTGACCTTCTCCACCTTCTTTCCTTCTTCTCCTCCTTCTCCTTCTCCTTCTCCTCCTCCTCCATCATCATCATCATCTTTCTTTCCCAAGAAATAATTCTTACTCCAGTCCCATAATTTAGATTTTCATTTGGATTATTTGTATCATCTAGATCCAAAGAAGATGTTATGGTTTTTTAATAGGTCTGTGTGAAACAACACATTTACTTGGGTGAAATTGTCTCATTGTCTTCATCCTAGGGCTGAGTGAGAGGCACTAAGGGTGCCCAGTTGATTTTATGCCTAAGGCAGGACTAGAATTCATGGTATTCCAGTTTCTACCCTTGTGCCTGCACCACTACACAAAAATGGCTTTCCTTATTGTCCTACCATCTAGAATTTAGAAGCAATCTGGCTTTATATACAGGAAGTATAATACAGGTAGTCCTTGACTTACAACAGTTTGCTTAGTGACCGTTCAAAGTTACACGGCACTGAAAAAAGTGACTGACGACCATTTTTCATACTTACGACTTACGACAGCATCCTCATAGTCACAAGATTTACATTTGGATACTTGACAATTGACTCACATTTATGATGATTGCCATGTCCTGGGTTCATGTGATCCCCTTTTGCAACCTTCCAAGAAGCGAAGTCCACGTTTAAACCAGTTTATTTATTTATTAATTTGATTTGATTTGTCAATTGCTTACAAGATAATAGGCATAAATATATACATAGTTATGAATACATGAAATGGGTACATATAAGAAAAATAAAAGAAACAATAGGACAGGGACGGTAGGCATGCTGGTGCGCTTATGCACGCCCCCTACAGGCCCCTTAGGAAAGGGGTGAGGTCAATAGTAGACAGTCTAAGGTTAAAGTTTTTGGGGTTTGGGGAAGAAACCACAGAGTCAGGTAGAGTATTCCAGACATTGACCACTCTGTTGCTGAAGTCGTATTTCCTGCAATCAAGTTTGGTGCGGTTAACCTTGAGTTTGTATCTATTGTGTGCTCTTGTGTTGTTATGGTTGAAGCTGAAGTATTCATTGACAGGTAGGACATTGCAATGTATGATTTTATATACCATACTTAGATCAGACCGAAGACGGCGTAATTCAAGGTTTTCTAGGTCTAGAATTTCAAGTCTGGTGGCATAAGGTATTCTACAACAAGTAGAGGAGTGGAGAACTCTTCTTGTGAAATATTTCTGGACTTTCTCAACTGTGCTAATATCAGATACGTAATGTGGGTTCCAGACTGATGAGCTATATTCGAGTATTCGTCTAGCAAATGTTTTGTATGCTCTAGTTAATAGTGTGATATTACCAGAGAAAAAGCTACGTAGGATTAGCTTAACAACTCTTAATGCCTTTTTGGCTATGTAGTTACAGTGGGCTCTAGCACTTACATCATTAGAGATGAGTATTCCAAGGTCCTTTACAGAGCTTGGATCATCAACAAGATCTTGACTATTCAGCTTGTATTTTATTTTCTGAACTTTTTTGCCAATATGTAAGACAGAGCATTTATTTCTTGAGATTTGAAGTTGCCATTTGTTTGACCATTCTGATACATAGTCAAGATCTTTTTGAAGGGTAGCAGTATTGTCTGTGGTATTGAACAGCTTTACATCATCAGCGAAGAGAACGCAGTTGCTCATAATATGATCACAGAGGTCATTTATGTAGAGTATGAAGAGAGTTGGTCCTAGAACACTGCCTTGGGGGACACCACTTTTGACAGGTACAGAATTTGATAGGATGCTCCCGATTTTGACCATTTGTTGTCTGTTTGACAGGAATGCTTCTATCCAGTTATTTAGTTGTCCAGAGATACCATAAGATTTTAGTTTTAGGAGTAGTTTGTCGTGTACCACTGAATCAAAGGCTTTACAGAAGTCTATGTAGATTGCTTTGCCCTGATCGAGTTGTGTAGTCCATATGTTTTTGCAGTGTAAGAGTTGCAGATTACAGGATAGTTTTTTCCTGAAACCAAATTGTTTATTGGAGAGTTGTTTGTTTGTCTCTAAGTGGAGGATAATGGATTGGTTAATAATTGATTCCATGACTTTACAGGTGACGCAGCATAAGGAGATTGGTCTGTAATTTTCAACTAGGCTGGGGTCTCCCTTTTTGAAGATGGGGATAACCGTGGCTTGTGACCAACATTGAATAGCCTTGGTTGATGGGTTACGCTATAGCGTGTTTTTGTGTTATGGGCTTTTCCAAGTCCTTTACTGCGCAATCCCACAACAGTATGTACCTACTGAGTGTACAACCTCTTCACCTTTTAAAGCTCACACCTAGCTTTGGAATCACTTAGGCTGAATTGCCCCATAAACATCAATAGGTTTACTGGAAGGCCCTATTTCTATTTAATACTTTGCTATTCCATTTTCTTTGTCCATACAATGAGGTCATTCCAAGATCGGTGCTGAAAGGATATAAGCAGCAGGAAATTTGATGTATCCATGTTGAGACTGACCAGTTTTCAAAGCTGGAGGGAAGCTAACGTGTTTTATCCCAAAGTTGCTTTTCAAAGACAACTGGACTTTTTTTTTTTTGAAGACATTTTCGCTTCTCATCCAAGAAGCTTCTTCAGTTCTGACTTCTTCTTGGATGAGAAGAGAAATGTCTTCAAGAAAAAAAGAAAGAAAGTCTGGTTTTCTTTCAAAAGTGCCTCTAGGCATTAGGTCCTATCAGGGGTGGGATGGACCTTGAGTCTTTTAGTTTGTTGTTTAGAAAATTGTAAAAAGCACAGGTGGAATTGGTGCATAGAAGGTTTTCCTCTTGTTTAATGTAATAATTGGTGCATTCAGTCTTTATCTGGTGACATAAATTTTTGTATCGGCTTTTGAAATTGGCAACGTGACCAGATTTGTTTTTCCGCCAG
Organism: Notechis scutatus; assembly: GCF_049901735.1. Classification (NCBI taxonomy): domain Eukaryota; kingdom Metazoa; phylum Chordata; class Lepidosauria; order Squamata; family Elapidae; genus Notechis; species Notechis scutatus. The sequence continues at coordinate 158,806,341 of NC_142012.1, forward strand.
AGTGATCTCTTTTTGGATTGAAGTTTCCTTATTGTTATGGGTAATCTGGTTTTTTTGCGGGGGGGGGAGTTGTTGTTGGTACATATAGTTTGATAACTCTTTTGACTTCAAGTAAAAATATGTTGTAATGGTCTTCAACAGTATTGCATCCAGTGAATAGGGATTGCCAATCAAGGGATAAGAGATCGTTGTCTATAAGATCATAGTTGCCTTTTTTGAAGTTATAATTGGGGATTAGGTCATTGTGATGATTTTTGTGTGGGCGTATGTTGAGACAAAATCAATCATATTGTGGTCACTGCTGGAAAAGGGTTCTTTAGTTTGTATTCTGTAAATTAAATTCAAACTATTGCAGAAATTAATGACTTAATAATCACTTAATGACCGTGTTACTGATTTAACAACTGCAGTGATTCGCTTAATGAATGTGGTGAGAAAAGTCATACGATGGGTCAAAACTCACTTAACAAATTTCAATTTGTTGAGCTTAATTGTGGTCAAAGGTCAAGGATCACCTCCAACCCATAAGGACTAGAAGCACCATATGATTCTTGACGAATGTATCTTTTCTTTTTATGTACACTGAGAACACTTGCACCAAGACAAATTCCTTGTGTGTCCAATCACACTTGGCCAATAAAGAATTCATTCATTCATTCATTCATTCATTCATTCATTCAACCATATTAAATGGCATAGATTACAACAGGTTACTAGGCCTCAAGATTATGTTGACAACAGTGCAAAAACCTTGCTGAAAACCACGTCCCACTATAACTTAAAATGAGTCAAAAAACAATGGATGGTTGTAATTAACAGAGGTGTCTTTTCTCAGGGGGTCCAAAAGAAAAAAAAAGCCAAAAAGCAGCCATAACGATGCAATCAAACCCCTATCCTCTATTTGTGCATCGCAAGGCATATAAAAAAGGATTGAAATTTTGATTCAATTGGATGTTGATAACTTCTTTTTTTTTTTTACTCCCTTGTGGGCACCCCTGGAAACTAACCTATCATTAACAGGTTTCCCAGGAAGGAATGTTTTTGCCCCTGAAATAACATGGACGTCCCAACTTCTCCGAAGATCTCCTTACTCTCCTTAGACACTTAAGAATTAGCGCACATTGCTCGCTAATTCAGAACTCTTCTTCTCTGAATAAAATCACCAGGATGCATTTTGTGTCCTCTCTCCTTTGAGGCCAATGAATGATGTCTTGAAAGTAGGTTTGACTATTCATTCTCCATTCTTTCTTCAACCTCTTCAGAACATTCGACAGGGCTGGCTTTGGTTCAGAAATATCCTACTGATAATTACTCCTCTTAGAGGTTTTTCCCTTTTCTTTTCTTGTGCCCAGTAGGGATAGAGATCATAGCCCTGTTACAAGGTTTCTATTCCATCCAGGCTGTCAAATTTGAGCAAAGAGATGACCAAACGACAGAAAGGTTGGCTGGCATTGAAGATCTTTCAGGGTTGTTGGTTTTTTTGTTTTTTTTTTAAGGAAAAAAAAACAGGCGGAAAATAAATAATTTGGCTTTCATACAGAGCCCATCTGAGCCGCGTCTTCCTTATCTTCATCTTTACTTATGGCAGATTAATTGTTAGTGCGGGAGAACATTTGAAACTTGTCTTCACTCGCTTTTTCATGCCAAGGTATCTGCTTCATCGTAGCAACTCATTTTTATCTAAAGTCTGAACTCTTTCTTTCTTTCTTTCTTTCTTTCTTTCTTTCTTTCTTTCTTTCTTTCTTTCTTTCTTTCTTTCTTTCTTTCTTTCTTCTTTCTTTCTTTCTTTCTTTCTTTCTTTCTTTCTTTTTTTGCAAACCGATTTGAAAGATCAACCCAGCGTTTTTTTAAAGCATCTTTCCGTCAGGCTTGTTTCTCTCTTTGCTTTCCCTTTAATGGTGCTAATGCTCATTTTACTTATTCAGAACATTAAAAGAGCAAATGGTTTATACGAGGTGTTGCTAATTACCTATATTACTGTACTACTGTGACAGATGTGAGCCAAAAAAAAAAGAGACTGAAAATGCCCACAGCTGTGCACTCCATGACACCAAGTGGAGATGCAGACAGAAGGCTAACAGATGTCCCGAACTGTCACTTTGCCTTTAAAAAAAATTATTCTGCCTCTGTTTTCCTGCTTCCTCTTTTTATAAGTGGGACGTCTTGCTTTTCGGTTTAGAATCATAAAAAAAAACCACAATATAGGCAATCAATAAAGTCAGAATGGATACGGAGGGGAAACAAGTAACCCAATATTCAAGCGAGTAACAAATGCTGGGTTTTGGTGTGCGTATGTGTGGTTGGTTTTTTTTTTTTTAAGGAAGAAGAAAGAAATAGAAAGCAAGCAACGCCCGAAAAGCTGAGCAATTCATGCCAAATGTTTGGCAGAAAATAAAAAGTTTTGACAGCCCCCTTAGAGATAGATAAGGGGTGAGGGGGGGGTTGTACCGAGCACATCCTTCAATGGGGCAGCTTTGAGGAATGAAATGCAGGGTGCGCCCCCATGCTGTACCATTCAAAACAGAAGGAAACAAAGCATACCAACAGCTGATCCTTGGAGGGGGGGGGAAAAAACTGGGTTGGGGATTCATGGAGTGACAGTAATCCTTTAATTTAGCCAAGTCTCAACTATTTGAAGATGGAGTTATCCACCGAATTCAACTTTAATTTCCAAAAATCTCCTGGTGGAAATCATGCATATATATTTTTTTTTAATAAAAAGAAAGGTTGCCTTAACAATGGCAACAAAATCAGCACCAATTTCTAAATTCAATCCGCTATTCTTTATTGGTCGTGTGTGACTGCACGCAGAAGGAATTTGTCTCCGGTGCATAAGCTCTCACTGTACATACAAACACCAAGTCATACCTACCATATTGCCATATAGTAAATATTGCCCTATTGTTGCGAAATTCTATAACACAATATAACGAAGTGAAGGCCGGACTAGAGAAAAATCTCTGCAGAACAAATGTCGAATATTGCTATTGGATCATTGTAAATGGCTTATTTTTAAAAAAAAAAAAAAAAGCCAGGAGGGCATTTAAAAAAAATAGAAAGCACTGAAAAAACTGGAAATAGTTAAAACCACCTTCTAAAATATTTTGAGCAAATGCTTTGACTTTTATATTTGCATAGGATGGAATAACAATATAAGTTGGCTCATTAAATACATTTTTTTATTATTGCTTCCTGCCTTCATAATAATAGATCTTTTTTTAAAAAAAAAAAAAAAAGAAGTGAAATGATGACTCCTGTGGTCCAACAAGAGTTTTCTAATTTATCTTTCGATTAAAAAAAAAGAAAAGAAACTAAGAGATCAATTAGGGAGGGAAAGTATCTGCGTTCCTGTTGTACAGAAGTTTTAATGGTTTAAACATGACGTTTGGTGTACTCAGCATTTGAGTGGGGTTTTTCTTCTTCTTCGTCCTGTTAAGAAACAGGGCTCCAAACTGGGTTGGTTTCTTTGCAGGGTTTGTTTCTAAATTACTCCCCACACTTAATTACGAGGATGAGAGAGATGCCTTATTTCTCTTTGTTATGAGCTAAGCTTTCAATAATCCCAAACAAAACAGCCAGTTCTGGAAGATATAGGATTTGCTAGCAGGATTACGGTCCCTCTAGATAACGTTGTGCAGTCAGCAGAGACAAAGCTTTATTTTAATTCAGATAAGCCAATAAACAAGCCACTGACAAGAGTAACCGGTTTCCGTTGGTACATTGGCAGCAGAAAGATAGAAAATCTATTATGCCCTGTTGGCTGTATGTTTCATTTAATTGAGATAGGAATTTAAAACTCTACAGTACCTGAGCTTTTAATTGCGATGGCTATCATAGCATTTGAATAATTGTCCCTATCGGTAGGTCTGTTCTATATTTGGTCTGGGTTTGTATACGTTTCACATGCATTATAAAATGGACTATTCGCCGATTCGCAGAATCTGAGCAAAGCGACTGATGTAATTCTTCCCTTACCAAAGAATTCCAATTCTTCTGCCATTGAAAAAAAGAGAGAGAGAGAGAGAGAGAAAGAAAGATCGGGAAATCAATTATAGACGTCTTCTGGGTGGCCAGGAATGATTGGAATTCAAGGACTCCTGAATTTGCCACTGTCACTTTTCAAGGAACTTGAACAAATAGTCTCCAAGCCCTCTTCGCCCCAAATCTAGTGCATATTTTTTTTTATTTTGCAAGAGTGCTTGAAATCAACAAAGGAGGGTCGTCTTAAAATGAGCGTGAAGATGAGACTGGAGTACCAGGCAGGGTGGAGAGGATAAGGGGGGTGGATTTGGTTTGATGGAAGAAGTAATTGAAATAAATTAACAGCAAAGCCGAGGAAAATTTGTGGTAGAGAACATTTCCTCTTCAGTGCTGTCTTTCATCGGAGGGTATCTAAAAAGGATTGCTAGACAACTGAAAGCTATTAACGGTTAAAATTGTAGTGAGTCACTCTCGAGTATGTATATACATGTAATTTATATTGCCCAAATCAACATTAAATTAGGCACCGATCTACACTGCCTGTATAAATTATGCAGATACTGATACATGACTCCATTCTGCAAATTCGCTACTAACTGTAGAAAAAAAGAAAAAGCACTGAAAAATTCCATTTCATATCATAAGAAGCTTTTCCCGAATCCTTGGAACAGTTGTTCTTTTTTCCCCTTTGGCTTTCTATAATATAATTATTTCTTGCAACCCCAAAAGACAGGTGCTAGCACAGTTTGTGCATGACCACTTCTTTTATACCTGCAACAGGCTTCAATTTTGATAGATGGCATCCTTTTAATCAGAAAGGCATCCCTGATAGATACCTTTTACCAGTATTTACAACACGAACAGTATTTTATGGACATGTGCTTGCAAATATGTAGTTTTCATCCATGGAAGACAGTAAATTTATTAACTCGCATCTTTTTTAAAAATGACAAAATTATTTCATAATCTTATCAGTCCTGCCTGTTAAATAACATGATCGCCTTAAAAGGAAGACTCCAGGGCTGACGCCCAGACTTGACAGTCTAGATTGTAGAAGAAAATACAATTTGGAGAGAAGGTTGTGTTACTCAAAGGTTGAAAAAGATCATACGCTAAGTTATAGCTGCATCAATTTGGAAATATAAATTACATAAGTTTGGAGAAGGCCCCTTGTTGTTGTTGTTAGTTGTGAAGTCTTGTCCGACCCATTGTGACCCCATGGACAATGTTCCTCCAGGCCTTCTTGTCCTCTACCACCTTCTGGTGTCCATTTAAGCTCATGCCAACTGCATCAGTGACTCCATCCAGCCACCTCATTCTCTTCCATCCCCTTCTTCTTTTGCCCTCAATCGTTCCCAGCATTAGGTTCTTCTTCAGTGAGTCCTTCCTTCTGATTAAGTGGCCAAAGTCTTTGAGTTTCATCTTCAGGATCTGGCCTTCTAAAGAGCAGCCAGGGTTGATCTCCTCTAGGACTGACCAGTTTGATCACCTTGCAGTCCAAGGGACTTGCAGGAGTCTTCTCCAGCACCAGAGTTCAAAGGCCTCAATTCTTTGGCGCTCAGCCTTCCTTGTGGTCCAACTTTCATAGCCATAAAGGCCCCTGAACAAACCTATTTCCTTAGAAAGAATATGTTGAAGTTGGGATGGGAAATCTTGTCCAGAGATTGGATCACATTTCCTGTTTCTGTTTAGCCAGAGAACTTGATTAGTGACATATCAGCCTTGGAAGTCATTTTTTACTTGGAAGCTTTGAGACTGCCACATTCAGTCCTTGGGAATTTGGGAGAGAGGATTTCATAGTGAGGTAGAAGTTTAGACACAACAAAATTCTTTCTCGGAGAGTCAAGGACAAGTTTCCCTGCACTTGGAGGGGAGTGATTGGAGGGATGTCTCCAGTTGGGACAGCGATTTGATTGGGCCATGTGATGGACTGATGGAGGCAGGGGATGGATCTTTGATTTCTCTTTTGGGAAGGGAAAACCCGGAATTCTCAAATTAAGGTTTTCCCAGATGTGCCCATATGACAACTCTAATAAAATGAAACTTTGAGGAAATGTTGGTCTCTGAGTTTATTGGTTTGGAGTTGGTTAGCTGGAATGCTGACATGACATTGTATATATTCACCATCCAATTTATTTGTCCTTGTTTGAAGTGGGATTTGAAGGATTTTTAAATGACCAAATTCATGCTTTAAAGCCCCAAAAGGTTTAAAATACACATTTTCTTAACTTTCAGAGTCCTAAAGACAGCAATGAGAGTCTCAAAACCTGTAATAACAACCAAGTGTGTAATTTTTAGTCACATTTATTCTGATAGTTTGAGGAAACTCTCAGGGCCTTAAATGAGATGCTGGCAGATTGTATTTGGGCCGCAGATGCTCCATTCTTTTGTAGGACATGATTTTCTTCAATTGTATTGCTGCCATTCGTGTTCATCAGGTTGAATTAAACTTAAAATATATCTCTGGAGCGTACGTAAAATGGCCTTGAGGAACAGGAGAAAGAGCCACAACCAAGACAACAGTCAGATAAAAGAAATCTTAGTTCAGTGCAGAAATGTAATTTGAGAATGCATCTCAGACATGACCATCATTAGTTCTCATGAAGATAAAGAGAAGCAGCAAGCTCTTTCAAAATGTCTATGGAGACTCTCAGTCATCCAGGTCATGGTTGTCTCAAAGGTGCTTTTTGAAGAGGCAACTGGACTTTCTGGTTTTTCTTTGAAGATGCTTCGCTTCTCATCCAAGAAGCTTCTTCAGAGCTGAAGAGGCTTCCTGAATGAGAAGCGAAACATCTTCACAGAAAAATCAGAAAGTCCAACTGACTCTTCAGAAAGCACCTTTGGGACAAACTCTTTTAAACTTCCAAGATTCTGTTAGTATAACCCTACAATAAAAGTATTATAGGTTGCATGTTTTTGATTTCCAAGTTTGGTCTACTTTGGGAGAGTTGACACTTACTAAATCCCAAGCTTACAAACCAGATTTTAGCTTGCTTGTTTATTTATTGAAACAAACATATATAATTGTCCATCTACCAGGAAGTGTCAGGCTCCAAAAACCAAGAAAAACACATTGTGATTCTTCCAAGCAGATTTCTCGGTAGCTCCTTGTTGAGGTAATTTCCCGTTAGGAGAATGAGTGCATACAGGGATACGTAGTGAGAGAAGTGTTTGAATAATACACACACAGCACACGGATACACTGTACAGTAAATGTAGGTTTTTTACTTTCAATAAAGGTTTAAGCAAAGTTCAAAATAAGCAGTCCAAAGTCATTCACAGGTAAGTCAGTCAGTTTTCAGTCCAGGGATAATCCAATAACAAAGTCCAGTATCAAAAAACATTTCAGTATCAGACTTACATCAAATCCAAGAATAACAGTCAATTAGGAGGAACGGCAAAACTCTCCAACAGAAGGAAACAGAGACTCACTGAGACTTCTTCTGAGACTAAGACTAAACAACCCAGGTTTCTGGCTCCATCTTATGGGCGTTTGAGAAACCACACCCAATTACAGTTTTAGGATTCTCTTAAAGATACAGTATTAAAATGTCTATCCTGGTTTATATATTTCCAACCCAAATAGCTGTTAGGTGACTTACATTCCTAACACTCCTCACCTATAGACAGAATCTTGCCAAAATAATGCTAAGTACCACTTCTATAAAGCACTCTAAGAACTATTAGGGAGGAGCTGTCGTCTTTCTTTCTTTTACCCAAACTATCTGAACTGAGTTGCCTTTTGCCTGTCTGGAATGCATTCTCGCCCTCCTGAGAATCTGAGCTACTGTATTTTTTGCACTATAAGACGCTTCAGACCATAAGATGCACCTAGCTTTTGGGAAGGAAAATAGGAAAAAAAAAATCTGCCTCTGCCTTCCAGCAATTTTTGCCTCCTTGCAGCAAGCAGCAAACAGCCTGGTCAGCTTCAGCACAGCCTGATTTAGCACGAGCAGCTGATTGGCGGTTGAAATCCAACAGCCAATAAGCTGTTCCAGCCTGTGGGGATAACCACTGTCCATCACTGCTGCCATCCATCGCTGCCTCCGCACACCCAATTTTTGGCCTCTGAGTGCACCATTTTTGGCTTCTGCACGTCCCGTTTTCGGGCCATTCCAGACGTCAGGGATTGCCACTGCTGCCACCGATCGCCACTGCCTATCGCTGCTGATCCCCGCCACCTGGAACGGGCTGAAAATAGGATGCTTGGAGTAAAAATTGGGGTGCATGGAGGCCGAAAATGGGGCACACAGTGGCAGCAATAGGCATTTGCGGCGATGGTAGCAATGAGCAGCAGTGAGCCCTGGAGCCTGGAACAACTGATGAGCAGTATTCCGGGAGGCCAATCCAACCGCCAATCTGTTCTGACCCAAACCCTTTTCCAATAAAACAAACATGAACCAAAGGGAACCGAAACCTTTTAATGATTCTTACATAACCCTGGTTAAAGGCTGCTGCAAACTAATTAACTTTGATAAGCACGAGCCTCACCAAAACTGTGCGAGGCTGCCAAGAATAACAGATAAGGTTACCTAGAAATATTTTACAACACAAGAGCCTTCAAATACCAACTAAGATACTGCAATGTCCATGAGGCTCAAGTTTTAAAACATCTTTGCTTCCTGCAAAGAACATCCGATTCACAGCTGGCTTTTATCTTCTTGAAGGAGGGGCCATTATCTTGCAGCCTTACTCCTGAGTCGCCCACACTGCTACAGCTGCTCTTTCCTGCGAGCAGCCCTCCGCGCACGCGCACTTGGCACAGGCTCCTCGGGATCCTCCTCATCGCTTCTGCCAACCCTCCACAATCTCTGAAGGCAGCAGTTCACTCCCTAATGGTCCTGGCTCCTCATCTGAGTCCTCGCTCTTCTCAGCCATCTGCACCCAGCTGCCGGCTAACTACAACACAATCAGAATTTCAATTTCATTGTACACATGTTGTGCACTGACAATAAAAATTTGGTTTAATGTGTGTGGAAGACATCACCCACACTTGAAGAGTGATGAGGTTAAGGAAGATACTGCCTGGACTTTAGTCAAAATCTGAGTCAGACTGAATCTTATTATTGAGACCGTACTGGGATTCCTGCAGTCAGTTTGATGCTGGAAGCCTGTTATTATCAGAAGGAAATTGCTATCTAGAGACCTTTTCTCTAGTTTCCTGTTGAAAGATTATCATTTGGTTCATTACGACTTTTATGTTTTTCATCTAGGGTTATGTTCCCATGTGCATTTGTGGTGCATATTTTCTTGGTTCATGCAACCCAAAGACACGCAAGAGATATCTAAGCAAGGTTACCACTGTGGAAAACTCAGCATAGCATGCAAATATATTGAATTTTTTTACCTGATTTGGTTATAAATGGGCTGTGTGAATATAAGTTTATGACAATTGGGAGGAAAACGGCTAGGTTACATTTTTCTACGGCTGCTCCTTCTGACTTTTTAAAATTTTATTTCTTTTTCAGCTGCCCAACTGATATTTTTTAAAAATGGATATGAACACATTGGTGTGAGTGGGCTTCATTGCTAAGAGAGAAAATTAACCCAGCATTTTTTAACAAAAATAGCAAATGTTCCTCCGAATTCTGCAAGTGTTCTGTTCGCTCGGGATATTCTGGGCCTCTATAGGGTATGTTGACTTTAGAGCAGATTATCATTGCTGTCAGCAGTAATGAAATCAGGAGGAGGAGAGCAGGCAACTGTATCAAATCACAAAAGGGAACACACTCACTCAGGCATGAGAACAACCTCTGTGCATTCCTGTTGTAGCTTGATGATGTTGAATATACAAAGGAAGGCCAGGCTCAGGTAGAATCTAGCCACAGTCAAAGGTCACAGGTTCTCTCTGTCCCCTTCTTTTCGGCTTGAGGAATTGCTAGTTCAGGTCTGCTCCTTGGTCTATCTGTGTGTGTGTGTGTGTGTGTGTGTGTGTCTGTGTCTGTGTGTCTCTGTGTGTCTCTGTGTGTCTCTGTCTTTCTCTATTTCTCTCCCTCTTTCTCTGTCTCTCTCTCTCTCTCTTTCTTTCTCTCCCTCTTTCTCTGTCTTTCTGTGTGTGTGTCTTTCTCCCTTTCTTTGTCTCTCTCTCTGTGTGTCTGTCTGTCTCTTTGCCTGTCTGTCTCTCTTTCTTTCTCTCTCTTTCTTTCTTTCTCTCTCTCTCTCTCCCTCTTTCTCTGTCTGTGTCTCTCTGTGTGTGTCTCTCTCTCTTTTTTTCTCCCTCTTTCTTTCTCTCTCTCTCTTTGCCTATCTCTCTCTCTCTTTTTCTCTCTCTCTCTTTCTTTCTGTCTCTTTCTCTCCCTCTTTCTCTGTCTTTCTGTGTGTGTGTCTTTCTCTCCCTTTCTTTCTCTCTCTCTCTCTCTCTGTGTCTGTCTTTCTCTTTGCCTGTCTGTCTCTCTCTCTTTCTCTCTCTTTCTTTCTTCTCTCTCTCTCTCTCCCTCTTTCTCTGTCTGTGTCTCTCTGTGTGTGTCTCTCTCTCTTTTTCTCCCTCTTTCTTTCTCTCTCTCTCTTTGCCTGTCTGTCTCTCTCTCTCTCTTTCTCTCTCTCTTTCTTTCTGTCTCTTTCTCTCCCTCTTCCTCTTCCTCTTTCTTTGTCTTTCTCTGTGTTTGTGTCTCTCCCCCTCCCTCTTACTCTCCCTTTCTTTGTCTCTCTCTCTGTCTCTTTGCCTGTCTCTCTCTTTATTTCTTTCTCTCTCTCTCTTTCTCTCTCTCTCTCTTTCTCTTTCTCTCCCTCTTTCTCTGTCTTTGTCTCTCTCTCTGTGTGTGTGTCTTTCTTACTCTTTCTTTGTCTCTCTCTCTCTCTGTCTTTTTGCCTGTCTCTGTCTCTCTTTTTCTCCCTCTTTCTCTCCCTCTTTCTCTGTCTTTCTCTCTCTGTCTTTCTCTCTGCTTTTCTCACTGTGTGTCTCTGTCTGTCTGTCTCTCTCTCTCTCTCTCTCTCTCACACACACACACACACACACCAAATAAGAATCTTTGTAAGCAAACCCTTGACTTAAGGGTAATTAGGGTTCTTGCTTTATGGCTGTTTGGTTCACAAATAGTTCAGTAGATCATCAAGAAGTCAACTCACCTTCTACATATGACTGCTAGCAAGCCCAACATTTCTGTCCCTAAGTCAGACATTTGTTAGGTGAGCTTTCACCCATTTTATAACTTTTTGTTGCTGCTGTTGTTAAGTTCACTATTACAGTTGATAAGTTAGTAACCCAGTTGTTAAGTGAAACTGGCTTCCCCAATGACTTTGCTTCTCAGAAGGTTGCAAAAGGGGATCACGTGACACCCTGGGACACGGCAACCATCATAAAGATGAACCAGTTGCCACAAGCATCTGAATTTTGATCACGTGACCATGGGGGTTTGGCAAAGGTTATAACTGTGAAAAACGGTCATAAGTCACATTTTTCAGTGCCGCTGTATCTTTGAACAGTAACTATATGAACTGTTGTAAGTCGAGGACTAACCGTACTGGCTTCTGAAGTGTTTTTCCAGCTCCTCACTCTAGTTTAGCACCCTGGTTGTTAAGTGAATGATAAATCATGATCGCAGTCATCATAAATACATTCATCATGAATTGTAAGATACAACACTTAGTGATAGTCATAGGATAGTAAATAAGCAATCAACATAAATCATAGTAGGAAATTAAATAAACACAATACGGTTTTTAGGGTTTTGAGTCCGTTAAGTTCAAGATTGTTCCGGTTGCACCACAAGGCAAGTTGTACAACCTCCCGTCTGCATCAGTGGTGGGATTCAAATATTTTTGCCACCGGTTCGGTGGATGTGGCTTGGTGGGCGCGCTTTGCGTGCATGCACCAAATGTGCACTTTGCACCGGCGCAGAGGTGTTTGCGCAGGCGCAATGGCATTCTAACTCACATTCTGCAAGCCTGCATGATCCCGGTCACTTCAGCAGCTGCCGCGCAGCACTATTCTTCAGCCGCTGCGCTTCAAATTCAGCAGATAAAAGAGAATATGGGAGCCTGGGTGGGCGGGTGAGCCCAACAGCAGAGTGGCGAAGAGAACCGGTTTGGTCTCTGCTGCTCATCGGCGCTACCGTCTTGGCAGAACTGGGCCGAACCGGTAGAATACCACCACTGGTCTGTATGAAGATTCGTCATTGTCTCGAATGAGACCAATCACTGTTGTAATATCTGCAAACTTCAGTATGTCAGCTTTGGAAGCCATATTAGCACCAGAAGCTGCCACGCTGCCACATTCTTGAGCCTGGGAAAATGGGAGGGAGGAATTTCGTGGAGCGTATGTGGTTAGACCTAATAGCATTCTTCTTTAAAGTCAAGGTCATGTTATTCCTGCACCTGGCTGAGGAGAGTTTATTCTGTCTTGTGCAAAGCAGATAGATAAACTCCACAAAGCATCCATACAAAGTCTTTTTTATTGGTTCATCAGGCATCCTCATTAACTCACAGTTATGATGAGATTCTTCTTAATGTCCAATCCTTTGCATATCTGTCTTTATAGGTAAACAGATGGTTATCTCTTCCCATTCATCCCATATCGTAGAAGCAGAGGGTAGAGCTGCTAACACGAGGCTGTGTGTTCAGGCAAGAGAGAAGAAATCTGCCCCAACCCACCAACGGTCAATTCAGTGACCAATCAGGGTTACAGATGTGGCCACATGATATGAACTACATTTCCCAGGATACCTTAAGTACATTTAACATGATGCATTCCCTTAAGGGGACAGCTCTTAATTCCTAACTAACTATCCCCAATCCCATTAACTCTAAACTGTCTGGACAGCACAGTGGTTGAGGGAATGTCTCAAGTTGAGATGGATGGTGATTGGGGCATGTGATGGAATGATGGATGCAGGGGGTGGATTTGTAATTTTTTTACTTATTGAAGAGAAACCTGGAACTTTCAGATTCAGGATTTCCCAGATGTGCCAGTTTACTACTCTAATAAAAGGAAACTTTGAGAACATGTCTGTCTCAGAGTTATTTATTGGAGTTGAGGCTTTCTGGAATGCTGACACAGTACTTTAACAGAGAAACATTGTTTGATGCTTAGCAGTTGGTCTTTTGAATATGAAGTCCGAAGTGAATCACAGAGAATAATATAAAAAAGCAGTGCCATCTTGGCAAGAATAATAAGTAGTAATAAGGATAAAAAAAGTATTCCCTTTTCGATCCTTATTAAAACTCTGCAATTTTCTACAATAAAATTTAAAAAAGTAAAAATGCATCACAAATTGGTATCCTCAAGCAGCTCCTTTGCTGCTGATAAAACTTGTAAGCAAGCCAGAAAGGTTGAGCCTTTTTTTCTATATGCCTTTTTATTCTTTTGTTATTCCCTGTCATATGTTAGATTTCCCTTTTGTGGTATGTAGGACATAATTATAGTAGAAAGTCCTGTTGGACTGTATTTTTCAGCAAATATACACAAATAGTCAAACTTTCTTTGTTGTCAGAGAGTAATCCCATTTAACAATGGAATTTAGTACCGAAGCAAAACACATTTTTTTGAGTAAATACTCTAAGCAGTACAACAGCAGGAATTTTATACAGAGACTTACAAAGGCCTTACTATAAAGAACCAGTTTTTGTTGTTAGAACAAAAAAAATACAATCTTTTGGATTTAAAGGAATTTGCAAATAACTTTGTCTTGCAGACCAACAGTTGGTCATAATTTTACATTCCGTTGTCACTATATTGTCCAAGAGTTTTATCTTCCCCAAGGATTTAGAGGTTGCGTTAGTCTCATTTCATTTTGTTTCATTTCATTTCACTGATTTCTGCAGACTTTCTTGTTCCTATGTTACAGTGAGAGATAATTGAAATTTCAAAAGCATCATCTTGTTTTGTTATCCATTTAAATCAAGAATAGATTTCAGGTTGTTGTTGTTTTAAAAATCTGTGGACAATTCTCAAATTCCCCTTCTTGTTCCTTTCTTTCAGTGGCTCTTTTGCAAAAGATGTCCCCTACAGTTCATGGCCATTAGATTTAAGGTTGTGCTGTAACTGGCTGAATTATTAATTGGATTAATTTGGGAAGGAGACAGGAAGGTGTAAAGGAGTTGTCTATGGAGATTCTCAAACATCCAGGTCATGGTTGTCCCAAAAGTGTTTTTTTCAAGAGGCAACTGGGCTTTCTTGTTTGTTTTTTTCCTTCGGAAGATGTTTCGTTTCTCATCCAAGAAGCTTCTTCAGGATGAGGGTATATGCATAATTTTGTATTTATTCACTTATTTGTCAGTGGTGGTATTCAATTTTTCTTTTATTAACAGTTCTGTGGGCATGGCTTGGTGGGTGTGGTGTGGCCTGGTAGGCGTGGCAAGGGAAGGATACTACAAAATCCCATTCCCTCCCCACCCCACTAACCTGCTTTCCAGTTCCGTTCTCCTGTGTAGGGCAACAAAAGCAGACCCATCCGATCAGCTGGGAGGCAGAGAATAGATGGGGGCAGAGCCAGTCAGAGGTGGTATTTACCGGTTCTCCGAACTACTCAAAATTTCTGCTACCGGTTCTCCAGAACCTGTCAGAACTGGCTGAAGACCACCTCTGTTATTTGTTTTGTCGTGTTTGTGTAGTGTATATTGGAGATGGAGACCCTTTGAGAGCTGTATGCAACAAAATTTCATTTTAATGTACGCAGATTAGTCTACGTTCAAAGTGACAACAAAGTGTTTTAAAGTCATGAATCTGGATGCCTGAGAATCTCCATAGAGATTTAGCTACGCACTTTGGGATGAACGCCCTTCGAATGATACAGGAATATGAACAGATTTCCAGAAAAATTGCAGACTGCAGACAGGAACCATTCACGCTTCAGTCTGGGATGCAGACAACACAGACTCATCCCCAACAGCCTGCACCTGGGTTCAACAGGGAAGGGACACACAGCCAGGGCAGAAAATGTCCTGCAGGAAGCACAGCTCCAGCTCCTGAACAAAAGAAGAAGAAAGTTTAATTTTACTATTGAGGTTTTGAAAGAGGGAACGGAACACAAACAGAGCGGAAGAAGCTTCTTGGATGAGAAGCGAAATGTCTTCAAAGCAAAACAAGAAAGTCCAGTTGCCTGTTGTAAAAGAGTTGATATAGAGCAAATTCTACCTCCCCTTCTCTAGTCTCCTGCGGGGTGTGGGGATTTCTCTCAGGGTATTTTTGACACTATAGCAACCGGTGACAAGCAAATTATGAGAGCTGTTTTCTCCCTAAGAGAGTTCTCAGATGTCAGGGTAAGGCTTGCAAACTTCCCCTTTTTTTTTGAACCAGGAATTGTTCCTGGGACAAATATAATTCTGTTCCGTCATCTTTTTGGTTGTGTGTGAACCTAGTTTTTGATCACATTTCATTCCCTGAACTCCAGGCGGTAATAAAGGAAAAGTTATTTCAATGGTTTCTACTTTAGTTAAAGCTTTAACTCTTTCATGTCTGGGGCAAAAAGCAGAAAACAGATTTACTTTATGACTTACACTTTCCTTGTGGTTTAGAATAGGCACAGGTGGCAGGGGTCTTAAGGAAAACTCAAAATAATAAATCATACAGAATAAGTGAAAATTAGGCATGGAGACATGTGATTGACCCCCTTAAGTGTCTATCAGGAAGAAAATAGTAGAAATCCTCCATTATTACATTAACGTCTTGAAGCTTGTAAACGATATAAATGTACAGTGGATGCTGCGATAGAAATTGCCAGTTTTGATTTTGGAAGCTACTTCTTGATTAAGATGTGGTCTGGATAATTACACAAGCAGGATGAGAAACTAATGTACTGGGAGGACAGGGGAGAGGGAGTTTGGCATTAAATTACAAATCTATATTGTAGCAAAATTCTCATCGTCAGAATCTTTAAGTGGGTGAAACAGTGCATCCTAAGGCAACTATTTTTGAACCAAGGTACCTCAAACAGCTGGACTTGCAGAATATGTCCAATATTCTGGACACAGCAATCCACCCATGACCCCAGTGAAGTTGAAATTTGGCAAATTGGACAAACTGGTTCATGACATAATACAAAACGCAGTAAAGCAAGGGCCTTCAAACTTGGCAAGTTTAAGACTTTTATTTATTTTTTATTTTATTTGGTTTGTCAATTGCTTACAAGATAATAGGTATAAGTAAAAACATAGTTATGAATACATGGATACTTATAAGAAAAATAAAACAATAAAATAAAAGAAACAATAGGACAGGGACGGTAGGCATGATTGCTGCGCTTATGCATGCCCCCTACAGACCTCTTGGGAAAGGGGTGAGGTCAATAGTAGACAGTCTAAGGTTAAAGTTTTGGGGTTTGGGGAAGAAACAACAGAGTCAAGTTGAGTATTCCAGACATAGACCATTCTGTTGATGAAGTTGTATTTCCTGCAATCAAGTTTGGTGCGATTAACCTTGGGTTTGTATCTATTGTTTGCTCTAGTGTTGTTATGGTTGAAGCTGAAGTATTCATTGAAAGATAGGACATTGCAATGTATGATTTTATAAGCTATACTTAGATCAGACCGAAGGCGGCGTAGTTCTAGGTTTTCTAGGTCTAGAATTTTGAGGCTGGTGGCATAAGGTATTCTGCAATGAGTAGAGGAGTGGAGAACTCTTCTTGTGAAATATTTCTGGACTTTCTCAACTATGTTAATATCAGATTCGTAATGTGGGTTCCAGACTGATGAGCTGTATTCGAGTATTGGTCTAGCAAATGTTTAGTATGCTCTAGTTAGTAGTGTAATATTACCAGAGAAAAAGCTATGTAAAATTAGGTTAACAACTCTTATTGCCTTTTTGGCTATGTAGTTGCAGTGGGCTCTAGCACTTAGATCATTGAGACGAGTACTCCAAGATCCTTGACAAAGTTTGGATAATCAACAAGGTCTTGACTATTCAGCCTGTATTTTATTTTCTGATTTTTTTTTGCCAACATGTAGGACAGAGCATTTATTTGTTGAGATTTGAAGTTGCCATTTGTTTGACCATTCTGATACATAGTGGAGGTCTTTTTGAAGGGTAGCAGTATTGTCTGTGGTGTTGAATAGCTTTACATCATCAGTGAAGAGAACACAGTTGCTCTTAATATGATCACAGAGGTCATTTATGTAGAGTATGAAGAGAGTTGGTCCTAGAACACTGCCTTGGGGGACACCACTATTGACAGGTACAGAATTTGATAGGACGCTCCCAATTTTGACCATTTGTTGTCTGTTTGCCAGGAATGCTTCTATCCAGTTATTCAGTTGTCCAGAGATACCATAAGATTTTAGTTTTAGGAGCAGTTTGTCGTGTACCACTGAATCAAAGGCTTTACAGAAGTCTATGTAGATTGCGTCTATTGCTTTGCCCTGATGAAGTTGTGTAGTCCATATGTTTTTGCAATGTAAGAGTTGCAGATTGCAGGGTAGTTTTTTTCTGAAACCAAATTGTTTATTAGAGAGTAGGTTGTTTGTCTCTAAGTGGAGGATGATGGATTGGTTAATAATTGATTCCATAACTTTACAGGTGACACAGCATAAAGCGATTGATCTGTAATTTTCAACTAGGCTGGGGTCTCCCTTTTTGAAGATGGGGATGACCGTGGCTTGTGACCATAAGTTAGGCAAGGAGCTGGTCCTGAAAGATGTTTCAAAGATTATGCTTAGAGGTTCGGCTATGACAGTGGATACCTTTTTAAAGAAGTAGGCACATATTCCATCCAGTCCAATAGATAGAGATGATTTTAGATTGCGTAGTGCTTTTTCAACATTGTCTTCTGTAAAATCAATATGTATTAGATCATTGTAGTTGTCTGTGGTTCAACTAGGAAATATTGGGCATGATCCATTGCTGTTTACAAATACTGAGCCAAAGAATGTGTTAAAGAGGTTGGCAAGTTTAAGACTTGTGGACTTCAAACTCCCAGAATTCCTGAGCTAACATGCCTGGAGGAGGAGTTCTGGGAGTTGAAGTCCACAAGTGTTAAAGCTGTCAAGTTTGAAGACCCCTGGTGTGAGAAACACTGTGTTAAAGGGTTCCAATTTGTCACTAATCGAGTCCTACAACTGCCTTGTAAGGAAGGCTCTTCCTGTTATTATCCCAGATTGTAGGCACAGAGCGAAGCTTTAGTAGAGGCACGTGGCCTTTTTGTGGGAAGAGATTAAACATCCAAAGATGGCTTGGAGTAGCCACTTTACATAGTAAAGCCTACATTTGGCCAAGAGGTTCAGTTGGCTTACTAATGCTTCTTGTTTTTACTCTGGCATTCTACTAATCCGGGTGTGGCATAAATAGGTCTGCTTGGGGGAGACTTCTGATTTGAAGATGCTGTTAAGATGGGACAGAAGGCATTTGAAAAAAGCAATTATGGCTTTGTCCCAGAGGGGATTTTTCCACAAAGCAACTGGACTTTGGGGGGTTTTCTTCTAGAACTGAAGAAGCTTCTTGGAGGGGAAGCGAAACATTATTAAAGAACAAGAAAGTCCAGCTGCCTTTTGGAAAAAGCACCATCTTGGGGGTGAGGAAGGAAAGACCTTTTGGGACAACCATGACCTGGATGATTGAGAATCTCGATATATTACGAGTGAGTGAGTGACTGAGTACATTAGTTAATTAGTTAGTTAGTTAGTTAGTTGACCGGGTTTCCTGCTCGTGCAAAGCACAAGGAGCTTTGATAGGTAGAAGCTTAGATTTGTGCCATGACAAAAAATAAAAATTCAAAAATGGCCACAGACTTTCGAGTTTTACATTATTCCTACGGGGAAAATTGGCCTGTCCCACATTCTGGCTCCGAACCGGAGTTCCTGGGAAAGCAACGTTCCTAGAGGATTTGTCCCGAGAAGGAAAGCAAATTCTTTTGGACGCGGAGGGAGGACGATTTGCAAGCTGGAGGAGAAAGGACCTTCTTGCTTTAGATGCCACTTTCGTAACCCGGGGGAATCCCCGCAGAGGAGGTTTCCGGTGGATTGGGGGCCTTGGGGGTTGATCCTCCCGGCTGTATCCTCGTTCTGTCTTTTCCCCCATCCCCCCCCCCCCGCCTTCCCCGTTCGATCCGCGCGGGCGAAACGCGTCCCTGGCCTGCCACCCGCGTCCTTGCGCTCCGCTGCGTGGGCAATGCGAGGAGGGAACGGTGTCCCACGGGCGCCTGCTTAAAAGGAACCCGCTTTTCATGCCTTGGGCCCGCTAAAAGCTGGAAGGATGGCAGATTTTTTTTTCAAGAGGCTCCAATCGGCCTCCCCAGCCCCGGTACTTTTGCCTTCTAAATTCTCGGCCGGTGTGTGTGGAAGCGCAACTGTCAGGACGCGCCGAAGCCCCGGCCTGTGTGTGTGTGTGTGTGTCTGTAAAACCGCCTCCCTCTCATGTGTGTGTGTGTGTGTGTGTGTGTAAAACCTCCTCCCTCTCGTGTGTGTGTGTGTGTAAAACTACCTCCCTCTCATGTGTGTGTGTGTAAAACCTCCTCCCTCTCGTGTGTGTGTGTGTGTGTGTGTGTGTGTGTAAAATCGCCTCCTCTCGTGTGTGTGTGTGTGTGTGTGTGTAAAACTACCTCCCTCTCATGTGTGTGTGTGTAAAACCTCCTCCCTCTCGTGTGTGTGTGTGTGTGTGTGTGTGTGTGTGTAAAATCGCCTCCTCTCGTGTGTGTGTGTGTGTGTGTGTGTAAAACCTCCTCCCTCTCGTGTGTGTGTGTGTGTAAAATCACCTCCCTCGTGTGTGTGTGTGTGTGTGTGTGTGTGTGAAACCTCCTCCCTCTCTTGTGTCTCTGTGTGTGTGTGTAAAACGGCCTCCTCTTGTGTGTGTGTGGAGGGGTCTCCTCTGAATCTTCGGGGATTCCTGCGCCGGGCAGGAATGTCGGGGAGGGGGCAACCGACGGGCCCTTGAGGCCAGGGATGGAATCCCCTGATAAGGGGCCTTTCTCCTCCGGGAGCGGCTATCTCCATCAGCCCCCCCACCCGCTCCCACCCACCCGCCGTCCCTCACCCCAAGCAACCATTTGGGCACCTTTAAGCTTGAACTTTGCTCTTCGCTTGGTTTAGCGTGAGAAAGGTCCGCTGGCCGGAACTACAAGGAACGTTTCCATTGGGTTTCTGAATTGAGCGGCGGATTGAGATGGGCCACTACAGGAGGGGGTGAGGAAGGGGGAGGGGGGCTACCGAAGAAGAGCAATTCGGAAAATAAGTGGAGAGGGGCGGGTTGCGGGTGTTGAAGACAAGGTGTGGTATAGCGGTGCAGCTGTTGTGGCTGCTGTTAGGTTTTATCTATCTATCTAAATATCTATCTAAATATCTATCTAAATATCTACCGTATGTAGCTTGCTATCTAGCTATCTATAACAAATCTATCTAGCGATCTATATCTATCAATCTATCAATCAAATTCATCTATCTCTATATCAAATCTATCTAGCTATCTATATCTAACAATTTTTCAATCAAATCTATCTCTATCTCTATCAATATCTATCTATATCTATAATTCTATCAATCAAATCTATATCTATCTATCTATCTATCTATCTATCTATCTATCTATCTATCTATCTATCTATCTATCTATCGATCGATCGATCGATCGATCGATCGATAGATATATCAAATCTACCCACCTACCTATCTATCTACCTACCTACCTGCCTGCCTGCCTGCCTGCCTATCCATCTACCTACCTACCCACCTACTTACCTACCTACCTATCTATCTTGTTATGCCGCCCATCTCCCCTACAATGTGAGGATTTTCCAGTCGGCGCGGAAAGGCCCTGCGCCTTTCCGAAGTTAGAGATTTTTCAACATCGGGGGGAGGGGGCAAGCGATCCAGAACTACTCCGCCGGTCTGTAAATCGATCGGCGAATTCCAACCTAGCGGCGAGGTCAGGTGGCTAGGGGAGAGAACAACCCCGTTTGTCCCGCGCTGTTCAGACGTGCAGGCTTCAAGTGGTGGGCTCAGTCCTCCCGCCTTGTGCTCCCGCGCCGGACGACGCCCCCTCTTCAAACCGTGTGTGTGTGTGTGTGTCTCAGTAACAACCGCGTATCACCCCGAAGGTTGTTGACCGAACAAATCCACTGCAACGCCTTTGGACCGCTTTCGAGTCGGAGGAGGCTGGCGGCTTCATTTCGCGGGGGAATTATTTTCTCGCGCGTTTCTGGAGTTCAGCACAGACCTTCGCTGGCTTGGGAATTCAAGCCGATCCAAACTTATTGGCGGACGTTATTTGATCTGCAATCGCATGTCTAACTTAGCAATCAGAAGAGGTTCCTGCGGCCGAACATTTTAACTGGAACGAATGTAAAACGTAGGGCCCCAAATGAACACGCTTAACGGCCATACTCCCTGTTTTACGACACCCACACTGAAGGAAGGAAATGCCTTTGAAGGACGGTGCAAACTTGGCGGTGCAAACTTCTTCTCCAGAGACGCCTGTCCAGAAAAAGAGATGGGTGAAAAGGGGAGCGAAGGGAGTACTTTGGGCTTAACTTATTCTTGGACAGCGCTTCCTTGGCTCCCGTTCAGGACGTGGAAAGCTCCAGTCCTAACCTCCTGATCCTCTGTAGCGGGATTGACTCCCCCAACCCAACCCAACCCACCACTGCAAGATCTGGCGTGACTCCGGATTCCTCCTTCCACCACCCGCATCACTTCGAAGCCAGCCTAACTGCCAGGACAGAGCCTCAAATGTAACGCTTGAACACATTTCTCTCCACGGGTGTTTAAGTTTCGTGGAGGGGGTGGGTGGGTTTCCGCGTCTTTCCAAGCGCGACGGCGCCGATTTCACAGTATCGGGGACACACATTTTTCTACCGCGGGAGATGCTAAGAAAGGATTTCTAACGCGGCTCCCTCGTGCCGTTTTTCCTCTGTTTCGCCGAGCGGCCCGAACTCAAGAACTCAGGCGGGAAATCTGTAGAAGGAGCGAGTGGGCCAACTGGGAGTGGAGGGGGAGACGCCTGTTAAAAACAGGCCCCGTGCGTGTGGAAGGAGGAGAGTGGAATAGTTGCCACCTGGCCTCAGGGCATCAAACTTTCGCCGTTTGCGCTCCCTCCCCTCAAAATTCTATTTACTTAAATATATAGTGCACTTAAAAGATCTCTCTCTCTCACACACACACACACACACTTCACTTAAAAGGGTAATGTAAATATATATATTTAGTGCTTAAATATATAGTGCACTTAAAAGAGATCACTCTCTCCCCCTCTCCCTCCCCCCCCTCTCTCTCTCACACACACACACCACTTAAAAGGGATCACTCACACACATATACACTATATAGCACCTAAAAGGGTAACGAAAATGCTGTATACTTAAATATATAGCGCACTTTAAAAGGTAATGTTTCTTGTGCATTTTCCCTCCACCCAACCATTGCCTTAGACCTGCCTGAACTTGGCAGCTCGCCCTGTTCATTTTAAAGGGCAGCGAAAACGGCTGTCTTAGTACCCCGGTCCCAAAACAGCCAGTGGGTCGAACTCCAAGCAACGGTCTGGGGACAGACAAGCCACCTCCCCCCCATTTCTTTCCCCCCCCTTTCCCCGCGAGCTTCTGTACTTGTGCTCTTTCTCTCTCTTCCGGTATCCCAGATTGTTTGGGGACAAATATGCTGACTCTGTAAACCGCTTAGAAAGAGCTGTCAAAGCACTATGAAGCGGTATATAAATCTAAGTGCTATTGCTATCCCACTGATTCTTATGAAATAGCCACGGGAAAGGATGGGGCCAAACGAACCAAGTATTGGGCGGGGGGGGGGCGGAAATCTCTGGGCCGGGCCGGCAGAACCTGGCTTGGGCAAGCTTGGAAGTTTAGTCTAGAGTGTTTAAGGGACCAGGCTAGAAACTGGCGTGAGTTCTAATCCCGCTTTAGACATGAAAGCCAACTGGGTGACTTAAGGCCAAGCACCAGGAGATGGTGAGTTCTAGTCAGCTGGGTAATTTTCGGTCCAGTTCTTTCTCAGTCCAAGCCACCTCACGGGAGGAGAAAATGGGGCGAGGGGTTTATTATTTTTTAATGATGATGATGATAAATAATAATAATAATAATAATAATAATAATAATAATAATAATAATAATAATAATAATAATAATAATAATAATAATAATAATAATAATAATAATAATAATAATAATAATTAATGATGATAATGATAATAATGATAATAATGATGGTGGTAGTGCCGGTGGTAGTGGGATATAAATCCTTCTTTCCTTTAAAACCGGTCGGTGAGTTTGGAAAGCAAGGAAGGGGAGAACATTCACTGGAGTGGGGTAGGTCGGATGGGACGCAAGCTCGTCGAAGTGGGGCAAACAGCGGGCTGGGGCGCTAGGCCGCCCTTAGGATCGGGTTACAGAGGTTGCGAGAGGAGAATAAGGGACGCCCGTCCTTCCTTCCTGGAGGGCTGGGGGTGGGGGGTGAGAAGACAAACCCGGCGGCTAGCGGAGCACCAGCCCCGCGGCGAGTTCTGGTCTTGAGCTCTCCTCCGCGCCTCCTTCCCGGAGCCGAGGTCGCTCGTAAACTCGGTTGCCTCAAAAGGTCTGGGTAGGGGAAGCGAAAGCAAGCCGGAAAAGGGCTCCCCTGCTGCCCCGTCGAAAATTAGGACCTTTTTCTGCCTGAGTGACTGTTCCTGATGGATTCAGGATAGAGCACAAGCCTCCCTCTCTCTTCTTCTCTCTTCTTCTCTCCTCTTTTCTCTTCTCCCCTTCTCTCTTTTGTCTCCTCTTCTTTCTTTTCTCTCTTCTCTCTTCTTCTCTCTTCTTCTTTCTCTCTTTTCCCTTTCTCTCTCTCCTCCTCTTTCTCTTTTCTTCTCCTCTCTTTTCTTTCTTCTCTTCTTTTTTCTCTCTCCACTCGTCTTCTCTCTCTTCATCTTTTCCCTCTTCTCTTTTTTTCTCTCTCCTCTCTTTTCTCTTTCTCTCCTCTCTTTTCTCTCTTCTCTTCTCTCTCTTCTCCTTTCGTCATCTCTCTCTCTCTCTTCCCCCCTCCACACACACACCCCGAGATAACCACAACAGTAAAGCCAGAACCGTATCACAACCTTGACCTTTGGGGGAGAGAAGGCGAAAACGAATTCAAACTGAATTCATCTGAAGGAGCGGTGCCAGTCCCAGTTGAAGACTATCCGAGCTTTCCTTCTTGCGAGACCGAAATGAAGCAGACCTAAATCCTGCAAAAGAATGTAACTAATCCTGCGTCAATTCCCTCCCAAAACGCGGGAGCTGTTTTTGCGCACAATGTGCTTGAAACCGTAAACTATGGTTAAGAACCGTCCGGGAGCCCATCACTCCGCTTATTATGGGAATGAGCTCGTTCACACGAGTCGTTGCGACAGATAAAGCGGTTGGTTTGGCCTCGAGTTCGCCATGGGGGTTTGGTTAAATCAGGGCTCGGGCATTCGAGGGTTGTGCCAGGTAACTTGAAGGAGGCCCGAACCAGCTTTTTAGCACGACTTTGGGGTCCCGAAGGAGTTCCGCACGGGACAGTACCGGGTCTAGAAACGTGGGATCTGGAAGCTCAGAAGTCTTGGAGACTTAGAGAGATTTCCCTCGATCTCCTCTTCCGCTGGGCTTGGGGGCGGGATGGGATACCTGACCTCTGGGCTATAGATCTCTGAAGCTTCAAGCAAATTTAAGGTGGGCGGGGGCGGTTTGGGGCAGAAAAGCCCTGGTGGGAGGAAAACAAACTTGCTTGGAACCCAGCCCGAGAAGAGCAGTTTGGCAATCTAGAGACCTACCCACGCGGCCAAGCATGCCATGATCTCTGGAATCTGGCGGGTTCACAAGTCCCAGAAATGTACACGTGTGCAGCTTTCCCGCTTTTTTTATTTTTTTTGCTCAGCGTTTCCAGGGAGTTTTTTTTCCCCTTCCCCTCCTGTTCTAATTCTTGCAAGGGGAGGGAAAGAGAGACGAATGGGACGCGCCCCCAAAAACCCCAAGGCATTGAAAGAAGCAGATGTTTGGACCGATTGAGCCTGGAGGTGAAATCCTCCCTTCCCCCTCCTGTTTTTTAAAGGAGGGGAAAATCTGATGATGATGTTATTAGTGGTGGGAATAACAACCATAATAACAACAGGAAGTCGGTCTGGTCGGGAGAGAAGAACAGCGAGGCTACTGGCGGCTTTTCTTTATTTTTCCCCGGCGGTGTTCCTCCTCCTTTGGGGCGGGTGAGGGAAGAGAGGTGGGGGCAACCTAAATCTTTATCAAGCTTCTATTCTGTGGCTTCAACAAACAGAATCCCCATTACTTCACGGCGCCTTTTGTCGGCCCTATACAAATGAGAACAAAATGGTTATTCAGGAAAACGCTTTTCGATTTGTATTGTGTGTGGCTCGCACAAAGCGCACTGTTATTGTATTAAAAAGAACCATCTGTAGCAGAAACAATGGCATTAAATTATCTTTGAATAACCACTGCAAAAAAAATAAAATAATATAAGGCTTTTATTCTTATTCTCCTTCATGGGAAAAAAAAAGCGGAGCGGGGGGAGGAAGGAGAAAAAGGGACAGAGAATTGACTTTTTTGTTGTGGGTCCATTCTTACAATACACACGCGCGCGCGCGCGCGGGGACGCACACACCCGCACACACACACACACAGAAAAACAGCCATTTGGATTTTTTAAGCCATACCATAAACGATTTTCCCCTCTCCCCTCTCTCTCTCTCTCTCTCTCTCTCTTCTCGCTCCCCCAATTCTAGGGGCTGCAGTTTAAAGCTAGGAGGAGGGTGTGTAGGCAAGCTGGATAACCGGGGCTAGAAAACCCCGATCTGAATCGTTCGGGCTGAGGGAGGAGGACGAAGCGAAGAGGACGGGCAGGGCACGAGTGGAGCTTCCGAGCAATCTGCCCGGGCGTCCGTGGGGGCGAAAAAAGGGCACCCGAGCCCGGAGAGGCCGAGTGGGGAACGCGAGAGGGCCCCCTTCCCCGCGGACTTGGCGATTCTCCGACCAATCAATCACACGGTTTCCGAGCCAGCCGTCCGGACTGGAAAGAATCCGTAAGTAACTTCAGCAACTTTGTCGCGAACTCCAGTCGGCGTTTTTCTCACCTTCGCCTTGGGGGGGGGGGGGGTAGAAGAGACGGGGGGGAGGAGATGTACAGAAAGAAAAAAGGGGTGAACCCCCCCTTTTGAAATCGTGGGGGGGGGAGACAGGGACTCTTTGACTGTCTGGACAATATCCATATTTTGGTTTCTCTGGTTCTTCCTTCCTTTCCCTGTTGGGATTGAAAGTGACAGTTGCTGAAAAGCCGGATTGAGGGATTGGCAAATTCGTGCCCGTCGCGGCAATTCTTTTCTTTCTATATCCTCCTTTTCCTCCCCCTCTCCATCCCGCACCCCACATCAGGAAGGAAGGAAGGAAGGAAGGAAGGAAGGAAGGAAGGAAGATAAAGATAGAGATAAAGGTAAAGGTAAAGGTAAAGGTAAAGGTAAAGGTAAAGGTGAGGGAGAGGAAAGGGCGTTCAACAAAAAGCGGGAGGTTCAAAAAAAAAAAAAAGTGCCCAAGAAAGCGAAAACCGCTTTTGCAAAATACACCCAAGCGAAAAGCCAAACCGAACGGGAAAGTCAGTGACCCGGGACTCGACTGCCTGGTCTCGGTGTGAATCTGACTCGGCGCATCCTGAACTTCCGGGAAACAGGGAACGGAGGCAGATGGAGCGGTGGCAGGAGGCGAGGAGGACCGGAGAGGAGAAAGAGCGGGGCGGAGGGGGGGAGAGGCGAGTGGGGCGGGGGCGGAAAGGAGGAAGAGGAAAACCAGGGAGCGCGGGGTTACCTGGCGAAGGCTTTTAAAAGGTGCTGGCGAGGTGCCAGGCGCCGAGGCTGGCTCTTGCTCACTCGCGCCCCCTGATGGTCAGTCCAATCCAACCCCCCCGTCGCCCACCGCTCGGGTTCTGCATATCCCAGCAAAAGGGGATTCCTCGCCAGGGACGAAGTTGCGTCTGTTTTGATCCTTTCCTTTCCTTTCCTTTCCTTTCCTTTCCTTTCCTTTCCTTTCCTTTCCTTTCCTTTCCTCCCTCCCGTCTCCCGTATATATATATATATATATTTTCCCCTGCCTAAACTTTAGGTTATTTTAAAGGCTGCCGTAGATAAAGGTTAATCTCGGGTTGAATGGCGGAGCTGTGATTGACAAGGGAGAAGGTGTGGAAGGCAAGGCGAGCTGTCTTTATTTACAGCCCACTGCCGGCTCCGGGGTCTTTGTTAGAAATGGGAAGCTAATTTAGCGCTGATCAAAAGCACCACGGAGTTAAAGGGGCTGGTAATGACTACTAATTTCATTTCAGCCTCATACGTCCCCGACCGCTATAATTAAAGACGCGCTATTTAAATACAGGTGAAGAGGCTTTTTAAGAGCGATTTGGGTTGGGTGGGGGGAAAGGAAGGGGAAGAGAAGGAGGTGAGGCTGTTGCCATTTTATTTAGTCTCTCTCTAGTGAAGCCTCGCGGGCGGGACCGGGCGAGGGAAAAACGGAATATTTCACGTTCAGGTCTTTCCCTGCGAGGAGTTGCGGTTAAAACTAGGCCCTGTTTTCTAGTGGCGCGGTGTTGCCTTGTCTTAAATAAAGAAGTGGGCGCCAATGGAAAAATAAATGTTATGTTTAATGTCACTGGCCGTCCGTAAATAAGAGACCGGGAGAGCCTCGAATATGGATTCATTTCTCTGGATTTGATGACTTTAATGAGGAAACCTGAGGGAGAGGGAGGAGAGAAAGAGAGAGCTACTGGTTGGTTAAGATGGAGAGGAAAAGGGATAAGCTTTTTTCTCTAAGGAAGATCATTTATTAATTAAATTGCCCCCTTCCCTGCCTCCCCCCCCCCCCATTTCATGCCAGATTTCATGCGAAAGATGTCATTTCTGAACCCGATGTAACCATCTCTTTCTAGGGTAAACTTCAAAGGACAAAAGCTTCCCATTTTCGTTAGTTGGGTAAAAACTGATACCAAAGAGAGAGGGGAGAGAGAGGGAGGAGAGAGAGAGAGAGAGAGAGAGAGAGAGAGAGAGAGAGAGAGAGAGAGAGAGATGGCGGAGGAGAAGAAAAAGGGAAAGGAGTTCGCCTTTAATCTCTCTCTCTTTTTTTATCCATGAGGACTAAAGATCCGTACTCCACCCCGCAAAGCTCGAGAGCTTGCAACGGCTCTTCTTCCGGAGGTTGCAAGGAGCTTAGAGGAGAGGAGAGGGGGGGGGGGGGGGCTTGAGTAGGATATGCGAGCGTCCCCTGTCGGCTTACAGAGCCGGGCCTGAGCGACGCGGTTAGGCGCCTGGACGAATTCTGCGCCTTGCGCAAAAAAAAAAAAAAAACTTCAGCCAACTTAACAAAACAACAAGACCAGCAATTAAAGCCAAAGTAGAGGAAAGAGATTTGTCTTGCTGCACGCTGCGCCGGCCCATAATTTGACTTTTGGGCATTTCCTAGAATTTTGGGAAGCCCCCCTGCCGTTTTGAAATAGAAATACCCCCCCCCTATTTTTTTTTTTCTTTTTTTTTTTTCATCTAATTTTCCCCCCTTATGAACGGGAGGGAATATGAAAGACAAGCCGGCCTCTTTTTCACTTTTCTTCTAGGAATTTGCCTGCAGGGGAACCACAATGCGAATATAAGGCTCTAAAGTTTCATTTGAAAACTGCCCCTTCATTACAGGAGTATCCATCGGTGTTACCGACCCACAGAGGAAACCTGACTAGCGATGGCTGGTAAAAATGTATAATTGAAACGAAACTCGTTTGGGTACCCACCAATAGGTGGGCCATTGAAAACGCAAGTTAACATTCCCGAATGTGTGTGTGTGTGTGTTTCGGTGGAGGGAGAAATGTCATTTAAGAGCTCGTTTTTTCCCTGGCAGAATTATCTGGCAAGACAACTCAGAAAACCTGTTAAAATGAGATCTTCAGTAAAAGAGAAACAACAGCTATCTAGCTTTTAAATTGGTTCCCCCACTTCTTTTGGACAAAATGATTTAGTCCAGATAAAGGGCCATTGGCAGTTTGTGGTACAGATGGGTGTGGGGTGTGGGTGCCACCCTGCCAATGGCCTTTTATCTCAGCCACTGCTCATTGCAAGCGAAGGGAGAACCAGGGCCGAATTAAGAAGCCCTTTCCTTCACCTCTGCCAAGCCTTCTAAACATACTTTTTCCATTTGCGTTTTTCTTTGCTCTCTTGTTTTAATTCAGTTCTCTTGTTTCGGGGATTATTTCCACAGATGCAAAAAGCGGGAAAACCATTCAAACCAAATCCATAAGGGCAGGGAAGCAGCTTGAGCAGTGCCCACGTGCCAATCCCCTCTGGACATCCTCACGGGGTTGGCCCGCGCTGAGCTCACTGACACCCCTGAATCACTGAAACTACGCCAAATCATTTGGCCGGATTTCTGAGGGGACTGACTTCTTGTGCAGCACGCCACAACCCTTCTCCGAATGTTCTTTTTAAAATATATATAGTATATAATATGTATTATAATAGTTAGTAGTATATAGTATCTATAGAATCTATCATCTATATCTCATTATAGTGTGTGTGTGTGTGTATGAATAGGATAGAATAGAATTCTTTTATTGGCCAAGTGTGATTGGACACACAAGGAATTTGTCTTGGTGCAAATGCTCTCAGTATACATAAAAGAAAAGATACATTCATCAAGAGTCAAGAATCATCAGGTACAACACTTAATAGTCATAGGGTATATAGTGTGTGTATATATGTGTGTGTGTGTGTGTCTATATCTATCTCTCTATCTCTCTATCTCTCTATCTCTCTATCTCTCTATCTCTCTATCTATCTATCTATCTATCTATAATCCTATATTATACATCGAATACATATACATACACACATGTACGTGTGTGTGTACCGGTATATGTATGTGTATATATATGTATATGAACCGGTATATATACATATATACATAATATGTACGTTTACGTGTGTGTGTATTCATTTCAGAAGTAGTTAATGTGCGCACGCGTTACCTGCTTATTCGGCTTCGGATTTTCCGCGAGCTAATCTTTTGCTAAAATTCTTTTTAAGATTTTTTTTTTTCTCCCTCTCTCTCTCACGTGCTAAGAAAATGGCCGAGGGACGAGGCGGGCCGACCGGGCAGCGGTGGCGGCGAAGAGTAGCGTGTGAACGCGCGAGGCTCTTTTCTACTCGACCTTGAGATTTAATCTGGAGAAGTGTTGGGCTGGGGGCGGGGGAGCCGTTTGCATTGAATTCGCTGGGCCCGCGGCTTGATTTCACTGGGAGGTTTCTGCGCCTTCGGTCTGCGCTGCTGCTTCTCTGCGGCCTCGAAGGTCACCGGGGAATGGCGGGTGGGGGTGGGGGCTTAGCCCTAGTTCCGCCGATACTTTTCTCTTTCCAGCCTGAAAAAAAAGAAAGAAAGAAAGAAAGAAAGAAAGAAAGAAAGAAAGAAAGAAAGAAAGAAAGAAAAGAAGAAAGAAAGAAAGAAAGAAAGAAAGAAAGAAAGAAAGAAAGAAAGAAAGAAAGAAAGAAAGAAAGAAAAGAAAAGGAAGGAAGGAAGGAAGGAAGGAAGGAAGGAAGGAAGGAAGGAAAGGAATTAAGAAAGAAAGAAAGAAGGGAGAAAGAAAGAAGGGAGAAAAAGAAAGAAGGAAGGAAGGAAGGAAAAGAAAGAAAGAAAGAAAGAAAGAAAGAAAGAAAGAAAGAAAGAAAGAAAGAAAGAAAGATGGGAGAAAGAAAGGAAAGAAGGGAGAAAGAAGGAGGAAGGAAGGAAGGAAGGAAGGAAGGAAGGAAGGAAGGAAAGAAAAGAAAAGAGGGAGAAAAGGGAGAAAGAAAGAAAGAAAGAAAGAAAGAAAGAAAGAAAGAAAGAAGGAAAGAAAGAAAGAAAGAAAGAAAGAAAGAAAGAAAGAAAGAAAGAAAGAAAGAAAGGAGAAAGAAAGGAAAGAAGGGAGAAAGGAAGGAAGGAAAGAAAGAAAGAAAAGAAAGGGAGAAAAGAAAGGGAGAAAGAAGAAAAGAAAGAAAGAAAGAAAGAAAGAAAGAAAGAAAGAAAGAAAGAAAGAAAGAAGAGGGAGGGAGAGAAAAAGAGAGAACGGATCATGAATTGCTGAGAGTGCGGAGGTTGCGCGGAGCATTTACCCCTTTTCTGAGGCTTCAAGGAAGCAAAAGTCCCCGAGCCCAGTTGCGAAGTGAAGTCGGCTCCCCTTTCCAGGCATCCCTCGCCGGAGCGGCGGTTTTTTTTAAGCGGAGTCCAAAGCGAGAGAAAAACGCGGCCTCTTGGTGCTCTCGGAGCTTGGTTGTTTGCTGAGCACTTGGTGATATTAGTTCGGGTAACCCTAACCACCAAACTCAAAAAGCACTAAGCCCCCCCCCCCCGTTTAAACCCCGAGCTGCAAATATTCTCCTTTAGCGCTACAGAGGTGACTTTCCAATTCTGATCGGCCGTCCAGGACTGTCTTAGGGGCCAGGACTGGGGTCTGCAGATGGGGTTTTAAACCCCGACCTCAAAGGTGCTTTTTCGAGAAAGTCCAGTCGCCTCTTGGAAAAGCACTTTTGGGACAACCATGACCTGAATCTCCATAGGCATCCCAATCCTAAGTTCTCCGGTGGTCTCCAGAGTTGTAAGAGAGAGAGAGATGCTAAGGGCACAAAAGCGCCAAACGGGAAAGAAGAGCTCAGCGCACCGTTACTTCCACCCCCGTAGAAGAGGACATCAAAAGAATCGATTCCACCCCCACCCCCAACCATCCTTCTGACATCCTTCTCTCCCTCCACCTGACCGTTGCCCTTCAAAAGTTCTCTTTCCAAGAGAAAGGAGAAAAAAAAAAAAGGGGGGGGGGACAAGCGACTGTCACTGGTAGAAGCAGAAGCTGAAAACCTTCAGGGGTCTGTTTCTAACGGAGTTTTTGGTTCTTTTTTTTTTTAAAAAAAAAAAAACCCACCTTGGTTCTGAAATTCTGGAGCATGTTATCCCTAACAGACCCAACTTTGGAGGGAAGGCGGTAACGCTGAACTGAGCCTCCACTTTTCTCCCTGTCTAACTGAATTCATTCAAGGGGAAAAACCACAGTGTTCGCTGGTATCTTTCTACCCAGCCTCGGAATTCTCCGGAAAATAAGAGAAGAGAAGAGAAGAGAAGAGAAGAGAAGAGAAGAGAAGAGAAGAGAAGAGAAGAGAAGAGGGAGGAGGAAGAGGAAGAGGAAGAATAGAATAGGAATGGAGAATAGAATAGAATAGAATAGAATAGAATAGAATAGAATAGAATAGAATAGAATAGAATAGAATAGAATAGAATATTGGAATGAAGAATAGGAAGAGAAGGGAAGGGAAGGGAAGGGAATAGGAATAGAATAGAATAGAATAGAATAGAATAGAATAGAATAGAATAGAATAGAATAGAATAGAATAGATTCCTTGTTGGCCAATATGATGATTGGACACACAAGGAATTTGTCTTTGGTGCATATGCTCTCAGTGTACATAAAGAAAAAATAAAATACATTCATCAATCATAAGATACAACACTTAGTAATAGTCATAGGTTACTATAAGCAATCAAATCATACATAGGTTATTAATACGTAATCAAACATACTAGGAAAACAAATAAAACAATATAAATTATAAATATAAAGCAATATGGTTATAGTCATAAGTGGGAATGGATAGGTACTAGGAAGGATGAGAAGAATAATAGTAATACAGTCTTAGTAAATAATTTGACAGTGTTGTGGGAGTTCGTTGTTTAGCAGAGTGATGGCATTTGGGGAAAAACTGTCCTTATGCCCAGTTGTTCTGGTGTGCAGTTCCCTATAGCGTCTTCGTTTTGAGGGCAGAAGTTTATTAAGATTATGCCTAGATAGATGGATCGATCGCTATTTATGTTACACGGTCTTTTGAAGCCTTTTTTTTTTAAAGCAAGAAAAAGGAACTAACAGACATCCAACCATTAATCCAGGTTTTTTTTTTCCTTTAAGTAATCGGATAACAAGAATTAGGGAGGGAGAGAAGATATCTGTTGGAAGTTCTAGAACACGAGACACAAAAGACCTTGTAAAAAGATTGGGTGTCTAGAAAAGAGTTAAGGAGCTCAAACTGTCATGAGCAATTAAAGGTTTCCCTTCACTTCTTAAAATCCCTTGTCTTTCAATTTCTCCAGAGCAAGAGCTCGCAATTGCCATTGGACCATTGCAGAAATGGTATTCAGCAGGTTCTGACCAGTTCTGGAGAACCAGTAGCGGAAATCTTGAGTAGTTCTGAGAACCGGCAAATCCCACCTCTGACTGGCCCCGCCCCGATCTATTCTCTGCCTCCCGAGTCCCAGCTGATTGGCCGGGTCTTCTTTGGTTGCCCTGCACAGGAGAACGGAGCTGGAAAGCAGGTTAGAGGGGTGGGGAGGGAATGGGGATTTTGCGGTATATCCTTCCCCTGCCACACCCACCAAGCCACGCCCACAGAACCTGTAGTACAAAAATTTGAATCCCACGACTGGACCATTGATGTGGAACAGAAGGTGACCTGCAGCTGTTTAGCTCAGATTTTCGTCAGATTTTCTCCAATCTGCCAAAATCACTGGACGTTTTGGAAGTTCTAGGAAAGAAACTAGGCAGGGTTTAGATCTGCTTTGCTTTCTTCAGCCAGTAAGTATGGAAAGAAAGAGCAAAAGGGGAGTTTCTTCTGACTCTTAGGCAAGGGTGGAACTCAAATTTTTTAACAACCGGTTCTGTGGGCATGGCTAAGTTGGTGGGTGTGGCTTGGTGGTCATGTTATTGGCTGGGTGTGGCCAACTCAATGTCACTGACATCGAGGCACGCATCTCCTTGCCTGGCCGTTCATGACTGTGGGGATGCTGCAACAGTCGTAAGTGTGAAAAATGGTCATAACTCACTTTTTTCAGTGCCATTGTAACTTTGAATGGTCACTCCACACAAGCAAAGTACCAGAAAAGGAGGGGGGGAAACTCCAGAGAAGTTCCTGAGACAGGAAGTCTAGTCCTGCCAAGAATGTAATAAGGGTTAACGGAGAGGCAGTTTCTGTAAGAAACACCAGAATGTTTCCTTCCTGCCTTCCTTACAGGATTAGCCCAGTAATTCCTTCTAACAACCGGTTCTCCAAACTGCTTAGAATGTTAACAACCGGTTCTAGCGAATAGGTGCGAACTGGTAGAATCCGACCCCTGCTCTTAGAACACAAAGAACCCTTAAAAGAACTCAGCTACTTTTAGGAAGGAGACCTTCCTAGAGAAAGACAGATAGCAAACAAGCTACCAGTCCTTTCCAAAGCAGCCTCTGTTCCAACCAATAAAGGAGAATATTTGTGGCTCAGGGTCGACACGAGGGTCCTTGGTGCTCTCTGAGCTTGGTTGTTTTGTTGCAGATGTTTCATTATCCGAACTAGGCAACATCATCAGTGCTGGTCATCGGCACTAACAGCACTAACATGAGTGATGTTACCTAGTTTGGTGGCCCAGTGGTTAGAATGCAGTATTGCAGGCTGATTCTACTGACTGTCGACTGCCAAGAGTTTGGCAGTTCGAGTCTCTGCCAGCTCAAGGTTAACTCAGCCTTCCATCCTTCCATCCAGTCCAAGAAGAGATTGGACTGCCATTTGTCAGAAATGGTGTAGGGCAGGGGTCTCCAACCTTGGCAACTTTAAGACTTGTGGACTTCAACTCCCAGAATTCCTCAGCCAGTTTTATTTTGAATTCTGGGAGTTGAAGTCCACAAGTCTTAAAGTTGCCAAAGTTGGAGACCCCTGGGGTAAGGATCTCCTGCTTGGGTTGGGGGGGGGGTTGGACTAGATGACCTACAAGGTCCCTTCCAACTCTGTTAATTTGCTAATCCTTCTGAGGTCAGTAAAATGAGGATCCAGATGGTTGGGGGTGTGTGTGTGTGCAATAGGCTGCATTTGTAACCTGCTTAGAGAAGGGCTGTAAAGTACTGTGAAATAAGTCTACGTGCTATTGCTATTGGATGCCATTTGTCCGAAATGGTGTAGGGCCTCCTGCTTGGGCGGGAGGTTGGACTAGATGACCTACAAGTTCCCTTCCCACTCTGATTAAGGACTCCTCTCTGCAACTGGACAGACAATTGGGCAGGGAACTCCTCCTAGTGATGATGCAACTGCTTTTCAGAGATTGGCTGTGTCTTGTGTGGCACTAAACCATGATTTTTGACTATTGGAGAAAAAAAAACACACAGTTAAGTTGGATTCCCACATTGAAGCAAAGTAGCCAGGTTTGGGATTGGAGCAATGGGTGAACCCAGTGGTGGGATTCAATTTTTTTTTTTTTTACTACCAGTTCTGTGGGTGTGGCTTGGAGGGCATGGCAGGGGAAGGATATTGTAAAATCCCCATTCCCTCCCCACTCCTGGCAAAGAATATTGCAAAATCCCCATTCCCTCCCCACCCCACTAACCTACTTTCCAGCTCCGTTCTCCTGTGCAAGGCAACCAAAGAAGACCCAGCCGATCAGCTGGGACTCAATGGGAGGCAGAGAATAGATGGGCCAGTCAGAGGTGGGATTTGCTGGTTCTCCGAACTACTCAAAATTTCCGCTACCGGTTCTCCAGAACTGGTCAGAACCTGCTGAATACCCACCTCTGGGTGAACCCCTTCCAGGAAGCTAGTCAATTCAGAATAGTTTTGACCACTGACAGCTTTCCTCGTCTGTGACTGTACCTAATGCTTAGTGGGCCTAGAATAGTGATTGAGTAGGAAAGCCCAGGGATTAAATCTGCATTTAAAAAAGCAGCTGTTTCTTTGGACTGGGCTGTGATGAATTTTGGGTAAGAGAACCAGGAGAGCAAAATCTTCTCCCCGTTCCGTTTTTCCACGCTGGGAAGAATTTCTACCTCTTGCTTATTTTTCCACCCATCCTATCTCAATGGAGAGAAGAGGCCCCCGTTTCTTCAGCGTTCTTGGTTCGGCTTCTCTTCTCAGGGTCTGGGGACCAGAACCGAAGAGCCAAATTCCAGAGAAGCTGTCACTCTAGACCAGAGCATTAATCTGAGGCCAATTTTATTTTGGAATTGTTTTCCTGAGCTGCAGCCCAGATGTCTTGATGTGGGAGATAGTTGTCATGGGGCTAAAGAGAGGACGGATGGAACTGGTCAGTGAGCTCCCCGTTGGAACAGCAAACAGAAGCATCCTGGCTACAGCTGATAAAGGGGGAACATGGTCATATTTCAGAAGCTACTGTTTGTCTCTTGCATGGCAACCCTTTCTGCCTATCTTAAGTCTTGGTGGACAAGATCTAATGACGCGTACCTTTCCCCACCTTATTCTAGCTTTCTTCACTTTCCTAGTTTTCCTAACCTCGTTTCGCCTCATTCTCAGGCAAAGAAGGGGATCGTCAAGCAGTTTTAACAAAGTCCGATCGGGTTAAGTCTTGCTTGAGCAGCCTTTCCAAGTTTTCATTCTCTTCCTTCCCTCAATTATAGTAATAGTAATGATAATTAATAATAATAATAATAATAATAATAATAATAATAATAATAATAATAATAATAATAATAATAATAATAATACTTCAGTTCCGACTTAATAATACCACTTCTCAAACACAATGCATCTGCCTGTAGCAAAGAACTAGTGGGATCGTAAGCCTGAAAAAGTGATCGAAAACGAGCATG
Organism: Notechis scutatus; assembly: GCF_049901735.1. Classification (NCBI taxonomy): domain Eukaryota; kingdom Metazoa; phylum Chordata; class Lepidosauria; order Squamata; family Elapidae; genus Notechis; species Notechis scutatus. The sequence continues at coordinate 158,842,794 of NC_142012.1, forward strand.
CAAAACTACTGTGGGACTTCCGAATACAGAGAGACAAAATTTTGGAACACAACACCCCGGATATCACGATTGTGGAGAAGAAAAAAGTGTGGATCGTCGACATTGCCATACCTGGTGACAGCAGAATCGACGAGAAACAACTTGAAAAAGTCACCAGATATCAGGACTTGAGAATCGAACGGCAGAGACTCTGGCATAAACCAGTGCAGGTGGTTCCAGTGGTACTCGGCATACTGGGTGCCATGCCTAAAGACCTAGGCAAGCACTTAAAAACAATTGGCGCTGACAAGATCACCATTGGTCAGCTGCAGAAGGCCACCTTACTGGGATCTGGTCGCATAATCCATCGATACATCATGGAGTCCTAAACACTTGGGAAGTGTTCGACTAGTGATTTGTGATATGACACCCAGCATAGTTATCTCATTTGCTGTGTACACTGTTGTTTTTGGGTATAATAATAATAATAATAATAATAATAATAATAATAATAATAATAATAATAATAATAATAATAATAATAATAATTGTACAAACTGACTACAAGCATGACAAAGTAGCAACAATGGTGCATTGGAAGATCTGCAAGAAATATCATTTCTCTGTAAGCAAGAACTGGTGGGTCCATAAAATAGAAAAAGTCATAGAAAATGAAGAAGTTAAATTGCTCTGGAACTTCAGAATCCAGACAGGCACCTGCTACATAACACCCCAGACTTAACAGTCATCTATAAGAAAGACAAAAAAAGTCTGGATAGTGGATGTGGCAGTGCCTGGAGACAGCAGAATAGAAGAAAAAGAACTGGAGAAGATAACAAAGTATAAAGACCTACAAATAGAAATAGAACGGCTATGGCAAAGGCCAGCAAGGGTAGTACCAATAGTTATAGGTGCCTTGGGTGCAGTTCCAAAACAACTGGAGCATCACTTGAACACCATAGGCATTGACAAATTTGCCATCAGTCAATTGCAGAAGGCAGCCTTACTTGGAACAGCTTCTGTCCTGTGGCAATAACACCATCAAACATCCAGATCTGCCTATCCCAGGTCCCTGGTAAGGACTCGATTGGTAGACAAAAATGCCAAAGCCAGTCTAATCATCTGGCTGACTGTGCGAAGAATAATAATAATAATAATAATAATAATAATAATAATAATAATAATAATAATAATAATAATAATAATAATAATAATAAATACTTCAGTTCCGACTTAATAATACTTCACTTCTCAAACACTATGCATCTGCCTGTAGTAAAGAACTAGTGGGATCATAAGCCTGAAAAAGTGGTCCAAAATGAGCATGCAAAACTACTGTGGGACTTCCGAATACAGACAGACAAAATTTTGGAACACAACACGATTGTGGAGAAGAAAAAAGTGTGGGACATTGCCATACCTGGTGACAGCAGAATCGACGAGAAACAACTTGAAAAAGTTACCAGATATCAGGACTTGAGAATCGAACTGCAGAGACTCTGGCATAAACCAGTGCAGGTGGTTCCAGTGGTATTTGGCACACTGGGTGCTGTGCCTAAAGACCTAGGCAAGCACTTAAAAACAATTGGCGCTGACAAGATCACAATTGGTCAGCTGCAGAAGGCCACCTTACTGGGATCTGCTCGCATAATCCGCCGATATATTACGCAGTCCTAAACACTTGGAAAGTGTTCGACTAGTCATTTGTGATACGAAACCCAGCATGGTTATCTCGTTTGCTGTGTACACTGTCATTTCTGGATGGAAGGTTGAGTGAAGATGGAACTTGAGACAAACCACTGGACTGAGGGAGTTGTTTTGATTTGGACCAACTGCCTTGCTTATCCGTAAGGGGAGTTCTTTCAATGGGAAGGAAGGAAAAAGGTTTTCAGGAAGGTAGATGCAAATGGAACCAGAGGAGATGTGGTCTCCATGTGTTATGCAAGGCCTGACTAGGAAAACAGTACCTCCTACACTCCAATTGGTCCCTCTGATTTCAGCCAGAGGTTCTCAACAACCTTAGGGGGTTTTTCCTTGTTGTTTTCCATCGTGAGTGTTCAGCTGCAGCAAGCTGGAGCGGTTTTGCAAAACTGACCTTAGTCCCAAGAACCAACAACCGTCTGCATTTCAGAAATTGCAACTGGGTGCTATTAGCTTTGAGTGTTTCTTGGTATTCAAAGTCCCATCACAATCAAGGGGAGTTAAGCAGGCTTTTTAGGGGTACAACCAAACCAGGCAAATGCTTTCCTTGCTGGTGGATTTCAGTCAATTGTCTACGGAGATTCTCAGTCATCCAGGGGTCTTGGTTGTCCCAAAGGTGCTTTTTCAAGAGGCAGCTGAACTTTGTTTTTCCCTGAAGTCATTTGACCTCTCGTCCGAGAAGCTTCTCCGTGGTTCAGTCAGAACTGAGGAAGCTTCTTGGATGAGAAATGAAACGTCTTCATGAAAAAACAAAAAAAGTCTGATTGCCTCTTTGGGATTTCAGTCAATTAGAAGGCCCAGATCCGGACCTGGCCAGTTGACTCACACTAGACTAGGCTGAAATGGAGTTGGACAGCTTGTCTTAGCATGGCATGTGAACTAGGCTTATAAATTTAGACACAAGTTGATACGTGACTCCAATCATTCTGTTCCGTTAGTCCAGGCAAAAGGGTTTAAGATATTGTGTGACCTTAATTAATGCATAAGTTTGTATCAATGGGACTATCAAATGATTGCACCAGGATAGGTGCAATCCAGTGGTGGGAATCAAAATTTTTCACTACCGGTTCTGTGGCCATGGTGTGGCTTGCTGGGCGTGGCAGGGGAAGGATACTGTAAAATCCCCATTCCCTCCCCACCCCACTAACCTGCTTTCCAGCTCTGTTCTCCTGTGCAGGGCAACAAAAGAAGACCCAGCCGATCAGCTGGGACTCGGGAGGCTGAGAATAGATGGGGGCAGGGCCAGTCAGAGGTGATATTTGCCAATTCTCTGAACCACTCAAAATTTCCACTACCGGTTCTCCAGAACTGGTCAGAACCTGCTGAATAACCACCTCTGGTGTAATCCTTACTAGTACATCCTGAGTGTTTTTCCTTAGAAGAAGGTACCTTCTGAACAACGTATTTTTAAATCTATGTGTGAAACCAAACTTTCTGGCTGTCGAAGCAAGACAGCTAGAACTTGATTTAGGTGAGGAGGAGAATGAGCCATACAAATCAATATGATTTATTTTGAAGCCCAAATAGACCCAACGTTATATTAGAATTAGAACCCTGCAAGCCCAGGTGGGTATAGTGGGTTGAAACCATTTTGCCGGTTTACGATCAAAGTATGAGATGGCTCCATCACTGCTCCATCATCTTCAAAAGCTCAGTTATGTTCTTTGGACTTTATGGCAGGGTTTTATCCAGCCCATTCATCTGGAATTGTCCCAATTTTGGTAAGGAAAGAAAATGGATTGCAGCTGTTGGGGGAGAATGATAGTCAAGAGCTATCATAGTCGAGCGGCCCTGCTTTGAAATAACCAAATGGGACTCATATTTCCAAAAAGCAGCCCTGTTGAGCTGTTGCAGAAGAACCCAGAAGGAACCAGTAAGGAATTAAAGAACCTATTGGCACTGGGCAGCCAATAAATTTAAGATCACGACCATCTTCTGGCAACAGTTCAAGTCTAAAGGTGGGATACGCTGCTCCAGCAAAGGTCTATTTCAGGGGTGTCAACCTTGATTTCATTGAGGGTCGCATCAGGTTTGTGTTTGACATTGGGGCCACTGGGTGTATGTGTGTGTGTGTGTGTGTGGCCAGGGTGGCCGTGATTAGTTTGACATCACTTGTGTCTGGGGCACCTGTGGCCCGAGCGCTCTGCCAGCTAAAACGGGTTCCCGAGCTCTGTTTTAGGCTGGGACGGTCTCCTGCAACCCTCTGCCAGTGAAAACAGAGCTCCGGAGGGCTTCATGTGGCCCTTCCAAGCTCCATTTTCACTGGCATAGGCACTGCAGGCCGGTCCTTCATTGTTTCCAAGGTGGCACCGCAGGCCAGATGCAGCCCATGGGCCTTGAGTTTGACACCCCTAGTCTATTTGGACATAGTTGCTTAGGAATATGTCCCTCTTTACCGCCTTTCTTTTCAGGCAGTGGATAGCATTCAAGAGGAGTGTTTACAGAGTATGTGTCAGGATTCCAGCAATCGTCCTAATTAAATCATGATTCTCGAGTCAAACTTCAAAGGATTTATTAGAGGCGACTTACTGGCATTGCCCTGTATGAAGCCAACTCTGGCATATATAATTTACAGTTCCCTGTGACCCTGTTTCCCACCTCCCCCTGGGTGTCTCATAAACCGGATTATCCAACTGAGCCATTCACAGGATGGGTGTCATCATCCATGTTCTCCAATTAAATTATTTGCAGGCAAAAACTCTGGTATTTTAGTTACAATCTTTTAAAGATAAGAGTTGGAAGGTACTTTTGCTTTCAACTGTTCTTCCAGATTTCCTCTCCCCCCCCTTTTTTTTTAATGGCAACTTCTAAAACAGGCGTAGGAATGTTTTATGAGTTGGCAGTACATTAAAAAAAAGTTAACATGGTGAGATCAAAGCCTTGCCATACATGCAACACACATAAAGAAAACCAGGGGGAGCTTTGATCCCAGTCATGCCCCTCATCTAGACCAGGGGTGTCAAACTCACATCGTCACAGAGCGGCGTCACATGATGTATCGGGACTTTTCCCCCTTTTGCTAAGCTGGGAGGGGGCAGGACCAGCACGTGACCCCTGATTTAGATCTTTTGGGCCACAACTTGTGAACACCCCCCTGGCTGTCAATAAACAAATAATCCTCCTGCTGCTGCATTGCATGGCATTTTCAGAATTACAAGTTGCTCTTTAAGAAAACAAAAAAGAATTGCTGTGATTTATTCAAAGGAATGAAAAACTAGCAAAGTGGGGAGCAGATTGGAAGATGAATTGGAGGTGAAATCTGTTGGGTTAAAATGCACCCTGTTGTCTAAATGTCTTGCTTGGAAGTAAGGATGAATTTGCAGATGTTTTTTTTCCAGGAAGGTTAGGTAGGATTTTGGTGAAATTGGTGAAGCCAAGTTAAAGAAGACTTATTGTAGTGGAATCTTAACTACTACACTTTCAAACAAGGTGGACAAAAAGAAACATAAGAGATAGATTGGTCCACGCTATCACTGATAATAAGAATTTGTGCCTTTTTAGGAGAGAAGTAAGGCTTCTAATCTGCTTTGCAGAATTTCCTGCAAAACCATCTAATCCGGATTAGGGATATTTTAATACCCTGATGAACCAAATCCTAAATTTGCTGGCACTGGAGTCAGTTCATTGAGCAATGCTATACATACAGTGTTTGGCTACTCAGTAGTATGCCCAAAATTACAACACAATTTACTGTCTGTGTGTATAGCTTCTCTTCCCTTCCCTTCCCTTCCCTTCCCTTCCCTTCCCTTCCCTTCCCTTTCCTTCCTTCCTTCCTTCCTTCCTTCCTTCCTTCCTTCCTTCCTTCCTTTCTTCCCACCTAATCGCATGTACAGCTGGCATCCTAAATTCCTTTCCCTTGAAAAGTAGGTATATTGAAATCAACTTAATTGTAGCAAGAATATTACGGGTCAGGCTGAAAATTAGTGTAATAATTTGAAATGAAGTAAGTTGATCTGCCAGGCTCTGGTTTAACAGGTGGCTTAATGTGATCTCTGGGTTATTCATGTTCTTTAGAAACTCTCCCTTAATCATGCTTTCTGGAAGATAAAACAGAGAAATTCCTTTGAAAGTTACTTGCTTGTGTTTGCTTCCACTTGTTTTGATTTTGGTCCAAATCAGAACTCTTCCTCTCAATTGTTTGGAAGTTAGTTTTCAGAGTAAGAAAGTGGTGTATATGATTAGATGGAGAATATACTGTAATTCTGGTCTGGCATTCTTAATATAAAGAATTGTATAATTATGTATTATATAATTATATTAAGAATTCTTAATATAAACAAAGAACTCTCTTTTCTCTTTCTTTCTTTCTTTCTTTCTTTCTTTCTTTCTTTCTTTCTTTCTTTCTTTCTTTCTTTCTTTCTTTCTTTCTTTCTTTCTTCTTTCTTTCTTATAGCAACAAAGGAATTCTAAGGCATAATAATGACTCCAGAATTCTTTGCAAAGCGTGATCTGCATTCCTTCAGCAGTCTGAAACATTGCAAAACAGAAAAGTCTGAATTATTGGGTAGATTTAATTTTGGTAAGAAATACTACCATCTCTTCCCTTCAGAAGTAATCTGACAGATTTTTATATATATAAAGAAGGAGCTGAATTATCATCAACAGTGATTTTAAGGCAACCAGTAATGAATATAAAATGCACAGAGAGAAACACACACACACACACACACACACACACACACATTATTCTATGTATGTGTGTATAATGTGAATGCTGTATATTCATTTAGTTCTAGCTCTTTTCATCACAAATAGTTATGTTCAGCCATTCTGTGAAGTGTGTGTAGGAGGGGGAGAGGGAGTGATTAATTACCAATATACAGGGATTTTTTTTAAAATTTCCTTCAAATCACTTCTGGGAAAAAAGAAATCTTTATTAATATAGTAGAATCCCATATTTTCAACATATAGACTGTACCCAAAGCCAGGTCCCATTTTTATTGTATTATTTTTTTCATTATTAATTGAATTATTATTTTTTTCCAGAGAAAGTATTACTGTACTTAGCAATGTTCAAAGAGCATGTGTGGTCTGAGTAAAGGTTTTAGTAGAAAATAGCAGCTACTTAAAACTTTTAGTGTAATGTATGTAACACATTTTCTGTCGGGCTTGGTTTATAGTGCTCCTTTGGTTTATGGTGTAAGCCAGAAAACTCAATATATTATGTGAATCATGTCACGACAAGAGGTAATACAACAGATTGGTGATCTAGGTTTACTAATAACACAGCTGCAAAGTATTCCATACCAGTATATTTGGCTCATACAATATTAATAAAACTGACATTACTAATAATGTTGCCTATCATTTTCATCGTATTTGATCTGCTAGTCTTTATTATGATTAACCCAGATTAGCCTCTAGAGATATCTTTATTTGTTCACTCAGTTTCCAAAGTGTCAGGATTAGAGACAACATGACACTCCATTACAGTTTTAAGCAAGGCCAACTGAGATTTATAGAGAAGAGATGCCCCAATCCATTTTAATCAGAGGAAAACAAGTATTCCTTTTTTCTTTTTCTTTTTTGGCATCTGCCACCCACTCCAATGGCACTTTTTCCCTTATAAGATCTACTTCTCCTCCTCTTTTCATCAGAACTCTCATTATTCCTAGAACTGCCAAAAAAAAAAAATATTAACACTTTCAGGAAAGATTTGTTGAGATATTTGTTGATGTATTAAGATGTAACGGTTGTTCAAAGTTGGTAAGGGATAACTAGAGCATATTTGTGAGTCTCGCTAATATTAGTTCTCCTCTTTCATTTTCCCCTTCTTCTCCCTCCTCCCTTCATCCATCGTCCTCCTTTCTTCTCCTCCTTCTCCTTCTCCTTTCATCCTTCATCTTCTCCTCCTCCTCCTTAGGAAGCCACTATTAAAAACTTTTTCCTTCCTTCCCTAAATTGTCTGCATGAAACTGAGTTATGAGATCAAGGCAATATTTCACAGGGAGTGAGAGAGAGAGAGAGAGAGAGAGAGAGAGAGAGAGAGACTAATACACAAATGCCTGCATAGGTACAAAGTGTAGCCCCTATGGTCAGACACGAGATAGATATATAACCCTAACCCTATATAGTTTTTTTGTAGAGCTCCTTTTCCAAGTTAGAACATGCGGTTTGGCGACGGCGATAGCGGTGCTTGGGACGATCCGATGATAATAATAACACTATTACTACTAATAATAGCTTTGTGCAGCTCTTACCTCCACGAAGGGCTTGTGAGTGGTTAAACAGACTCTTTCCTCTCCCCCACCCATTCATCCCCCCCTCCCCAATACTGGTGGTCGTTCGAACGCTGCTAATTAACAATGCTGAGAAATTCCTTCCTAACAAGGACATTCTCTAAGTATCCGCTCGTTCCCCGCCGTTCAGCTTCATTTCCATAAGAAGATTAACAGGCCGGGAGAACACACTCAAATGCAGATGCAGAAAAGAAGGGTTTTTAACGAGCATCATAATAGTAAGTTGCTTGGCTAGTTCTCGCCTAATTGGTGCGAGTTAAACCTCCGTTTCCACCAAAGAAAGGGGGAAAAGAGAGAGAGAAAGAGAGAGAGAGAGAGGAGGGGGAAGGTATTGACGATTCCCCCCCTCCCTTCTCCCGTAAGACAAGATAAATAGCCTTGAGAAGTTTGGATTGAAAAGCCCGAAGTGAAACAAACCAGTATTAGGATTTAAAAAAAATAAATCTTATCCCAACCCAATCCTTCTTCAAATACAACACTCGACTAATTTTGCACGAAGTGAGAAAGATGGTCGGGCGTTTGATACCCTGCTTGGCGTTTTGAACGTGGGCAGCGCCCACCCGACACCCCCAAAAAAGCACTTGGGAGTTGTTTTTTTATACTATCAGAAAGAAAAGACCAAAAGAGAGAGAGAGACGCGGCTAAAACGTGTCCGGCCGCTTGTCCGAATATTAAACTCTGGGAATGGGGGAAAAGGCCGATCTCTTTCTTTTGCCTGTTCGTGCATTTTTAGCCCACGCGGTTTTTTGGGGGAAAAAAAACAAAAACCCTCTGATTTAAAACCCCGCTCTCAGGCTCTCTTCTCCACCAGGCCCAGACGACCTTACATGTGGGAGAGGAGGAGCGCGACGGCGCTCGTCTGAACAGCCTTTGGCACCGGGATTTGCGCCGTCTTTTTCCACTTCCGTGACCACAAATGTGATTTTTCAGAGAAAACTTAAAAAGATGATCTTACGAAAGTTGCGGAAGAGCCGCGCGCTGGAAAGCAGAAGGCGTCAAGGGAAAACCCTGATCGCTTTTTATCTTATTTATAAGATAGGGTTTTTTTAAAAAAAAATCTTAATTTTTTTTTTTTTTCATCTTAAACCCATTCGGGATCTACTGCGGGGACTTTTGACCTGCATCCATTCCGAAAACGCAGCTCATTAAAATAAAACGCTAAACGCCCCCGGTAAAGCAGACACGGATTATTTATGGGGTAAATACAATTAGGCGAGAGACAAACCAACTACTTAAACCTCTTATTATAGGGTTCAGGGCCGATAATAATAATAAAAAAAGCATCTAAGTTATAGCGTTAAGCTGGAGAGGAGGGCGCCTTCCTTGCCGCGTAGGCTGCTTGGCTGTAAATTTTAAATATCCATCCGTTTTTCATTGTTTTACTCCCCGAGCAAATCACAACCTCCACACCCATTATTTTCCTTCGAACTTAATTGCCCATGTTTAGTTTCAGTTTTGCTGGTGTTTGTTTGTTTAGAGGACTTTTTCGAGTGTTAGGGTAAACAGCAAAGTTAACATACAGTGTTTGGACAACTCGGATGGGCTTACACGGCAAGGTCTGGATAGCTGCTCTTTACTTTTATTTTATTTTTTTAATTTTTTTTTTTCAATATTGGAAAGGTGGGAATCACGAATAGAAAATCTGCGGCTGCAAATCAGATCAGGGAATTCAAGAAAATTAAAATCATGTCTGAAGTTTGCAGCCCCCCCATTTCTTTTTCTGAACCGATCATTCTCAGCAGAAGGGGAAACCACGAACAAGCCAACTCACGCTAATGAGGTCAGCAAAGCAGAACATGCCAACTTAATAACAGCGATCATATTCAGTAGTAACTATAGGAGTTTCCCTATAGTCGGCTCGTCTCTCTCTCCCTTTCGTTTTGTTTCTAGAGGGGGAAATGCAGAGAGACCAGTAGGGGGCGCAGTAAGCCTATGCCAAAACCCCCGATCAGAAAGTTCAGCGCGCCCTTCCAGGCGTTTCTCCTTTTGTGTATTTCCAAACAACTTTTCCGCTTGTGGGCCTCTTCCCTGTGTTTCTGAGCTTTACCTACCTTTAAAGACATCAATAATTTCAGAGGTCTGAGAGGCGTCTCAGGATACCTCCCCCACCCACCCCCCCAAAGAAAACCAAAGGAAAAGAAAGAGAAACCCCAACACCTTTTCTATATTATTATTATTTTTAACCTTCCATTTGCTTAAAACTTAAAAACAAAGTTCAGAAGCTTTTTTTAAAAAAAATGGGTGCAAACTATATCGAATTCTGTAAGTTTAAGCACCAGCTATCGGGAAAAATCCCCTCCCGTGAAAATGGACGGGGGGGGGCAGCAAGAAAATAATTATAGCGGGAGGAAGGGGGAGTTTGGGGGCAAAATAAAACCCTTCTTCCTCCCTTCTCCTCCCGAGTTCAGAATAAAATGTGCTCGCCAGTCAATCCGGCTGTGTTTTGCCTTTTTTTTCAGAGAGACGAATCCTGCACGTTTAAGCAGTTCATGTAGCAAACATGGCTGAACATTTATTTCTCTTTTTATCGCTGTTCCTTCTCTTTCCACCCCCTCCCCACTTCTTTCATGGTATTTTAAGTGCGTTTTCACCCCCACCCCCACCCCCACAACGATCCCACCAGCACAAGAGCCTGGCGGAAATAAACTTAGCTGGCGCTTTTGTTTAGCAGCTTGTACTGACAGCAAAAAAACAAAAACAAAACAAAACTACCTATTTGCAACGGTTGTGCTGTCAGGGCTCTCACCTCTTGAACCTTCTCTCTCCGCCCCCCCCCCCCCTCCGTCACATCTCTGGTTGCAAAAAGAAGCTTCGCCGCAAACCGGATTGCGCGCTCCCGGCTGGCGCGCTCTCGTTTCCCCGGAGCATCCCCGAATTGGCTCCCTTCCCCCTCCCGCCCCCCAAAATATCTCGGCGGCGTTTCACTTCTCCTTTGCTTTTCTCGGCCTGCTCCTATTGTACCTGCGCACCTGCTTTCTAAGCCTTACGGGGTATTCTCTCTCTCTCTCTCCCTCTCTCTGTGTGTGTGTATGTGTACGTTGAGAAGGAATAATGCTGCACTTTAAAATTGCAGGGGGAAGAAAAATGTTTAAAGGCCCGCGGGGGCGGCGGGGGAGGAAGGAAGGGAGGAGGAAGGGAGGAGAGAAACGCCTTTATGCTTCCAGTTCCAGGGAGCGCGCGTGTGAGCGTGAGTGGGTTTTATTGAATCTCTTCCCTTTTCGCTTTGTGGAAGAAAAAGAGGCAAGGGGGGAGGGAGAGAAGAGAAGACACCCCCTCCGGGTTGCGGGAGAGAAACCGCACTTGTTGTGCTTCTTGCCTGCCTCCAAACGTCTGGTGGAGAAAATCGGGTGTTCAGGAGGAGAGTCCAGCGCGCAGCTCGGCGTGGCTTCCAGCCGTGGAATTGGGGGCGGTTGGGGGGCTGGCGGCGGTCGGGGAAGGGGAGAAGGGGGAAAAAAACTACCCGCGTCTATCGCAAGTCGTTACTTGGCCATAAGTTTCGGGCTTTCCAGCCAGTTGGACAGAGATGGAAAGGACACGCGGAATCGCGACTGGACCGGCAGGTGACAGAAGATCGCCTGTGGGCGGCGATCTAGGAGAAGGGCTAAGAGGCCTGAGGTTGGACGCCCTCGGCTCTGCTCCTCGGAGGAAGAGAGGGAGAGGGAAGCCCCACCTCACGTGCTGGGAGACGGGTGCGCAGCGCCATCCTACAGGGGAACTTAGCACGAGGATCTGGGACAGGACAGGTCGCCTTTGCCAACGGTTGTTATTCTAGGAGAGAGATCAACCCAGTTTGTTTTCCCCAGTACGTGGCTCTCTTCTAGATTCCTTAGACCAGGGGGTCTCCAACCTTGGCAATTTTAAGCTTGGCGGACTTCTAACTCCCAGAATTCTCCAGCCAGCTGGCTGGGGAATTCTGGGAGTTGAAGTCCGCCAGGCTTCAAGTTGCCAAGGTTGGAGACCCCTGCCTTAGACCGCAAGTCCCGCCCCCGCTTTGCCCTGCGAGGATGATGCATTCTGTGGGGAATCAGCCGCCAGGAATCAGCTCTGGGAATAACCTCCAGCCTACTCCCGGATCTTGCGCCGGTCCGACGATCGGGGATCCCTCCCCCTCCCGGGGATCTCTGAGGAGGCCTAGCTAGAGACGACCCCTCTTGCCTGTTATCGGAAAGCCAGACCCTGTTTTCGCAAGGGGCGGAAGCAACCACGCTTTACAAAAGTATTGCAACTTTTCTTCTCTCTCCCTCTCTCCCTTTTTCTCTTTCTTTACATCCTTCTTTCCTTCCTTTCCTTTTCCTTCCTTCCTTCCTCTCTTTCTCTCTCTCTCTTTCTTTTTTGTAAGGCGCCACCAACTTTGCAGCCGAGCAGGCCTTCCTCGGAGGGGGCGCGTTGTTTTTGCTTTTTTTTTTTTTAATGTAGCCACAATGCTGTTTACACACTTCCTCCGCGAGGCGTGTGTGACCTGTTGCTCGTAAGAGGCGCTCCGAGGGGCCCGCGGGGAAGCGCTTTCGCCTCCTCCCAAAGGCCCGCCTCCCGCCTGCCCGCTTTCTCTCCTTCCAACCCCCACCCCCCAACACGAGCCGAGCCGAGCCGAGCCGAGCCGAGCCGTCCCGGCTGGCGCGCGCGGGAAGCCCCTCCCCTTTTCATGCAAAACTCGCCGGGGAGACTAGTCTTCAGTGGAGGAAGCCGGAGCGCGCTGATTGGCCGGGGCGGACGCATTTATTCCCTGACAAGCCCCCCATCACATGGATGGGTTGTCTATTAACTTGTTCAAAAAAGTATCCGGAGTTGTCAAGGCAGGGAGAGAAAGAGAGAAAGAGAGAGAAAGAAAGAAAGAGAGAGAGAGAGAGAGAAGGAGAGAGGGAGACCAGGGAGAGGGAGAGGGTTTGGCGGGGGGTGGGGGTCAGCACAACAAAGCCCAGCCAAAGAGGGACGGGGGCAACAAGGACCCCGGGCTGGTTCCTTAAGACTCCGAGCTCCGGTGAGTAGGGGGAGGGGGGCAAGATTGCAAGGAGAGGCGGCCGAAGGAGGGGAGACGCCGGCGGCCGGTTCTTGGAAGAAGTTTGTCCCTGCAGAGACGCTCCGATCCAGCCTCCTTTGTTATGAAGCGCCGCGAATAAACCGTCGTCCGAGAGCTGCCGTCGCCGATCTTCCTCGCTGTTTGCTGCCGTCGCCGGCCGGCCAGTTGAAGGCGATCCCGGCGCGGGTCCCCCTCGGCGGAGTTTGGTGCTGGGGGGGGCAGCGCTCCCCTCCCGGAGAAGCCCAGCCCGGTACGGGACACCCTTTTGCTCCTGACTGGCTGCCTCGCGCTTCCTTGGCGGCTCCTCGCTGGTTTGGCTGGGCTGGCCGGCAGGCAGGCGGGCAGGCAGGAGGGGGGGCTGCTGTTGTTGCTGCTTGTTGCCGCCGCCGCCGCCGCCGCCGCCTCTTGGACTCCGGCCGGGCGGGGGAAAGAGGAGGCAGCGACCCGTCGGACTTCTTCGCCCCTCGCGGGGGCTCCCCTGTATGAGCTCCAGTTGCCTCTAACCGCCCGTCCCCGGGTTGCTGGGCGAACCTCGCCGCTGCTGCGCGCTCCCCCGCCGCCGGCACCCAAAAAACCGCTTGAATGTACAACATGATGGAAAGCGACCTGAAGCCTCCCGCCCCCCAGGCGACTCCGGGGGGAGGCCCGGGAGGGAACAACAACGCCGGCGGGGCCAACAGCCAGAAGAACAGCCCCGACCGGGTCAAAAGACCCATGAACGCTTTCATGGTGTGGTCTCGAGGCCAACGGCGGAAGATGGCCCAGGAGAACCCCAAGATGCACAACTCGGAGATCAGCAAGCGCCTGGGGGCCGAGTGGAAACTTTTATCCGAGGCCGAGAAGAGACCCTTCATCGACGAGGCCAAGCGGCTGCGCGCCCTGCACATGAAGGAACACCCGGATTATAAATACAGGCCCCGGCGGAAAACCAAGACTTTGATGAAGAAGGATAAGTACACGCTGCCCGGAGGGCTCCTGGCGCCGGGCTCCAACTCCATGGGCGCGGGAGTCGGCGTGGGGGCTCCGCTGGGCGCCGCCGGCGTCAACCAGCGGATGGACAGCTACGCGCACATGAACGGCTGGACCAACGGCGGCTACGGCATGATGCAGGAGCAGCTCGGCTACCCGCAGCACCCGGGGCTCAACGCCCACAACGCCGCCGCCGCAGCCGCCGCCGCCGCCGCCCAGATGCAGCCCATGCACCGTTACGACGTGAGCGCCCTGCAGTACAACTCCATGACCGGCTCCCAGACCTACATGAACGGCTCGCCCACCTACAGCACCATGTCCTACGCGCAGCAAGCCACCCCGGCCATGGGGCTGAGCTCCATGGGCTCCGGGGTCAAGACGGAGTCCAGCTCCAGCCCGCCCGTGGTCACGTCCTCTTCCCACTCCAGAGCTCCCTGCCAAGGCGGAGACCTCCGGGACATGATCAGCATGTACCTGCCCGGAGCCGAGGTGGCGGAGACGGCCGCCCCCAGCAGACTGCACATGTCGCAGCATTACCAGAACGCACCTGTGCCAGGAGCGGCGATAAACGGCACGCTGCCTCTGTCCCACATGTAAGAGACCCAGGGGGCGGCCCGGGCGGGCGGAGGGGGTTGGGGGCGGCTCGGCAGGAAGGAGCGCGAGAAACCCGAAATTCAAGCAAGACGAAACTTTTCTTAGCGATGTTGGACTCTTCTGCCTTTCTCCCCTCCCCCTCCCTCTCCCTCTTCTTCCTCTCCTCTTTTTTTCTGGGGGCGGGGGGGGGGCGCGGGCGGACACTATTTTTGTACAGAGAATAACTAGGTAGGGGAAAGCAGATCGCATACAAAAGAAAAAAACCAGAAAGGGAAAGAAAAACAAAACCACAACCTAATAATAATAATAATATTAATATTAATAACCCAACCAGGAACTTGTACAGGAACTTCCCCTCCTCCTCCTCCGCTTGGAGAGGGATCAACTCCACTCAACTTGTTTTGACCCACCAAACAAACATTTCTCTCCCCCGCCCTGCCATCCAGTTCCAGTTAAAAAAAAACGGTACTTTGCAAAAAAAAGTTTTTTTTTTAAATAAAAAAAAAAAGTTTTTATTCCTATTCTTTAGAACTAGTCTCCAGAAAGAGACGTAGGAAAGAGGAGGGAAAGGGGATGGGAAATGTTTTAATATTTGCAAGCAACTTTTGTACAGTATTTATCAAAACAAACATGGCAATCAAAAAAAAGTTCATTGTTTATATTAAAAAGAGAGACAGAGGGGGGGGAACCCCCCCCCCTAAGCATTTGCCAATTATTTTTAAAATACAACAAAGTCTGCTTATGATGGTGTAGTGATTGCAAATGAATTTATAGCAGCAGCACACACACACACACACACAAATAAGGAAGTGAATTTTACTTTAAAAGGAAGATCTGGGCATTTTAATTGTTTTAGCAAATTGTACAAACAGCAAAAAAAATTAAATAGAATAAGTAATTGCATACCACTGAACTGTTTTGTTTTTGTTTTTAATAAAAAGGGGCAACAGTTTAGGATGTACTACATTTTTTTTTTACACATTGTTAAAAACAAACAAACCTTGTCTTGCAGATCCACATACTTTGTTAATTTAAAATAGCCCTTTTTTGTTTCCAAACTTTATCCTGTTTGGCTAAAAGGACAACAAAAGAGCAACCTAAAACTGTGTTTGAAACATTTTCTTATGGTTTGTAATATTTCTGTAAATTTATTGTGATGACATTTTAAGTTCTTTTATTTTCCCCCCCCTCTTCTCATTTCCAGTAGTTGTACTTTAAAACTCGGCTGTGTATTATCTGAAATCAGTCTGGCAACAGTCCTTCATATATTTATATATACATATGTGTGTAGGTATGAACACACACGAGAATATGTATATATACCCATATATATATATATATTTGAACTAATACCATCCTTTTAAACAGGTTCATATTCAACCTCAGTTTTTACACCATTATACACAGTTTGAGATAAATAAATTTTTGAAATATGGACACTGAAATTACATTCGAGTCTTTGATTTATTTTTACAAGCAGGATGCACTTTATTCACTCGTTTATTCATTTAGTTGTTGCTGTTTTTTTTAAAAAAGCACCAGTTCAATTTGGTCAAGGTTTTGTCGTGGTGTATGCTGTGGGGTTAAATGATTTTAGCATAGCATCAAACTGCTGCAAAGCGAGGGCAAGCCCCACAGTCTGCTTTTCCAGGGTCCTTTATAACTCGAGCTACTTTTTTTAATGAAAAGGAAAACGGCATTTCAAAAATCCACCGAACAACGAACGGTCGATCGGCGTATGAAATGATCATTCTTTCACCAAAGGTAAAATGCACCTAAGCGGTTAGTTTTCCTGGCTTTTGCTCTTTGTAATTCTCGGAGAAGGTTGTAATGAAAAGGTTGCTTGTTAAATTACGATAGGATATGATGGTGGCGACGGCGTTGTTGTTGCGGTGGCGGTGGTTAATTCCTCCGGCGTGGAAAAGGTAGTTTGGCGGCGTTTGGGGTGGGGGAGGGAGAAGCGACCACTTGTTGCGAAATGCCCCCCCCTCAAAAAAACCTCTTCCCTCGGAAATGGGCTGCTTGGCCCAGACCCGAAAGAAGGAAAACAAAAGAAAAAAAAACAGGCAGAGGCGTCTGGTTCCCTTCGCTTCGTTCTCTTCTCCCCCGTCGCCTCGCGGAAGCAGGATGTGAAAAGGGCGAAGGGGGCTCGGCGCTGCGAGCTGTGGTTCGCCGGAGAGCGGATCCTGGCTTTGGGGCGGGTGGGGGCAGAAGCAGCGTCACCCTTCCGGGCTAGTTGTATATTTCGACATTGCAGCGGTGAGGTTGAGGAGGTTTGGGGGCGATCAGGGGGCCCTTAGCTTTCTTTTTTTTTCCTCTTTTTTTTTCTTTTTTTTCCAGGGCAAGGGATAAACGGGTATTTTAGGAACGCGTGACTTGGTGCCTGTGTGTTGCGGAAGGAAGGAAAGAGAAAGAAGGAAGGAAGGAAGGAAAGAAGGAAAGAAAGAGAAAGAACAAAGGAGGAAAGGAAGGAGGAAAGGAAGGAAGGAAAGAGAAAGAAGGAAGGAAGGAAGGAAAGAAGGAAGGAAGGAAGGAAGGAAAGAGAAAGAAGGAAGGAAGGAAGGAAAGAGAAAGAATGAAGGAAGAAAGGAAGGAGGGAAGGAAGGAAGGAAAGAAGGAAGAAAGGAAGGAAGGAAATAGAAAGAACGAAGGAAGAAAGGAAGAAGGAAGGAAGGAAGGAAGGAAGGAAGGAAGGAAGGAAGGAAAGAAAGAGAAAGAAGAAAGGAAGGAGGGAAGGAAGGAGAGAAAAGAAGGAGAGGAACGTAAATAGAAGCCATGACTCCGACGTAAATCACCTACAGGGCTGTAAAGCTCTAAGTTTTTTTTTTCTCCAAAGCCCCCTTTCGGCTCCTCGTATTTCTTCCTTCGCCCGCGAGCCTGTTGCAATAATAATTTTTAAAAAGCGGCTGCGAATCTTCTCCTCTCTCCCCCCACCCCCCCGCCAGTTCTAAAAAAATCTCAGTTAAATAGACGGCATCCGGCTGGCGAACGTGTTTCTTGGTTAACTTTTTCCTTTTGGTTTTGCTCTGCCTTCAGAGGTTTCTGTTTGAAAAAGCGGGCAGCGGGGTTCGTTTCGAAGGAAGTCGGCTCTAGGTTTCCTTCCCTTTTCCCAGACCCTTCCGTCGGGGCAGCGGCGGCGCACCTGCTGGAGTAGCACCCTGGCAAGCCGTGGAAAGGAAAGACTCAAATGTTGGTCCTCACCCCAATCTCTTATAGGAAAGTCGATTTAAATGCATCCGGGGTTGCTGCTTTGGTTGGGGTTTGGTTGGGAGAAAAATCTTTGGACTGTGGTGCCTGGCTTCAGAAGTGCTTAATCTTGTCCTTGCGCGCCTCTATCCCAACTGGTGCAGAGGGAAAGACATTTCCCCCACTTAAAAAAGTCCCCGGCCTGTAGGATTTTATTTCCGCCGGCCTGTATTTATTATCTTCGGAGGATCTGAGCCTGACGACCAAGAGCAATAGACGGAGGCCTCTTAGGCCTCGGGTGAAAGGCAGAACGATTAGCTTTGGATAGGGAACCAGATTGGGAATATACCTTTCCCACCTTTCCCTTCCCAGCCATCCACCCACCCGCATTTAAATCCTGAGCGGTGGCCGTCCCTAGGAAGATTTCCTATTGGGAGTTATGCCACCCCGGAGCCGAGAAATATAATGGCCTTTCTCTTTTCATTTCTTCCATCCTTCCTTTATTCCTTCCCTCCTGGCGTTTTATTTGCGGCCATATCTGCCACTTTCTTCCACTGGGCCACCTAACCGATTTGGAACCGGCAAGCTGGAACTGCCTCGCTGTTATAAACCCTCCCTGCCCACCACCACTTATTGAATTTCTCCGGGAAATCAGTTTAAAACCTCAGGATCTACCGACTAAAAAAAAAAAATATTCGGGCCCCCGTTTAAAAATTGGGGGGAAGACAGTCAGGAAAACGCCTGCATTAGGGCGGGTCGAGTGTTTCTGGGTTTCTTCGCGCCTTTTACCTGGGATTAAACCGGCCTTGGGGTGGGGTGTTTCGATACGAGGCTTTTAAAAGTGTTTCCACTTCGCCTCTTTTAAGTGGATCTCGCAGCCCTTTTGGGCCTCCCATTTGGGTGAATCCTACATTTTGCGAAATTGCGGTTGTGTTCGTCGCGGCCTTTCCCTTGTACCAGGCCTCTAAACGGGAAGGACCCGTTTATCTCCGCCGTTTAAGCGCCGTTTAAATCGACAGTCCTCGGTTTATTCTTCTCTCCTAACCGCAGGACAGAAACGTGTTGTCGGAAATTCTTATCGCCCCCTTCCCAAAGTCTGTCATCTTTCTTAATGAACGCCCGGAAAAGTGGAAGGAAGTGTTTCCATTTGTAATGGAATTGTAGTTGTGGTTGCCTTTCTCTCCTTTTCGAGACTTCGAAAATCTAACTTTCTAGGTGGAGTTTCTCACTCACTCTCTTTCCCCCCACAGCCATAACCGTTGACAATCGGACAAAGGAAAACTGTAGCCATTGTGCTTGTTTAGCTTGTTAGCTACACGTGGGGGACTGAGAAGTGAGGGGGTGAATCCGGCTTAACCAAACTAAACCCTCCCCCCTCCCTCGATAGTGCGCGGGTCAAAGAAATCTGGCAAATTGTTTCTTGTAACCAAATATGCTTCTTGAAGTGGACAGTTTGTTTTCTCTTCCAAATGAGAGAGAGAGAGAGCGCGGAATTGGGAAATAATGGCACCGTTCTTTTTAAAATAATAACACAACAAAGATAACAACGCACCACCCAGTCTCTCTCTCTCTCTGTGTGTGTGTGTGTGTGTGTGTGTATTTAAGACCAAGTCCTCACTCTTGCAGATATCACGCAGGCATTTCCAAGGGCCCCGCTGGCCCACAGGAAAGTAAGCCCTACAGAAACGCTATCCATGCAAATCTTTGTTTTTCAACGGACTATTTAGCAAATGCAAACCAGCCTCGAGATTTTTCCGTACGGTGCACCTTCGCTTAGCTTTCCTCTCTCCTCTCTCCCTCCCTCTCTCCCCCAACCGCATCCCCGTTTACTTTCTAGAATCTTTTCGGTTTTCGTTTCCCTTTTTTCTTTAAAAAAACAAACAAACAAACCACCATTTATGATCCTTTACGGAATAGGCGGAACCTCAGATCCTGGCTGCGCGGAACTTTTCTTGCGTTGGTTCTCTTGCGTTGGCGTGGTGGTGCCGATCACAGATTTCATATCCTGGGCCAAAAGGCAGAGCCAGAAGGAAGATGATGAAGAGATCCTCTGTAAATATATATATGTATGTATGTATATACACACACATACACACATACATAAGGTTGTGTGTGCGTGGCATGCAGATATATACATACATGCACACACACACATATGTATGTGTGTGTGTGTGTGTGTGTGTGTGTGTGTATCTGCATACCACTCACACACAACTTTTCTACCTCCCTTCCCTCCCTCAGGATTTAAAGACGGCGTGTTAAAATATTTTGCTGACCTTCCGAGGTAGATCAACAGGGTTTCTTGGCAAGCCGGAGGCTGGTATTACAGCCTGTCCCATGGGGGAATGGCTCGAATTAACCACTAAATGAATATTTGACAAGGGCTCGTTTGGGGGGTATTATTACTACAAACGGGTCCCTATTGGACTTTGCAGGGGTCAAAGAGCAACGGTTCAATTAATTATTTAGACTGCTAGTAGATTTGGTTGTAATAGCTGTCCTTATTCTGCCGAGCGACACATTCTTGCGGTTGAGCGGGCTCCGGAGAGAATCTCTTCTCCCCTCCCTCCCCCCACTCCGGAGGCGACCCCACCTGGCTGCCCCCGACAGGACGGCTTCAAAGCGGGGTGAGCTCCCTGCATCTCTTCGGCTCCCCCCCCCTTCTTTATTATTGTTTTTAAAGGTACTTCTACCTCTCACCATTTCGGGGTAGAACGAGGGAAAACGGTGCTTTCTCTGCGAGACCATCCCCCGCAGGGCTTGCGGGTGTGAATCGGGATATCCGTGCCCCACACGCGCACACGCGCGCGGGGGCGGGGGGATCCGGCAGCACAGAGATGCGGGCCAGCGGTGGAGAGAAACGGTGCATTTTACTCCAGGTTTGCAGGCAAAACACATGAAGCCTGTCTCAGTTTAGTTTAGCTTCCTAGGTTCTTGGATTTGTTTTGTTTTTTGTTTTCCAAGTCGTGGGAAGTGGAACAATCGCAGGACGGATGGGAATGCGTGTCTATTTAGGAAACGCACCTATTTATTGGGTGGGGAGGAAATGGTCTCCTTAGGTTGTCTTTGGATAGAGGTCTGTGTGCGATCCACACCACCTACCATATGCCCCCCCCAGTGAGAGTTTTATGTCCACTCATTCCCAATGGGTCAGATCACTTCTGCACGCTACTGTCTTACTTCACGCAAGGAATGGATTCCGGGTTGGTTTTGGAATCTGATTGGTGATCGAAGGGCGGGATCCTGGGTAGGTTCCTTTTTGGGAGGACGTTGAATACTTGCTGATAAGGAAGCAGGGACGCCAATCGCCCCATCGCTGCAAACCTTGCTCAAGAAACAGGTTGAGAAAGAAGTTCGTTCACACGCCCATCTCTTAAAAGGTTCGTTCACACGACCACCTTAGAGGTGGCCTTGAGAGGTCAAGAAAGGAAATCTAAAAACAGCGGATGGTCTGATTTTCTTCTCCCCGAGGGATCAAAGACAACGAGGCGGTGTTGTTTGTTAATAGCCTCGGTGTAAATCTCTTGCTTCTAACGTTCTAGCTAATAGCAGCGGTAGCATTTGCTTCCAAACTCACCGTCGCTCTCCCACCCACCCACCCCCCTTTCGAAAGTTATATTAAGGCTGGATTAGGCGGCGATAATAAACGTGGAACCACTCCAAAGATCCATGGTTAAAAAAAAAAAAGAGAGAGAGCGAGAGAGAGCTGGTGGAAGAAACCACCTTTAGTCACATCCACTCGACTTTTCGGGCCCTGAAGGTCGGGAGAGAAGTGTTGGCGGCCTTGGAGTTAACACGTTGCTCACGTTTAAAGCGAGCCCAGCCGCGGATGAAGCAAGCCACATGCCTTCCTCCGTGGGCCACGGTCAGAAGGAAATGAAACGCGCTGGGTTTGATCCCTACCAATAGAAGGAGAAAGAAAGGGAGAAAGAAAGAAAGAGAGAAAGGGAGAAAGAAAGAAAGAAAGAAAGAAAGAAAGAAAGAAAGAAAGAAAGAAAGAAAGAAAGAAAGAGGGGGGAGAGAGAGAGTGGGTGAGAGGGCGCAGGGATGTAACGCATACCCACGCACCACATATAATTTTCTCAGGTAAATCGAGATTTTATTTGATATTAACTTCTCCCACCCTCCAGAAGGAGCACATCTGCAAGCTTTGAGCCATCTCCTTATTTTCGTAGTTTTGTTTTGTCTTGTCTTTTAAATCGGCCTTTTTCGATAGCTGATTTTTATTTTATTTTTGTCCTCCCCGCCACCTTCAAAGAAATGCTGGGGTGGGGGTGGGGGATGCGTGTACTTCCTCCGAGGGTTGGCGTTAGCTCGGAAGGGGGAGTAATTCCAACTGTCACCTTGGCAGCTAAGCAACAACCACGGCTTGTGTTTCCTTCTGGTACATTTTACCTTACAGCTTTGCGGTTCCCACCCATGGATTCCCCCACCCACCCTTCCTCCACCCGCACCCCAAGGAAGGAGATTGGCCAACAGGTGGACGGCGGTTGGGTTCCCATCCCCAAGTTTAGAAGTTTTGATATTCCCCCCTCCCCCCCTGCAGTTGGTATCTTAACAGTTCAAACAAAACTTTGCAAATGACACCCAAAGGTGCTTTTTCCAAAAGGCACCTGGACCAAGAAAGTTTTGGAAAAAGCACCTGGGGGAATAACAGCCATGACCTCTCCTGGATGGTGGAGAAGCTCCATAGGCATAGGCGTTTTCTCCAAAGGACAGCTTTTGACAGTTGTCGCTGGGACCTCAAACTCTGACCGCGTCTTTAGGAGACCAAAGAGCGTCTCGAGTCCTGCTCAACTCCCGAGTTAGAAGGAAAAGGCTTAAAATCGATTCGAATTCAATCTCTCTTCCTCTCTCTCTGTCCCCTGCCCTAATTATTATTATTTTTTTAACCGACCTGTTCTGGACTATATCTTCTTAGCAAAAAAGCACAGCTGCCTAGTATGGGACATTTTCAGGTACAGAAATAAAAGGAAGTCGGTACCAGAGATAGAAGTGATGGGGTTTTTTTTTTAACGTGATGCAAAGTTGAGGAAGAGTTAGGGAGGAACTGTCAAGAGTAAAGAGAAAGGCTAATTTCCCTCTTTAAAGCTTAGCCCAGATCCTCGATCTAAGGAGAAGTTTCATTTTTTTTTTAGCTCTTTCTCTGCATTCTCACCAGTTAATTTGTTTTGTGTATTCCCCCCAGTCCAACCCCCGTTTAATTATGACAAGCACACCCACTTTTTTTTGGTAGCAATTCTTCCTCCTTTCCTAAAAATAACCGTCGACTCGTCTTAAGGCAAGGCGGCCTTGCTAATTTTGCAAGCGTTGATTCAGAGGTGATGGCTCAGGCGTTCTCTCTCGTCGAGGGGGAAAATACTCACGCATGAAGGCGGCCTTTAAGAGCCAAACCTTGGGACGCCTGTATGTGGCCGTGGCTAAAGGCTTAAAAGAGCACGTCGGGGCACTTTCAAACGCCCCGAAGGATTTTCCGTGTAACAGAAACAGCCTCTGCGGAGGGACAACGCGCGCAGCCTCGCAACGGGTCCGGCGTGTTGGCTGGACTGCTGTTTATGGTGTATTTAACATATGTGTATCAGGTATTTGCGAATGCACGGTGAGCCCATTAAAAGAAGTGAGAATTTTGCCTCTGCCTTCAAGTGACATGTTAACATAAGCAATCCATTAATAACCATCCACACCCCATTAAGGAGAAGTAGTAGCAGGCTGCCTCTCTTCCAGCTCTTCCGAAAGGCGCTTGGTTTTACACAACATCCTTAAAACCAGGTAAGTGAAAGATCCGAGCTGGCTACTTGCATGCTTAATGTGCGGTTAGTTTTTAAAACCCTGATTAGTTTGGGCGTGAGCCTGTGTGTATGGGAGGAGGGGGGGTGTTTAGTGTCACGTGAACCTGACCCTCCGGGCTGTGCAAATCCAAGGGACGTGTGTCATGTCGGAATCCGATCGAGTTGCGCACACCGAGTGAACCCAGCATTTACAAGAATACCTGTAGCTACTATCCAGGTGGGCTGCCTCGTTGAAGTCACGTGTAGACAAGGGGTTTTTGCAAGAGCACAGACAAGGAAAATTCCGGGGGGGCGGGGGGCGGCGCTGACTCAGCTTAAGGCCAGATTGTCAACTCGGGTTTAAACGTTTGTTAGGCTGGGAGGAAAGACATTCACGTGACCAAGTCTCTGGTTTCAGTGGGAGTTAGTTTTTTTCCGTGGGTGGGTGGGTGAGGGAAATCTGGAGAGGCTGAGATCTGGAAGGGTCCAGCTTCAATATTCCAGAATGAAGGATCCCAAATCTTAGAGCGCTTCCATCGAACAGGATGGTGGGTTCCAACTTCCAGTCGAAGTTCGGGTGAGTTTGGAAGAGGGAAATGTGATCTCACAGCTTTCCAGGCGAGCTAAGAGGAATGGCCCAGGTGGCTTTGAAACAAGTAGAAATCACTTTGTTCTGGGAAGATCTCTGCGGTGGTAGTTTAGTTGAGGTCCTTTTTTCTTTCCCTTTTGCAGTGCCTCTTTTGGCAATGCAAGCCCAGGTAGGTAAGTTTGCGCGCATTGGAGAAAAATGGAGGTGGAGAAACAAGGAAGAGATTTTCTTTGAAGGCTAAGCCAGGGCAGCTCAAGGGAGTCACTCAGTTGGGCGAAAAAGTCTTCTAAAGAGTTTCTGCTTTTCTCCTGGCCACACCACCAACTCGGTACTCCAGTTTCCTTATATCAGAGGTCTCCAAACTTGGCAACTTTTAAGATTTGTGGACTTCAACTCATAGCTGGATGGAGAATCCTGAGAGTTGAAGTCCACAAGTCTTAAAGTTGCCAAGTTTGGGGACCCCTATCTTATATGTTACACTTCCTTGCTAGGTATCCCACTGGTTTGGTCGAGAACTATTGCCTCCTTTGGCAGAGGCATTTAGCACTGTGGGACTAAGACTTAGCAGAGGGACAACAGACTTCACCCTTAATGGGGGGGGGCGGGGGCGGAAGTAGATCAGCCCACACCCCCAATCTTTGCTTTCCAAGCCCATCCCTTCAACATTTGCTTCTAACTCAGCTTCCCCCAAAACTCCCTGCCTTCCCAATGTTGAATGGCACTCTCCAGCAGATCTGGAGCACAGGGTAAAACGGACGACCTAGCTTGACCCGCCTTGGGAGTCTCTAAATCCGAGTTAAACCTGAATCAAACCTCAGGCTGCCAGGTGGGACCTAGTACCCCATCAAGGTACCTCATCAAGGTACTAAGGTAGGTAAGCCTGCCACCTTCGTAATAGCAAGTTTTCCCAGAGGGTGGACGAATAAATGTTGGAAATATTTCTGTATAACCTTTCCACAGAAGGGGAAAAGGCTTCAAATGGGGTTGGTTCCCTGCTAAGACTCGGGGAGTTCTTTTATATCCTTCCTCAACCCAGTGCCATCCTATGATAGGCGATCCCTGGTTGCAATCCTACAAAGATTTGAAGGCAAAGCAGCTTATTTCCCTCCCCCCACCCCCAACCCCCAAGAAAGGTAGGCAAACTCACCCTCTCTTCAATATGAATGGCAGCTAGCCCTTCTGTATGTAAGGACTGATTTCCCAGGTCCTTCCACCCCCCCCTCCTCATTTTACAAGGGACAAGAGACCAATGCCTGGCATTCTTTCTGCAAACCATACACTCCGGGAGCAGCGCACATCCTCCTTTCAATGTCCTTTTTTGTGTGTGGGGGGGAGAGACCCTGATTAGGAAAGAGCTCGAGATGGTTCCCTTTCTACAGCTTCATCCCTCTCCCCCCCCCCCCCCCCCCAAGACCTAAGCTCTTACAAATTGCAAAATCTGCAGGGCAGCGAGCCATAATGAATGCATGAAAACAAGCAGCAAATTCCTCCGAAGGGGCCTTATCAATCTTCGCCATACTTGACTGCAGCCCCTTCCTCTATGCTAATACCCCCTGACGTCACTGCTGCGCTGTTTAAAATTGCAAAATTAGAGGGGAGGGGGCTTGCTTCTCCTTTTTTATCTTTTTTTTTTCTTTTTGCAAAAGGTCCAGCAATCTTGACATCTGAGTAGGTGAGATTGGCGGTTAAAGATAAACTGCAAATCTACATCAATGAAATAATATATGATAAAGAGCCCGCAATTGTAACCACTTCTCTTTTAATCTTTTCTTTTTTTCCCCCATTGCGCCAATTCCCATGTTTGTGTCAGAAACTGATGGTGTTCGATGATTCAAAATCTCAGGGCCTCCAGAGCATATATCTATATCTAAACTGCGGAGGTTTCTGTTCTCCTGAAAATCTGGCCCTGAAAAAAACTGAAAGGCGACCTTAGCTAAGGCAGATCTTTTGAGGGGTTGGATTTTGAATTTAACCCTTTGTTTGGGAGCTGCCCTTAAAAAAAAGGGCAGGGCAGAAACTGTTACCAGTTTGTGATTCATCTTTCTAGAAACGACAGCATAGAAACCTCCTGATTCAAACTGTCTCTGGAAAATGAGCTTTTCTTTCAGGTTGACTTAAGAGCTGAGCCAGGTTTTGTTTTTTAAAAGAACCGAGTGGATCCAGGAGGTTTTTAAACTGAAGTACGGATTCCTAAGGAAGGAAGGCAGGAAGGAAGGAAGGAAGGAAGGAAGGAAGGAAGGAAGGAAGGAAGGAAAGAAGGAAGGAAAGAAAGAAAGAAAGAAAGAAAGAAAGAAAGAAAGAAAGAAAGAAAGAAAGAAAGAAAGAGAAGGAAGAAAAGAAGGGAGGAAAGAAGGGAGGAAGGAAAGAAAGAAAAAGAAGGAAGAAAGAAAGAAAAAGAAGGAAGAAAGAAAGAAAGAAAGAAAGGGAAGGCATGAAAGAAGGAAGGAAAGGAGGAAGGAAGGAGGAAAGGAAAGAAAGAAGATTTCTAGACTTCAGGTTAAAGATCAAACAGGCCCTTGTTAGCCTTTCTATATTCCTGGCAAGTTAGTCCCTCGAGAGGCGATTTCACCTAAAACAATTGTTTTGTTTTTGTCATAAATGGTAGTGAGGTTTTACAGGACTGCATCTTCCAGAAATAACCAATAAAAGTGAGTTGCTGACAGCTACACTGCGAGGCTTTTGTAAGACTTGTCCCGTGTTTCAACTCTTGAAAAAGAAAGGGGGGGGGGAGTTTCCCCTGTCCAGTCGCCAACCTTGCAAATAGCAATAATTTTTTTTTTGTGTGTGGGGGAACTCATCTTGGGGGACAACCCTATGACCTGTTTGACTGAGAATCTCCGTGCACAGACAATTTGAGAGGCAGACGGGGTCGGAAGGGAGCACCCTTTGCGTTCCCGCGCTACTTTTTTTAAAAAAATCCCGTTATCGATTTAGCTTATGGTCTGGTTGAGGCTATGCATTCAATTATTACGTTAACGAAACGAGCTGGGTTTGACCAACCTACTAAGCCACCAAGCGTATAAAACAAACCCACATTCTCCTGACGTTTGAATGAGGCTCCTCGACCTGCCTTTTCTGATCTGGTTTTAATGAATGGTAAATCCTTCGTAGTCATCCCCCCTCTTTTTTTTCTCTTCGTTCTTCTTCTTCTCTTCTTCTTCCTCTTCCTCCTCTTCTTCTTCCTCCTCCCCTTCTTCTCCCTCCCCCTCTTCTCTCCTCCTCTTCCTCTTCTTCTTCCTCCTCTTCTCTATCTTCTTCCTCTTCCTCTTCTTCCTACTCCTCTTCTTCCTCCTCCTCTTCTTCCTCTTCCTCTTCTTCCTCCTCCTCTTCTTCCTCCTTTTTTCCTCCTCCTCCTCCTCCTCTTCCTCCTCCCCCTCTTCTCTCCTCCTCTTCCTCTTCTTCTTCCTCCTCTCTCCTCTTCTTCCTCTCTCCTCTTCTTCCTCTTCTTCCTCCTTTTTCCTCCTCCTCCTCCTCCTCCTCCTCCTCCTCCTCCTCCTTATACAAGCAAACCGCCACCTTAATTTTCAGACCAATGAACTTTTTTTTTCTCCAGAGAGCCCGCTAATTGCGTTTCTAATTTCCACACACACACCGCCTCCGCTCTTCCCCAAAATTATGGCATACTTTTACCATGTCTAGGGAGAACCCGGAAGAAGACATTGTAAAAAGCATGAACCCCACTGAGTAAAGATAATTCTCTCCACCCAGCCCCCAACAACCCGCCCCGCCTCCCTTTCCCCCTTTAGCGGAGAAGAATTATTAGCAGAAGCGGATGCTCTACTTGAGTTGAATCCTCCAGTGAGTAAGCTCTACTTCACACAACTTTTACGCAGCAGCGACGATGTGGGGCCAGGAGGGAGGGGGACGGGACGGGATGGAGAGCCCAGACTCAACGTGCGTGTTGGTTTGAAAAGCTGGGAGAAAAGTAATGAATTGAGCGCTGTCAAAGGCTGCTGATGGGGTGAATGGCTGTGCAGTGCAGGTGCAGCAAAGCTGGGGCGGGTGGGAAGGCGGGCTGTGAACTGGGGGAGGAGAGGGAGGGATGTAGGGAGAGGGAGGGAGGGAGAGAGAGAGAGAGAGAGATCAGTTCCTTTCAAAATAAAGAGAATTTCTGCGAATTTCTGCCAGCCGGCAGGCAGGTCAGGGAGTATGCAGAATACGGGGAAAACCAGAGTTGGAAGGGACCTTGGAGGTCGTCTAGTCCGACCCCACTGCTTGAACAGGAGACCTGCTTAGTTAGACGATCCCGGTCAAATTCTTTTTAAAAACCTTCCAGTGATGCAGCACCCACAACTTCTGGAAGCAAACCTTCCCACTGATTCATTGTTCTCATGATCAGGAAATGTCTTCTTTAGTTCTAAGTTGGATCTCCCCTTGGGGAGCTTTCCACTCGCCCGCCGCTTCTTTGTCCTGCTTTAGAGAAAGCCCCTCTTCTCGCTGACAGCCCCCTCGAGTAGAGTAGCGCAGCCGGACGCCCCCATTCAGGGCCCTTGTTCCTTTCTCCGGAATTTGCTAAAAAGGCTTTTAGGTCCACACCTGGATTGGCATAAGATGCTAGCGGGAAAGGAGGAGTTCTGGGCCTCTCTGTTGCCCCCTAGTGGAGGTCTGGAAATGTGCAGTTTAGAACAGGGGTGTCCAACCTTGGCAACTTTAAGACTTGTGGACTTCAACTCCCAGAATTCCTCAGCCAGCTTAGCTGGCTGAGGAATTCTGGGAGTTGAAGTCCACAAGTCTTAAAGTTGCCAAGATTGGACACCCCTGGTTTAGAATATGGATATGATGTACCTTAAGTCCGTGGGACATACCTGTGTGTAGGTATGGGGAGAGAGGATGGAGGGGATCTGTGGTATTCCATTTCATTAATCAAACTTCACTATAACATCAATAAATATAAACAATATCACTTTATTTGGATTTAACTATGTACAATATTCTATCATCTATATCAATCATCTATCAATCCACTTACCAATCCACCATTATCTCTCTCTCTCTGTTTTGACCCATGCCCTTTTCCAACAAATCAAACCCAATCCAAAAGGAACAGAAACCTTTTAATGCTTCTGCAAAATAATTAGCTGTGATAAGCACAAGCCTTGCCAGACTGTGTGAGACTTGCCAAAAGATAACAGACAAGAAATAATTTGCAATACAAGAATCTTTAAATACAAACTCAGAATACTGGAATGTCCACGAGGCTGGAGTTTCAAAATGTCTTTGCCTTCTGCAAAGTATGTTCCTTTCACAGCTGGCTTTTATCTTCTTGAAGGAGGGGCCATCACCTTGCAGCTTTACTCCCAAGTCACCTGTGCTGTTGTAACTGCTCTTTCCTATGAGCAATCCTACATGCACACGCACTTGGCACAGGCTCCTTGGGAACCTCCTCATCACTGCTGCCAGCCCCCACAATCTCTGAAGGCAGCTGTCCACTCCCTAATGGTCCTGGCCTGTTATCTGAGTCCTCGCTCTCCTCAGCCATCTGCCGGCTAACCACAACACTATCTATCTATCATCTATCTATCTATCTATCTATCTATCTATCTATCTATCTATCTATCCTATCCTATCCTATCCTATCCTATCCTATCCTATCCTATCCTATCTATCCTATCCTATCTTTCTATCTATCTATCTATCTATCTATCTATCTATCTATCTATCTATCTATCATCTATCTATCCTATCTATCTATCTATCTATCTATCTATCTATCTATCTATCTATCTATCTATCTATCTATCTATCTATCCTATCTATCTTATCTATCCTATCTATCTATCCTATCTATCTATCTATCTATCTATCATCTATCTTTCTTTCTTTCTTTCTTTCTTTCTATCTATCTATCTATCTATCTATCTATCTATCTATCTATCTATCTATCTATCTATCTATCTATCTATCTATCTATCTATCTATCTGTCTGTCTATCTATCTATCTATCTATCTATCTATCTATATCTATCTATCTATCTATCTATCTATCTATCTATCTATCTATCTAGATGAGAGGGAGGAGGAGAGAGAGAGATATCTTCCTATTAGCCTATTTACGATTTATCTTTCATCTATCCATCTATTAAATTCATATACCTACCCATTTCACAAGAAATGATTCTGGGTGGTATTCAGCCAAAAGTATAAAATAATAACTATGTCAAACACAGTCATGTGTGTGTGTGTGTGTGTCCTTAGATATTATACACACCTTATACAGTGGTGGCAGTAGAATGTGACAGTGCCAAGTGACAACAATATCAGGGAGAAGGAGGGTGAGAAGCCAGAGAAGTACCAGGGCCAGAAGGACAAATGGGAGAGGATGTGGAAAGTAAAAGGCAAAGGGATCCCAGCGGCTGTAGGAGCACTCGGGATGGGCCTTCTCACCTGCAAAAGAGCCTCCAACAGGAACCATCACAGAGCTCTCGGTCCAAAAGAATGAAAGGCCGGGAACAGCTGTTGTATGGCACCAAATTCCCTCAAACTCCTGGGAGTACAATTGAGAACACAGATACAATCCGAACCCAATAATTATGTTCTCCCTTCACTCAATCATGGTTGCAAAGTTTATTTAAGAAAGATAATCTCTCCCAACTGGCACACCTACAACCAGGTGTCCTGCTGGTGATGGTTGGGCCTTTGACTGGATCCAGCCCAAAATCTGAGTTCATACACCTATCTTGGCACGAAGGTACTTTGAACACCTATACATACAGGTATTCGTCACTTTTCTTCCTAAGGTTCAGACGCATTTTCACCATCACCCTCATCCTGACCTTGTGAGGCAGGTGAATAAATGGCCAGCTCAATCCTGAACCTCCAAGCCAGGTTGAATCCTTCAAGGATTTTTCTTACGGTTTTTGAGTTGTGAAATAGACGTCTGTGGGATCCGAGTCATCATCTTCAGGGCTTAGTCTTTCCTGATGTCCCTTTCCTTGCCTATTCACAGCTCCTGTAAGTTTTTAGCTAGAAAAAGGTCACTATTTAATGCCCAAAACAAAGACACTAATAATAGGCAGGTATACCCCTTTGTACTTTGGTCAATCAAGACTGGGAATATTAATTTAAGAGTATATATAAATTAAAGAGATATAAATAGAGAGATAGAGATTGAGGGGAGGGAGAGGGAGGGAGGGAGGGAGAGAGATTATTTTAGTTGAGGGAATCTGCTCCACCTGGTGACTACAGTCAAAGGCCCAGTTCACATGTCTTTGGAGCTCTCTCTGGTTGGCTTACCTATTTGTGGATTAGTGTATTTTGTAAACTCAATCCTCCCGATTAAAACAAAACCAAAATAAGACGAGAGGCCAGCTGCTTAGTGTTTATTAGGTAACATCACTAGCAGACCACACGTTGTTCAGCAGGTTGCATGGAAGCGAACCATACCAACCAGCTAAAGCTTTGATCCATTCAAAAAGATAAAAAAAATAAAAATTGCCGGTTTTCGTGTCAAGACCAGCATCTATTTTCCCAGCTTCTGTGACCTGAATTCTCACATCCAACTTTACCTGGGTAGGTCGCTGCATGTTTTTGGCAAGTCATTTCCTTCCCACCCCCCCCCCCGAAATGGTTTGCCATTCCCTCCTTCTTAGGGTTGAGAAAAAGTGACTGGCCCAAGGACACCCAGCTAGCTTTGGACCTGAGGTGTAGGACTAGAACTCCCACCCAGTTGCTAGTCAGAGGCTTTAACCACTACACCACCAAACTGGTTCTAATTCCCATGTCTCTACTTCAGTGTAAATGTGTTCATTTGTTCGATTTAGAGAGCCACCCTTCTCATTTTTGCATGAGTCTACGTGGCTCACAATCAAATTTAGAAAATCCACTAATTTGTAATATCAAATAATAGAATTGTAAAGTAAAAAATAAACACAGCAGCAGGGGTGTGATGACCCCAGGGCACGGCACAAAGGCAACACAGTCAGATAATCACTAGGAGTCCCTTTATTATCTCCAACTTTGCCCCCAATGTCCTGGTGACCTTCTGGCTGGAGAAAAACAGCCTTTGGCTGCAGAGAATCAAGTCCAAAACGTGGTCAACAAAAACTGTAACTATAAGTCTAATCAAGGCAAAATGAGGTAATGAATCCGGCAGGTCAGAAGCAAGAATTCCAGATGTGAAGACATGGCAATAACTCAACATGGTTGGGAAGACGCCAGGAACACAGATAACCAAAGTCAACACAACATAAACTCACGTTTGCTCCCAGCAGCTGCTGCACTCAGCATGCATCTCTTTTAAACTCTCTTCTCAGGTGTGGGTAATGAAGGGAATCAGGGCCCTTTCCTCCCCCATAAGCCACATAACCCACGTTGCTCTCTTCTCTAGTGCCATAGGATGAAGAGGGGGGTGGCCCTGGGTCTTCCTCTGAACTCCCTCTCCCTTGTTCTACCTCTTCCCTGCTCTGCCCAGCCGGACTTTGCCCTTCCCCATTTTCCTCCACAGCCCACGGAGTCGCACTCCGGCTCCCTGTCAGCTGTTCGCCTCCCTCCTTGGATTCAGACTCCGACAGGGGCGTGACAAGGGGATTATCAAACCTATCATCCACACAACCAGGAGACACGCCAGGTACAGCCACACACAAAAAAAAAACCACCCAAGTTTTTAAACCCTGGTGCAGGTAGTCCTCGACTTACAACAGTTCCTTTAGCGACTGTTCAAAGTTACAACAGCACCAGAAAAAAAAGCAACTTATGTCCACTTTGCACAGTTACCACCATTTTCAGCCTCCCCCGTGATCTTGTGATCCAAAATCCAGATGCTTGGCAACGGCTTCATACTTACGACTCTTGCTGTGTCCTCAGGCCCTTTTGACAAGCCAAGTCAACGGGGAAGCCCGATTCCCTTAACAACCGGCTTTCTAATTCATCAGCAGCAGTGGTTCACTTAACAACAGTGACAAGGAAGGTAATAAAACGGGGGGGGGAAAAACTCGCTTATCATATGTCTTACTTAACAGCAGAAATTTTGGGGGACCATTCTGGTCATAAGTCAAGGACTACCTATACCAGGACTTGAATAGCTTGTTGAACCAGCCTCTCCAATGCCCTCCCATCCAGCTCACAGCCCTACTGACTCTAAGCATTCCAGTCTCCTCCCCATTCTCTCCCCCAACCCGTAGATAGAGGAAGAGGCTACAATCGCTTTGTCCAAAACACTGCTTGAGCAGGGGATGGGGGGGTGGACTAGAAGACCTCCAAGGTCCCTTCCAGCTCTATTCTGATTCTACATTGATTCAGACTCCGGTTCAGTGTGAATCTAGCCAGTTTCTGGATCAGCAGCTGAGTTCTCATCACCCACTCCCTTACTCCAAGACAGGGGTCTACAAACTTAAACCCTCAAAGAGCCATTTGGACCCATTTCCCACAGAAAAGAAAACACGGGGAGCCTCAAAACTTGGGTGGGCGTGGCCAATTCAATGTCACTCCCATCCAGTCACATGACACACAAGCACACACACACACCCTGCCACGCCTACCCAGGTTTTATGAATCCTGCTGTTTTCTGTGGGGAATGGATCCCTCTTCTCTCCCTGCCTCCCTCTCATTTCTCTTTTTTTTTGTGTTTTACCTTCTCAGGCCAGGCTAGGAGTGACTGGGAGGGGAGACCGAGGGATGGGGGGGGCAGCCATTGGTGGGATCACCCAACAGGGAGCCTCAGCAGGGAGCCCAAAGAGCTGCATGAGGCTCCAGAGCCGCAGGTTGCCGACACCTTCTCTAAGAGTTGCGCTGTACGTGTGAAAACTTAGTAAGCCGCTTTATATTTGAAAGAGGCAGAGCTCCTTGACCTCAAAGCTTCCATGCACAAAAAAACACAATGCTACAAAGACGTACCCACCACCTGAGTGGCCCATGTTCTACAAGGGACTTGGCCAGGAGTTGCTACAATCGCTTCCCCCAAAACACTGCTTGAGCAAGGGGAGGAAGGCTGCCAGCTCTATTCTGCTTCTACAGTGATTTAAGCTTACCACACTGTAAAAAAAAAGTTGTGGAGACTCTAGAAAAAGTACAGAAAAGAGCAACCAAGATGATTAGGGGACTGGAGGCTAAAACATACCATGAATGGTTGCAGGAACTGGGCCTGGCTAGTCTAGTGAAGAGAAGGACCAGGGGAGACATGATAGCAGGGTTCTAATATTTGAGGGGCTGCCACAGAGAGGAGGTAGGGGGTCAAGCTATTTTCTAAGGCACCCAAAGGCCAGACAAGGAACAATGGATGGAAACTGAACAAGGAGAGATTCAACCTGGAAATAAGGAGAGATTTTCTGACAGTGAGAACAGTCAACCCATGGAACAGAAGTTGCCTTCAGCAGTGGTGGGAGCTTCATCACTGGAATCTTTCATGAAGGGACTGCCATCTGTCAGAAATGGTGTAGGGCAAGGGTCCCCAAAGTTGGCCACTTTAAGACTTGTGGACTTCAACTCTCAGAATTCTCCTGGCTGGCTGGAGAATTCTGGGATTTGAAGTCCACAAGTCTTAAAGTGGCCAAGTTCGGAGTCCTCTAGTGTAGGGTCTCCTGCTTGGAGTGGGTGGGTGTTGGACTAGATGACCTACAAGGTCCCTTCCAACGCTGTTAATGTAAGCTCTGGTTCAGCGAGTCCTATGAATCTAGCCAGTTTCTGGGTCAGCGGCTGACTTCTCATCACCCACACACTCCCTTCCCCGAGTTATACAACATTCATCGGACCGGCTTGACAGCGCGCGGCTGGCTAAGTCAGGAAGAGTGAGACGGGCGGCATATAAATGTAATAAGTGGAATCCAATAACGAGTTCTCCCCCCCCTCCACCACCATCACCCCTCCCAGAGGAAATGATTTAAGGCTCCTCCCGGAAGGGCGCAGCGCAGTTGCTGGCTATTTTAATTGACCCGGGTTCGAGGTGTGGGTGTGAACGCAACCCCTCGCGATCACGCGTCCAGGCGGGGAGGGGGAAGGAAGTTCATTTTTCCCGGGCCGCCCCTCTCCCTCCTCCTCCTCCTCCCCGGGAGCCAAGGAGGGTGCTTGCTTGCACAGACTTTGGGTGTTTAAAACTGACCCGCGTTGTTTTGGTTGGGGGGAAAATACACGTAATCGGGTGGGGGAAGAAAAAAAAAGGATGGGAAGGAAAAACGGGGCAGACCAAAAGCCTTCCAGGCTGCGGGGCCGGCAACGGCGCTTCCTTCGGACGGAACGGAGCGCGCAGCCGGGGAAGAGCAGCCGGGAACTTCGGCGACCCGAGTTCGGGCGCACGGAAGGGCGGTTGAAAATATACTGCACCTTGGCAGGAAAAAGTAAAATAGCCGCAGCCCCTCCCTCTCCGGCCGCCTCGAGCCTGTGTAGTTCCTTTGCCTGGAAGAGCCGCGCAGGGGCTGGAGATGGTGGTCTTTATAACTCCCCCTCCTCCTCTTCCTCCCCCCCCTCTTTTGAGTCTGCTTGGCCATTCACCACTCAACGCCCCTCCCTACCCCGCTCCGGCAAGTTTCAGCGCTGCCGAGGTAGCCCGCCTTAGCTTCCTAACCTCCTCCTTTTCTTCCCTTTTACAACCGTTTTCCTGATTCAGAACAATTAACCCGTGGAACGGCTTGCCACCAGAAGTTGTGGGCGCTCCATCGCTGGAGGTTTTTAAGAAGAGACTGGAGACAGTCCCTTGTCTCAAATTGTAAAGGGCCTCCTGCTTGGGCGGGGTGGGGGTGGGGCTGGACTAGAAGACCTCCAAGGTCCCTCCCAGCTCTATTTCGATTGATTGGTTGACCCAATGAAAAAAAAAAATTTTCAGTCCCAAGTTAAACTGAGCCCTGGTAAATCTCACGGCTTCCCTTTCGGCTGTTCGAAGGAGCCGCTTCAGAACGAATCCAAGGACCCCATGAAAAGCGTGCAGTCCGGCTTAACTGGATTAGAGACTCCGTTCCTTTGCATCAGTCTAAGCTCGGACTTGGGGGAGGGGGATACAGTAGGACGAAGCGGGGAGGGGAAAAGAGACCTCCCCCCCATCCTCACCCACCCCTAAATGGGAAAAGAGATCCCTTGGGAGAGAGCCGCACACTTTTCGATCCACGGGAATTTCTGCCGAAAATCGGCTTTTCTACGCGAAAAAGATGCTTGACGCGGGGGGAGAACTTGAGCCGCCTTTTCGAGTCAGCGCAGCCCCTCCCCCTTCTGCCCCTTGGCCCCTTGGCCCCCTCCCCGCCCAACTTGATAGCCTTTGTGCCCCCATTGACGTATATATATATATATCCATAATTAATCCTTATTAATGCCGGGGCTTGCCGTCCCCACGAGGCTCCGCCAGCCTATTTAGATCGCCTTGGTTGGTTGCACAAATTTAAGTGGGAAACGAGTTATAAACCTAATAACTGCTTTAAAGCAAAAAAAAAAAAAATATTTGATTATGGCGGAGGACTTTAAAACTAAGATGAGGATGCGGCTGTTAGAGGGTGGGCTCTCCTGCCACGGGATGGAAAGAAGCCCCCCACCCCACCGGCGGTAGCTGAGCCTCGCAGCGCACATATACCCGGGGATGGGAGGATGTGTGGATGTGCCTACATGGCACAGAATAAGAAGAGTGGCGACGGCAGGACGTTGGTTTTCCCCTCCGCCTCCCCTGTCGAAAGATTAATTAAACCTTAAAACGTTTTTCAAAACGGATCTTGGGAATCAGCTCTGGCCGGGTTTGGAATTAATTTGAAAGCAATCGCTTGTTGGCCGGCTTTCCATCCATCCTCCCTTAGATTTCCTTCTCTTTTGCGCGTTTTGGTATCTTTTTTTTTTAGAAGTTCACACCTCCCCCGCCGCCGTGGTGACTTTTCTGATTATCTGTTCTTTTCGAGCAAAAGTTTATAAACGGTCGAAAGGGAGGTAGCGGGGTGACTGCAAGCGGAAAAAAGCCACCGATCCCCTTACTCCCTTTAACAAAAGTGGTCATTACTACGAACAACACCCAAATGCAACACCAGCGTATGGCTGGGTTACTAAACGATGGTTAATAGGTTCTTTATGTTACGTTATTTATTAGAGTGTATAAACCGGATGCTTTCTCCCCTCCCGCCCCCGCACAAAAAGGCACAGGACACAGTTCAATAATAACCTCAGAGTCTTTATTGATTTGGTCCCGATCCAAGGCCCTTTTCCTTCGCCAGGCCATAAGAGGCGGGATGGGGACTTAAGGAAGTTGGCTTTTTTTCTTTTCTGCCCTCCCTTCATCACCAAACCATCCCATCCGTCCAGAACCAAAGGCGAGGACGCCTCCCCGGCCTCCGACGCCCACAATTTGGGGCTCTTGTGAACATTTCTAAGACAGGCTTCCCCGAAAGAGGAGAGAGGCCATTCGTGTCTGGCCCGTTTGAAACAGCTCCAGGCAAACTCGGCAGCATTTGAATAGTCACTAAAGACAGGCGAGGGGGGGATTTGCCCCTCCAGTTGCTCCTCCCGCCCCGCTGATTATTTGGGGCTCCCGTTTATTTCTAAAAGAAGGCCGGTTCCGACGACTCTGGAGCAGCCATTCGGAGGGCGAAGGGTTATCTCCGTTTTGCTTTCTCTGTTTTGTTTTTTGTTTTTTGTTTTAAATCCGCTTGTGTCGAGATAGGTCAGGCTTTGCTTAAACGAAGGAATCTCTTGTCAGTCTCCCCTGCAGGTTCCTCACCCCACCCCGGGCTCGGACCAGCTGCCTCCCCGCCCGGCACTGCCCGCCCTCCTTTGTCGCAGCTCGTGTGAAACTTCCCCAAACTCGCAACAAGGTGCGAGGCGCTAATAGAGCCGCGGTCGGCAAAGCCAAAACAAAACGCGGGAGGACGGCCTGTTTTGGTGTGGCGCTCGAGGCCGACCTCCCTCGAGACGCCTGGAGGAAGGATTATTACGGGTTGCTTGCTTTCCCCTCCCCCCCACCCACCCACCCAAAAAGCCCAGCTTGGACCCGTCCCGTCCTGGATAGCCCCCTACCTAGAAGAAAATGGGCTTTATGGGCGGACGGAGGAGAGAGGTGACTGTTCCAGAGGAGGGTGTGTGTGTGTGCAAATCCTTGAATTTTGGAGGGGAAAAAAAGTGGGTCCAAGCGCAATCCAGAAGCTCTTGGAGCCATTTTTCTTGGGTTGGATCTGGCCAACTGCTGCGCTCCATTTTTTTTTTACCCCGGCCGGGTCTCTCTGCAAAGATGCCAACCGTGCTTGGTCCGGGAAGAAAAGTCTTAAAAGTGGGGAGGGGAAGCTCAGCCTCTGAAATCTTTGGGGGGATCCAAGGTTCCTAATGCTGGACTGGTTTTTTTTTTTGGTTTTTTTGGAAAGGGAGCCCGCGAATCTGGGCCCCGAAAGGCCAAGGCCGTTTAAAAACTAACAACAAAAAAAAGGCGACCTGTTTTAATCCGTGAAGGGTGAACTGAACGGATTCTTACAACCCTTTTTCGCCCCAAAGGAGGGAGGCCGAAGGGTTCGGGGTGGGTGGGTGGGGCAAGAGCCTTCCCAACACCCCCTTTGAAACACTCCCCGAGGGCTTCCTTCTTCCTTCTCTGCTAGTTTGGATGGAGGGAGCGCGACGTGGGCGGCTTCTGCGATTTTCTTGGGTGGGGGAGTTGGAGAAGCGGAGGCTCCTCGGTTCTTCTCCCCTCCCCCCTCCCCCTCCCCCTCGTTTCTCTAGGCGCCCCCTTTTAAAATTCTGCACTGAAAGAAGAGTATTTAGAAAAAACTGTCCCGCCCCCTCCCCAACTACCCCGCGCTCCCCCTCAACGCTGGGAATGGGGCCGATCCATCCTCCGGCCAGCCTAGTTGCTTCTCCACCCCCACCCCAGTCTTCAGAGTCGAACAATGCGGGCTTTGAGGCGCCTGGCCGTTCACTGGGCCGGAGATTAAAGGGTGATAGATCACTGCCCCCTCCCCCCAAGAATGCAAGGGCTGAGCTCTAACGAGCGGCTACAAGCGCTTCTCTAGCTCTGGACTCAGCCAATCTCCTAGAGCAGGGTCTCCAACCTTGGCAACTTTAAGCCTGGAGGACTTCAACTCCCAGAATTCCCCAGCCAGCAAAGCTGGCTGGGGAATTCTGGGAGTTGAAGTCCTCCAGGCTTAAAGTTGCCAAGGTTGGAGACCCCTGTCCTAGAGGTGGC
Organism: Notechis scutatus; assembly: GCF_049901735.1. Lineage (NCBI taxonomy): Eukaryota > Metazoa > Chordata > Lepidosauria > Squamata > Elapidae > Notechis > Notechis scutatus. Next base: position 158,881,900 of record NC_142012.1, read on the forward strand.
CAGCAGTTTGTTCCCGGCTCTCAAGGCACCCGGGGAAACCCAGAGAGCCGCTCGCCACTAGCCAGCTACCCTGAATCGCCTCCGTTGTTATTCCCACGCTATCTGAAACTTTCAACTTTGTCGATCTGGATCGTTCCAACAGAGCTGCCGCCTCCTTCCTGAGAGCATCCCACCCCCATCCCGGCTCCTTTGGATCTTTCCCATGTTGCTATCCCAGATCAGGGACGGAAGGGAAGGAAAAGAGGGCAGGGCAGGAGATGAAGGAAGGAAAAGAGGGAGGGAAGGAAGGAAATGAGGAAGGAAGAGAAGGAAGGAAGGAAAAGAGGGAGGGAAGGAAAAGAGGATGGAGGGAAGGAAGGAAGGAAGGAAGGAAGGAAGGAAGGAAGGAAGGAAGGAAGGAAGGAAGGAAGGAAGGAAGGAAGGGGCTCGGAGAAGGTGCGGGTGGCTGGATGGCTTTTTTTTTTTTTGGAAAGAGTGTCTATCGCATGGCATTGATCTGGAAGGAGATCCGATCGATTTTTCTCCAAAGGAATGGAGAAGTTTTGATCGGCGACTCAACCGACTGGCTGGAAAAGCCAACTTCTGGTTGAAATGACCCGCGGGTGTTTCCAAGTGAATGAGCTGAGGAGGGCTGGATGCGAAGAGGGTCGTTTTCTGCTCGGGTCCGGGGCTGGACTTCTTTCCGTCACCTCTTCTCTCTCTCTTTTTCTTTCTCTCTCTTTTTCTTTTTCTTTCTCTCTCTTTCTTTCTCTCTCTTTCTTTCTCTCTTTCTCTCTCTCTCTCTCTCTTCTCTCTCTCTCCCCCTCCCTCCTTTCTCCTAAATCACAGTGTGGTCTCCACCACCGAGGGAGGGTTAATGGTACCTCGGCTGCTACTGAGCCGCTAAGAAAGCGACGGTGGGTGCAGAGGACAGGAATCTTCCGACCGGATTTCAACAGAACGCTACAGAACGGCGGCAGCTGACACACATTTGTACGGGCGGAGCTGCCGTCTGAGCCTTGCCGGCAGCCTCTTGTGTTTTGTGTGTGTGTGTGTGTGTGTGTGTGTGTGCTTAGGCGATCCGGGTCTGCGATTCCAGGGTTGGAAAGGCGGGAGGGGGAGGGGGGCACTTTTCTTGCCACTCCCTTTCGGCATAATAAACTCATTTCCATATTTGCACCTCCCGCCTCGGTGAGAAGATCTCGGCAGGGAAGTTTTTTTTTTTTTTTTAACCGGGTCCCGGGCAATGCTTCTTCCGTCTCCCCGGTGACGGTGGCAGCTTGTCGGAAGGAACGGGATCCATCTGGAAAGGTAGCCGGCTGCCGCCAGCTGGTGCTGAGCTTGGAAGCCGGGTGAATCAGGGAGCAACGGGCAAAGACCCAGCCCCTTCTGCCTTCCGACGTTCCCAGGCTGACTCCCCCGTTTCCCCACCCCCCAACCCCAAGACCTGAGCTCCTTCCAGTTTCCTCTCCCTTCCCATCGCCTCATTGCGCCCTGTTTGCGCCCGCGATTCCTTTTCCGACGCTCCAAGAAGCTAGTTCCCTCTGGGTCGCCAAAAGGAACACAGAAGGGCCGCGGGTCAGCCCCCCTTGGAGAAGTGGGTGGGAGTTCGGTTGCCTGGCAGAGGGGGGACTGGGAGGGAGCTGGAAGAGAGTCGAGGGGCTGCAACCTTAGGCGCTCCCGCGCCAATTCCAATTGAAGGGATGGATAAACAGAGACTGCGTCCCTAAGGCGCCCTTAACCCTACGCTGTGAGTTCTTGTCACAGGCTGAGCTTGTGATTGGTCGGTCGGTTGTGTTTTGGGCTCATCCACTACGGTCCAAAGGCTGCGCGAACCCAGGAGCTATTTCCGTAACGTGCGTGCTGTTGTGAATGCAATCCAGGTGGTTTTACTGAAGGGGCTCTCCATTCTGGCACCTTTCCAACTTGTTTGACTACAGTTCTCAAGCAAACCTAGCTGATCTACCATCACATTATCCGAAGGGGGGAAAAAATGGTTTAGTTCCCACGATCAAAACTTTGCTTCGTTTCCGAGCAAGCCTGGTTTTAAGATCAACTGGGTGCATCCTAAATCCAGGGATTTAGGACTGAGCTTCTGAAGTTCGCAGACTTCTATATTAAAAATTCAGTAGCCCCCGGAGAGGAAAGAAAGACGCATATTTATCTGTGGTGGCTTGTAGAGTAAGACAAATTAAAATTGGTCCTGAAAACTAAGGCGTTCTTTTAAAAGGGGGAGGGAAGCCAGTCATTGGATGTAAGCAAAGGGGCCTGTGTTTGTCCAGGTGAGAGGAATTCCTTTTCCACCTTGCGGGGTTGACTTTCAAACAGGTAACTCACCTTAGCAACGCAAAACTGGTTTTAACTCCAGCTAAAAAAAGCTGGAATCGCGCCTTTGCTGGGAACACCAATCCGTACCGCAGCTTGATCCTAAAGTTTAGAACTGGAACCAGTAGAATTACGAGCGGTGATGACATTTCCCCCACCCGCTTCATTTCCCCGCAGGACAATCACCATGTCCTGGGGCTGAGTGGGAGCGAAGAGAAGCGGTGGGATTTCATGCAAGACGGAGACGGGAAAATTCCCACCTGGTCCTTCCCAACCGGCTTTTTCCTATGGCCCGTTTGGCGTTTGGGTGGTTTTTAAATTCTGGGCTTCGGGAAGTGTAAAAGAATATGGAAGCGCCCGAGAGTTACGGTAGAAAGTCAGACCTTCAGGGCAACTCCGAAGTCCTCCCCCACCTTCCCCGTTTTTGGACCTGGGAAGTGCTCTCTCCCACGACCCCCGCCACCCCTGGAAGCAGTTTCCTTGTATGAAGTGAACGGAGGATCAATGAAGCGGATTTACAGGCTGCAGCCAGCAAAAGCGAACCTTAAGCTGGGAAGCCACTGCGGTTTTGCGGGAGCGAATCCTTGGGTTTAAATACCTCTGGCTTAAATCCCCCCCCCCGGGTTTGGCTCGGACCAGCTGCGCTCCCCTTCTGCTCCTTCGGAAACGAATTCGGGGCCCCAAATCGCCAGGAGATGAGTGCGTGGGTGTGCGTTACACGCCTGCACCCCCTCTCCCTCCCTCCCTCTCCCCTCCCTCCCTCTCCCCTGTCTCCTTCCCTCCTCTCTCTCTCCCCTCTCTCCCCTCTCTCTTCCCTCTCCTCTCTCTCTCCCTCCCTCTCCCCCTCTGTCCCTGTCTCCCTCCCTCTCCCCTCCCTCCTCTCTCCTTCCCTCTCTCCCCTCTCTCCTCTCTCCCTCCCTCTCCCCTCTCTCTCTCTCCCTCTCCCTCCTCTCTCCCTCTCTCTCCCTCCATCTATCCCCTCTCTCCCCTCTCTCTTTCCCTCTCTCCTTTCTCTCCCTCCCTCCCTCTCCCCCTCTCTCTCCCTGTCTCCCTCCCTCTCTCCCCTCTCTCCCTCTCCTCTCTCCCTCTTCCCCCTCTCCCCCTCTCTCCTCTCTCTCCCCCTCCCTCCCTCCCCCTCCCTCTCCTCCCTCCCTCTCTCCTTCCTCTCCTCTCTCTCTCTCCCTCTCCCTCTCTCTCTCCTCTCTCCCTCCCTCTCTCCTCTTTCCCTCTCTCCCTCCTCTCCTCCCTCTCCTCTCTCCTTCTCTCTCTCCCTCCCTCCCTCTCCCCTCTCTCCCTCTCTCTCCCTCTCTCCCTCTCTCTTCCTCTCTCCTCTCCCCCCTCTCCCCCTCTCTCCCTCTCCTTTCTCTCCCTCCTTCCCTCTCCCCTCCCTCTCCTCTCTCCCTCCCTCTCTCCTCCCCTCCCTCTCTCCTTCCCTCCCCCTCCCTCCCTCCCTGCTCTCTCTTGGAGATCTGTAGGAAGAAAAATCTGATTCAATCCGAAGCTCTTGAGCTTCCAGAGGGCTGAGTCCGAAGAACTTGGGGGCTGCCTTCAGAGCCGCCTTCTCCTCCGTTTCTCCAGCGCTTGACGGGGCTTTCTTGGCCCCTGTTATTGCAAAGATCCCGAACCGTTCCGGGACTCCCTGTGGTGTCTAGATCTGCAGGGATCTTGGAGCTGGAGACATGGATGGGGTCTCCCATCCCCCACCCCCTTTGTTAAAAGGCCAGGATCAAAACGTAGAGATGTCATCAAAGGGGGAGCGGGAGGGGGGAGGTTCGGGGACACTCTGGAGAAGCCAAGAGGAAGCTTAAACGGCTTTTTCTCCTGGTGATTTGTAGCTCGGCGAGGGGGGTCGGGTGTTCGTGCGCAAACACCCCGCAGGTGCAAGCTGTAACGCCGCCATCCGGACTATTAATAGAGATTACTCTACAAGTTGTTTGATCGCTCCTTTGAACCGGCTTTACAATTGCCTGTGACGAAACGCCAGGCTGGGTTCCCCTCCCCCTCTCCCCCCCTTCTCTCTCCCTCCCCCCTTATTGTTTCTCCTTCTTTGAATCGGGGAAATCCTTGGGGCTCTGGAAGATTGCAAGCATATTTGGGGAAAGGGGAGATGACGCCTTCCATCCAGCTCTCTCCGTCTCTCCAAACTCAAAAGTCTTCAAGAGACTGGGGCTGGGAAAATCAAACCCTGGCTCTACCCTTGAAACTTTCTGGAAATCTCTAGCGTGTGGCTGCTTCTCACCTGCGAACCAGCCTCAGTAGTTATTCTATCATAAGAAAAGACGAAATCTGTCCGGTTCTCTCCCCCCACCCCCTAGAGTAAAGCTTGTCTTGTCCTGCCGGTGTTCACACGACAGGGTTCACTTGCTTGGAGAATTGACTCTTCTCTAGGCTGGCACACTACCCTGAAGTGAACCTGGGAACAAACGGTTGGGTTCACACGCGTTTAGGCCGTAAAGCTTTTATAGGTTGCAGGAATGAATGCAAGGACGGAGTCTTTTCCTGAACTGGCTAAAAGTGTTGTGCAAACATGATGGAGATGAAAAGATGGGAATCTGGAGTAAGGAAGCTAAATTGCAGGCCTGCTCCCCTCTGCTAAGGCGGGGTATAACCTGGTACAAGTAGGCCTTGGCTTACCACAGTTAGTTGGTTGAGCATTCGGAGTTACAAAGGCACTCCCAAAGGTGCTTTTTTCAAGAGGTAACTGGACTTTCTGGTTTTTGTTTGGAGACATTTTCCGCTTCTCATCCAAGAAACAGAGCTGAAGAAGCTTTGATAGGTAACATCCAATCCCTCCCCCTTTGTCACCTATCTCCAATCTACAACACAGTCCTTTCGGCAGTTCCGAGGAGGCTCCACACCCATCTGCACTACTCAGAGGAAACAGATAAACCTCCAAGTGGCCTCAGCGACTCTTTAAAAGGATGCAAATGACCAACTGTCTGCAAGGAATACAAAACCTTCCATTCCCCACCATCCAGTCAGAGCTGAAGAAGCTTCTTGGGTGAGAAGCTAAACGTCCTCAAAAGAAAAAAAAAAACTGTCAGAGTATATTCATGAACTGGAATAGAGCATGGTAACAAGGTCAGCCAATGAATAGGCATAGCAGATAAATCAGCCAATGAGGACTGTTTGGAAACTGAAACTAGAAGTAGCCTAGGCTGGAAACTGAAACTAGAAGTAGCCTAGGCATGGCTCTATATTAAAAGCTCTGCAGCTCTGAAGCTGTGTTGAGCTCTGAGTCTGTCTGTTGGAAATGAAACTGCTTCTCTCCTCTGCTTGCCTGCTGAACTAAAGTGAAACTGATGTCTGTTTCCGAGCTGCTGAAGTTGCTGCTGAAACTCTGAACTCGTAACATGTCTACTTCTGTCTGAGTTTGCTCCATGTTGGAGAAATCTACAACTGGTTTGTGCAATCTATTCATTGGGTTTATAAAGATGTTAAATGAAGCGCCAGCCATCTGTGTTTATTTCTCTGGAGCTGAATTAATGCCGCAAAACTCTGAATAAAAACCGGAAAGTCCAGTTGCCTCTTGAAAAAGCACCTTTGGGACAACCATGACCCGGATGGCTGAGAATCTCCATAGACATCTACATCATCGCTGAAAAAAAGTGACTGACCCATTGCAACATCCCCATGGTCATGTGATTTATAGTCAGATGCTTGACTCACAGTTATGATGGTTGCAGTGTCCTGTGGGATCATGTGATCAACTTTGGTGACCTAATAAGCAAAGTCCATGGGCGGGAAAACCAGATTCACTTAACAACTGTGTTACTCCTTTAACGACTGCAATGATTCAGTTAACAAATCGGGCCGGGAAAGTTGTAAAATGGGGCAAAACTCGCTTAACAAATTTCTCACTTAGCAATATAAGTTTTGGGCTCCATTGTGGTCTTAAGTCGAGGATGACCTGTATGTGAAAATATTAGAAGGATCGATAATTGTCATCTTTTATTTTAAATGCCTTCACAGCAATAAGACTAATTCAATTACAAAATCACTGTAGTCTCTCAGAGAACGGAGTTGTTTTTTTAAAAAATTCCCTCTCCAGCAAAACCGATTTCAGTGGACAAATAAACCCTTTGGGTGATGGTGGAGAATCTCATTAATGCAAGTGTGTCATGATTTAAAGGACCAGCCTGTTGAAATAACTTTTTGACTCATTGGCAAATGGCTGGAATTGACTCTGAGATACTGAGTTAAATGCGGCCTTAGCAGCAGAGTATGAAGGTGGACATTTTGCCTTCTTAAACCAAAGGAATCTGCAGTTGTCCTGGTGAGGTTTTTCAGAAGTAGTTTGCCACACCCACAGGACCGGTAGTAAAAAAAAAAAAAAATTAAATCCCACCACTGCATTGGTCCTACAGCTGGGAAGTTGGGAACTGTAGCCTCCATATATATTCATTCGGCAGGTGGAAGAAAATCCCCAGAGTTTGCCAGACTGGATCAGCAGTCCTTTACCCACCAGCGTTATTAGCATTTCAATCCCTCTCTGGGGTTCCTGGGAATAAATTGGAAACTTGTGTGGGCGCGGGAAGCTGATCCCAAATGGGACGCCCTTTGCAAAGGAGGACACTTTGGGGAAGGCCGGTTTTGGCCAGTTTAATCATGGGCCGTACCTGCAAACATCAAAGCTGCCAAGTTGACTGGGTCCAACAACCCTCTGTCCCCACATACATTCCCTCTTTCCCTGTGACCCACTTAGAGAGAGAGAAAGCAAATACAAGCAAGATCTTTTGGGGTCCTGTCATTCTAAAGAAGCGACTGAGACGCCCTTTAAGAGGGACCCTCTTCCCGGGAGGCCCCGTTGGCTTTTGTTTTTACAAATAAATTCTTGCCCCCTTACTATCCTCTAAAACCATTGTCCAATTTTGCATTCTGCATTCTGCATTCTGCATTCTTCTTCTTCTTCTTCTTCTTCTTCTTCTTCTTCTTCTTCTTCTTCTTCTTCTTCTTCTTCTTCTTCTTCTTCTTCTTCCTCTTCCTCTTCCTCTTCCTCTTCCTCTTCTTCCTCTTCCTCTTCCTCTTCTTCCTCTTCCTCTTCCTCTTCCTCTTCCTCCTCCTTCATCTTCCCTTCCTCCTCCTCTTGTTCCCTTCTTTTCTTCTTCCCTTCCTCTTCTTCCCTTCTTCTTTTCCATCTCCTCTTCCTTTCTTCTTCCTCTTCTTCCCTTCTTATCTTCCTCCTCTTATTCTTCCCTTCTTCTCTTCTTCCTCTTCCTCTTTGTCCTCCTCTTTTTCTTCCTCTCCTCCTCCTCCCCTCCCCTTCCCCTCCTTTTTTTCCTTCTTTTTCTCCTCCTTCCTTCCTTCCTCCTCCTCCCTTCCTTGTTCTTTTCCTTCCCCCCTTCTCCCCTTTCCCCTGCTTTCCCCTGAGCCAAATAGTCACTCTTGGCTAATTAGGAGTTACTGTCCGAGGTGTAAGAGGTCTGTCTGTCTCAGAGATAATTGGATCAGCAGGCCCAGAAAGGTTGGAGACCAAGGATACAAACCTCTGGAAGCTGCTCTTCTATTAATCAGAATTTAGGGGTCTGATTCTCAGAATCCAAAGTTGCCTTCACACAACACACTTTAAGGCCGGATGAAGCTCTAGTGGCTGCTGTGGTCTCAAACTTGTTCCTTTTAGGTAGAGGGAATTTTGCTAATGACTTAATAATAATTTTGGGGACTTAGCGTGGCATGAAACCAACCGGGGAGTCATGTTTTTTGGTACCTCTTGGGAAACCAGAAAAATGGGTTAATTCAAGACTTGGTTAAAACTAACTACCGTTCAGGTTTAGGGTGTTGTGTGAACGCGGTAGAGCTGCCTGAGAGTTAGCGATACACTCAGGAGGGGTTGGATAAGGATGAAAAGCACTTTGCCTGAATTTGAACTAAAAACCAGCTTTCCCCGTGTCATTTCGGCCTTGGGGGCCCTTCCATTTTCCGGGCAAAACGAGCTTCAAGGGAAGTTCTCCTTCTTCCTCTCTCTCTCTCTCCCCCTCCCCCTCCCTCTCCCTCCCTCCCTCCCTCTGTCTCTCATCCAGCCAACCCCCACCCCTTGAACTCTGCATCCCCCTCCCCAGTTGCACAAGCGGCGCTTTGTTTCCATCTAAATAAACTAGGGAGAATCGTCTCTCCGGGGGGAGGGGGGGATTTGAATTAAAAGGCCCACGGGAGACACTCGAGGCTACGAAGAGTCTCCCGTAAAACGAACGGTGCCACATTGGCCTGTTCCGAAAAGTTTATCTCTGGCCCTTTCTCGTTAGCAACGGGGGAGGAGGAGGAGAGGCGGAGTGTATGTTGTGTGGCTGTGTTGTTGTCTCTCGTTTCTTGGCCAGCTGTAGACAGAAACAGAGCGTTCTTCTCTAAGGGGAGCGGAGGGGGGGGGTCTCTCCGCCCCTTCTCGCCTCTCCTTTCCTCCCTTTTGTCCGCTGGATCTCTTCCCCGATTTTAAAACTTATCCAGCTCCACTCGAGTTTGTTTGTTCATGGCGCGAGTGCCATCTGGCTCGCTTCACTTTCCAAAAGGTATAAATCCTCCTCCGCTCTCCCGTCTTCTCACCCCCTCGTTCCCTCTTCCTTTCCCACCCCTCTCCATGGTTCATTTCGTTTCTCCCACCCCCACGCCGCTCCGTGGCCAAGCAAGGACCGTCGTATCTCCGGAGGAAAAAAAAAAGGCCGGCCTCGGAATCCGTCCCGGGCGAAGGCAGAGCAACCACAGGGCGGCCGCTGAAGGGGGCTGTCACTTTCGCTGCCAAACGCGGGGGGAGGGAGGGAGGGAGGGGAGAAGAGGGAAAGGGGGATGAAAAACAATTAAGAAAGCGCTTTCTCCAGAGACTTGGCCATTTTCACTTCTATAAAACTAAGGCCAAGCCAGAAGACAGGCGCGATGAGCCTGGTTTGCGTGGGATTTCACCGGTCTGAGCCGCTTTTCCAAGGCTGGACTTGAAGCCGGATTAATTTGAATCGCCCGGACAGTCCTAGCTAGTCAGCCAACCAACCAGCCAACCAGCCAACCAGCCAACCAGCCAACCAGCCAACCAGCCAACTAGCCAACTAGCCAACCAGCCAACCAGCCAACCAACTAGCCAACCAGCCAACCAGCCAACTAGCTAACCAGCCAACTAACGAAACTAAACTAAACTAACTAATGTCGAAGGCCAGAAAAGATCTTGGCACTATATACGTAAACAGGCTCTGGACTACCGATGAGAACGGTGCTCCAAAAATAATTCTCCCTCCCCGCCCTAAGTATTAATTAGCCTTTACAATCCATCCTTTTTCTTTTTTCTTTTTTTCCCCACCCCAAAACCCTTTCAAAGTTTCAAACGTAGAGCTTCCTCTCTCGACTACACCTACCCTTGTCTTACAACGGTGTTGTGTGACCTATAGGCAAGCAAAAGGATGGAGAGAGGCGGTAAAAGTGCTCCTGCCCCCTAACTTTCAGTCAGAGGTGAAAGACCCGGAAGGAGCAGGGGATGTTCGGTCGGGAGTGCAAGGACCGCATTCAACGGGAGTTTACTTCCGAGTAGAAGTAGATCAACGAGCCGCCCTGCAGCTCCTGGAGAAATCAACAGATGAGAATTCAAACCTACCCATCGCTGCCATTCTAAATGGACACCCTTGCAACACAAATCCCAGTGGGATACGATAGAATTAAAAAACACACACACACCTCTTAATGTCTCTGGAGATCCTCAGTCATCCAGGTAATTGGTTGTCTCGAAGCTGGTTTTTTTTTTTTTCCCCCAAAAGGCAACTGGACTTATTTTTTTTCCCTTGAGGACGTTTTGCTTCTCATCCAAGAAGCTTCTTCACTTCTGACTGAACCGTGGACCGTTCAGCTAGAACAGAAGAAGCTTCTTGGATGAGAAGCAAAACGTCCTCAAGGAAAAAAACCAAAGTCCGATTGCCTTTTGGGGGAAAGAAAAGCACTTTCGGGTCTCGAAACTCAGTCTCGTTTTAAAAGGCAGAGGTGAACGACGAAGGGGTAGCTCTTGGGTAGGAGGTTGGAGGCAGCAAAGCCCGGAGGTGTGTTTCGTGGTAGAAATGTCTCTCCTTTTTCTCTCCGCATTTAGCATCCGCTTCCTCCGGACTCTCCAGCCATCTAAGTGTTCCACCCCACACCCGCGTTCCCCCCGCCGATGCCTCTCTGTTTTGCAAGCAATCTTAGAAGTGTGAATAATGCCCACTAAATATTATTTCCATGCTGAGTCAGTGATAGTTAAGATGCCTTAAGAGCGAGGCTCGCTTTCTCCTGCTTATTTCCACAAAGGCGATCCAAAAGACAAAAGGGGAAGAAACGCAGGGAATAAATTAAAGAATATTTATAACCGAAGCGCTGGAATAGTACACTCTTCCCTGACATCTGATATAAATAATTATAAAAGTCACGTCGAGCTGCCTCTCCCCCCATTATATGACTTTCCTGGGGGAGGGAGAGAAACCCCTCATCACCGGTTCGATAATATCCCCCTGAAATAAATTGTTGTCCTGCCTTAAGATGCCCGTATTTCTCGCTGAAAGGATAAACCTGTTTTAAGTTAAAAGTCAGCGCTTCCACCTGTTGAAATGAAGCCGGGTAAAGCTTCGCTGTTCCGCCCAATCCTCTTTTGCAAGCTTGAATGGGAGAAAATTAGGACCACAAAAGAAAACGAGAATTACCTGCATTTTTAGCCGCCCTCTCCTCCTTAAATTTTTCGGTCTTTTTTTTTTCCTTCTTCCAGAAAATGGTCAAGATGATTAGAAAGAGAATGAGCTACTGGATTGTCCCCTTGTTTATCTAAAGGGGTTAAGCAAAACGATTGGGGGAAGCAAAGTTTCCAACCGCCCGCGGGTAATTCAGAAGTTTGGCTATTGTTAGGGCGAAAGGTTTTTGGGGGATGCTAATCTCAAAGCGTGTGTCTCGTCTAAACCTCGCTCCAGAGATAGTTTGCAATAAAATATCCAGCTTAATTTTGCGGGTGCCAGTTAACAAAAACAAAACCAAGGTATTTGGGGAAGGCTTCCTTTCATGGGGACTAAAACGGGAGAAAAGGTTGCCCTTCTTTGGGGGGGGGGGTGTTCTTTTTTACTTTGCAAAATGCTGTGGTTGAATTTTAATGTCAATTATTTCAATTCATAAGATGGCCAGAAGGTCAGTTCTCAAGGAAACCTGTGAGAAATTCGAAGATAGATTCCCCCCCCCCCACCAGGCGACTGAAAGAAACAATCGCGGGCCCTCCCTCCCTTTTTGAAAAGGGTTGTGGATTCACAACCTTTTAGTTTACGTTTCACACCTTGAAATGAAATCTGGACACCGGAGCTGCCGATTACGATAGCAATGAAGAGATGTGGGGTGTATGTGTATGTTTTTGTGTGTGTCAAAAAATATACTTTAACATGGGGGACGTAGGCAAGGCAGGGAGCAAGAAGGGCAGGCCAGGTCCATTCTTATTTCAGTGGTAGTGGTTGTCTTGGTTGAGATTTAACTCCCAACTTTTCATGCTCAAGGGAACCTCTCATGGTTGTTGAGTTAAGAGGGCAATCAAAGTTGGCTTTGCATATGTTAAAGATTGACTGTGATTTCGTTCGTTCTCTCCCTCCCTCTCTTCCTCCTTTCTTTCTTTCTCTTTTCTTTCTCCCTTCCTTCTTTCTCTCTCTCTCTCTCTCTCTCTCTTTCTTTTCTATTTCGATTTCTTTCTCTTTTTCTCTTTCTCTTTGTTTCTTTTTCTCTTTTTCTTTCTTTCTCTTTTTTCTTTCTCTTTTTCTTCTTTTTTTTCTTTCTCTTTCTTTTTCTTTTTCTTTCTGTCTGTCTTTCTGTCTTTCTGTCTGTCTTTCTGTCTTTCTGTCTGTTTCTTTCTTTCTTTCTTTCTTTCTTTCTTTCTTTCTTTCTTTCTTTCTTTCTTTCTTTCTTTCTTTCTTTCTTTCTTTCTTTCTTTCTTTCTTTCTTTCTCTTTCTTTCTTTCCCCTTTGCAAGCCTTTTTGAAGTTCTTCCGTTCAATCCGCAGAAACCTCCAACTTTCAGGAGGGTGCCCTTTTAGTCACCTATCATTAAAATAGTTATGATAAATTACATGCGTGGCTTCCTCCGCGAGCCACCAGGCCCGCCCCCTCCCCCCTCGGGCCCCTTTCAATTCTATGGGCTCCCCATATTCTTCAGTTAAAGACGCGGCAGAGGGGCTGGGGCGGAGGAGGGCACACTCTCTCGGAGGGCGAACCTAGGGATTTCGTGAGCCTAATTAAAGCTGCCCCTGTGGTCCAGGGTCCTGAATGGCCCTCCCCCACCTCTTCGCCCGAGCCAAGAGAGAGAGAGTGTGTGCTGGAATGCAACCGTGGAGCCAAAGGGTGGCCGACTGGAGTGGAGTGGGTGGGCAAGAGAGAGAATCCCGTTATCTTTTCCATGCTGATCACTGAGAGGCTGTGATCTCTATAACGGCGTCATTCATGCCCCAAAGCCAAGCCAGGGCAAGCTCATGCAAAGCTCTCTCCAGAAGCCCAGAGCTCCAGAAGCGAGAAGGATGCCAGCAATTGCCTAAGGCGATAAGGAGGTTGGTGCGCATCGTCCGCATGCCGCCCCCTCCCCGTGCCAGTGGAGGGGAGGAGCCAGGAGAAAACACGTGAGGGTTGGATCCCAGACCAGTAAAGGCATTTCAGCCACTTGGCAGAAAGAGAGAGGGGGGGGAGAGGAGGGAGGGCATTTTCTCTAAAGGGGGAGGGGAGGAGGCGAAGAAGACGAAGTAGAAACGTTTCCTTTCAACCCATCCAGGGCAAAGGTCGTTGGGGTCAGGCGCAAGCCCTTCCCCCCTCGCATGAGAAACAGGACCTCGGGTCTACTGGTCCTTCCTATAGGTCTGTCTTTTCTTCTTCTCTGGGCTCAAACAGATCTTCTAGACTGAGAGAGTATATAAAGCAGAGGCCCCCAAAGTTGGCAACTTCAAAACTTGTGGACTTCAACTCCCAGAATTCTCCAGCTGGCTGGAGAATTCTGGGAGTTGAAGTCCACAAGTCTTAAAATTGCCAACTTTGGGGACCTCTGTTTTATATGTTACACTTCCTTGCTTAGCTATCCCACTGGTTTGCTGGAGCTTTGCTGGCTGGAGAATTCTGAGAGCTGAAGTCCACCAAGTCTTAAAGTTGCCAACTTTGGAGAGCTCCGGTATAAAGAATCCCCGCATCTCCTTGAAGTCCTTTGAATCAGGATTCTGCCCGCGGGGAGGGCCACAATCTTTGCGGGCCCCCTCTAGCCCAAGGGCTTTGTGCGCGTGCGTAGCTGAGGACTCATTTTGCTTTGGGAGCTTTCCCCTGACTCCTCCTAAGAAGTCAGGTTTACTTCTCAAGTATAGAACTGGCACAGAGAAGGGAAAGGGTGATCCTTCCTTGGGGAGACCGCTCATATTCTCCCCCCAAAAAAAACCCCGTTCGCAGCAAGTGAGACCACACCCTTTCCCAAAAAGCGATCGTAGCAAGTGAAACCCCGCTTCTTTGGAAACCTTAGCCCAGAGGTCTCCAACCTTGGCACTTTAAGACTTGTGGACTTTAACTCCCAGAATTCTCCAGCCAGCTCTGCTGGCTGGAGAATTCTGGGAGTTGAAGCCCACAAGTCTTAAAGTTGCCAAGATGGAGACCTCTGCCTTAGCCTACAAAGAGGCGGGTGGTGGGGCCAACAATCAGCGCCCAGGAAAAGAATGGGATCTGCGCCAAAGATCTTCCCATCCCTAGTCCCGCCCCTCTAACCCTTCGGGAAGTCGAGATCCCGAGGCGATCCATTGCCAGAGTTTCATCAAACACGCCTGATTTGGGTCAGGAGCCTTTTGCTCGTGGGGATCCGGGCTTTCGTCCGAATCTCTCAGAAAAGCAGCTTCTTCAACCTGTTCTAAAAAAAAGGAGGGTGGGCTCCACGGTCGAGCTCGGCCGAACGACTCAGACCCTTTGAAAGCGCGATCTCTCCCGGATGAGGGCAGGGTTGGCCGTTGGCTCTTCCATTGCTTTCTTGGGCTGGTTCCTGCCCGGTCGCCCCTCTCAAGGGGGGTTTGCGTTCTCCAGAACTCCAGAACTGAAGAAGCTTCTTGGATGAGAAGCGAAACGTTCTCAAGGAAAAAAAAAGGCGACTGTACTTTGTTTTTCCTTGAAAAAAAGTCCAGTCGCCTTTTTTTTCCTCTTTTGAATAGAATAAAGCTGGAAGGGATCTTCGAGGTCTTCTAGACCAGCCCTCTGCTAAAGCAGGAAGAACCTATGCCATCTCAGACAAGTTGACTGTCCAATCTCTTCTTTTAAAAAAACCCCAGAGTGCCCACGATTTCTGAAGGCAACTTCTGCTCCACTGGTTAATTGTCCACACTGTTAAGAAGTTTCCCCTTTAGTTCCTTAACTGCTTCTCTCTTTGCTTAGTTTCCAACCGTTATTTCTCGTCCTGCCCTCTGGTGCTTTGGAGAATAATTTGAGACACACACACACACACTTTTTTTAAAAGGCATCTTTGGGACCTGTGAGTTGGGCCAAAAAATTTGAAACCCTTGAGCTGGCCCACAGCTTCTGCTGAAAACCAGGCGCCCTTTTGCATTTAGACCTGGAAGGACCCATTCTTTGTTTTCCCCCAAAACGGAGGGGAAACTTTGAATGGGTGGTTGGGTGGGAAGGAGGTCTCCTTCTCCTACCTTTTTGCCTGTCTCCCCTTTCTTCGGTGCAGCAAAAGACCCCCCTGAAACCAGGCTAATGCTGGAAGCTGGAATCACCGGGGCCGTTTTGCCCCGTGGAGGTTTCCCTGCCTTTTTCCAAAACACTTCCCCGAAATTTAGCGAAAACGCCCCTGGGAAACAGCGTCGACCTAAAGCGTGGAAGAAGATTCCCCCACCGCCGATTGTCTGATAATCATTAGTATTTGAGAGGCTGCCACAAAGAGGAGGGGGTCAATTTATTCTCCAGAGCACCTGAAGGCAGGACAAGAAACAATGGGTGGAAACTAATCAAGGAAGGAGGCAACCTGGAATTCAGGAGAAACTTCCGAACAGTGAGGACAATTAACCAGTGGAACCGCTTTGCCTTCAGAAGTTGTATGTGCTTCATCGCTGGAGGTTTTTAAGAAGAGACTGGAGGGCCACTTGTCTGAAATAATATAGTTGGACTAGAAGACCTCCAAGGTCCCTTCCACCTCTATTCTGACTCTGATTCTAATCCATTCCCACCACCTTTGAGCAACATTGAAGACCAATGGAAGGGCTCACATAGCATTGGGATTGGATGGATGGTGATGGGAGCTGCTTTCCCCTCTCAAGGGACAGAGAATTGGGGTTGGAGGGAGGCAGGAGAGAGAACGAGATCAGAATCCGGGTTGATCTCTTGCGCCTCCGGATTAATTGTCCACGCAGGGAGAAACCGCGCTTCTAGAAAACATCCCGGAAAAGACAACACGAGATTCAGGCGTGAGAAATTTTTTATTTTATTTTAAAAAAAGCCTTCCATATTCGGGGAAGCCACCTGTGACTGCTTGAATGGCGTGGATTTAAATCTGTTCATACTACCAATGGCTGCTGAGAAAATACGAGAGGCTAAAAACGATAACAAAGCAGGATAAGAAACGGCGCTGAGTTTTCCAGCAACCCGCTGGATTTACTTTAGGAATTAGGGGAGGCTGCAAACTTCGGTGTTCTTAGCTGAAACGACGTGGCGGGCGTTCACACAATATCCTTAACCCGATGGAGGGATTCGCACATTTTTCTGGGCTTACCTCATACCTTGAAACGGATGAACTAAATCAGGGGTCCCCAAACTTGGCAACTTTAAGACTTGTGGACTTCAACTCCCAGGATTCTCCAGCCAGCGATGAGTTGAAGTCCACGAGTCTTCAAGTTGCCAAGTTTGGAGACCCCTGAACTAAATACTCAGGATCTGCGTGTTATATTGAACCAGTTCTCCGTCCCCCCCCCCCAAAAAAAAACCCCAACAACTCTCCTCAAGCTTATTCAAGAAACCATTAGGTTTTTAATGGACTTGATTTATTTATGTATTAGATTTCTATCCTGCCTTTCATTCAGTTTACATAGCAGCCTCTCTTCCCTCCAATAACAACCCCCCCTCACACACGTAGTTTTGACTCGGAGAAAGTCCCCAAAGATGATTTTTCAAGAGGCAACTGGACTTTCTTGTTTTGCTTTGAAGACGTTTCACTTCTCATCCAAGAAGATTCTTCAGCTTTGACAGGAGAGTGAGGAATGGAAGGATTTATATTCCTTGCAGACAGCTGTTCATTTGCATCCTTTTAGAGGGTCGTTGAGGCCGCTTGGAAGTTTATCTGTGTCCTCAGGGTCACCTGAGTAGTGCAAATGGGTGTGGAGCCTTCTTGGAACTGCTGAAAGGAATTGGGTTGTAGACTGGAGATAGATGACAGAGGAGGAAGGATACCACAATACAGTCCTTTCAGCAATTTTCACCCCTCAGATGACCCTGAGGACACAGATAAACCTCCAAGTGGCCCCCAAGACCTTCTAAAAGGATGCAAATGACCAGCTGCCTGCAAGGACTATAAATCCTTCCATTCCACACCATCCAGAGCTGAAGAAGCTTCTTCGATGAGAAAATTAACGTCATCAAAGCAAAACAAGAAAGTCCACTTGCCTCTTGAAAAAAAAAAACAGCACTTTTGGGACCACCATGGCCTGGATGACTGAGAATCTCCATCGACTAGGAAAGAGGGCGATTGGCCCAGTAAGCTGAGAGTGGCCTTGAATCTGGGTCCCCCTAGGCCAGCCCACCCCTTCGTAGCTATACCAGGCAGGCTCAAAGCAAGTTTGATAAACTTGTTTGATTTTTATTTTAGCGGAAAACGCAACTAGACGGTTACTTAGGGCCCAGTTATGTTGGCCGATGCTTGGTGCACATTCCTGAGTGGGGGGGTGAGGTGTCCACAGATCACGATTTAAATCAGAGGTCTCCAAACTTGGCAACCTTAAGCCTTGTGGACTTCAACTCTCAGAATTCTGGGAGTTGAAGTCCGCAAGGCTTAAAGTTGCCAAGTTTGTGGGGGACCTCTGATTTAAACCCCAAAAAGTCACATTCAAAGGCGCGGAAGATCAGAAACGCAAAAAACCCGCCACCGACCTCAACCGCGAAAGATAAGATATTCTCCACCCCTTTCCACAACCCGTACAACGTGTAGTACGCGAGGTGATGGTGGGGGTGGGTGGGGGGTCTTCCCAGCTGAAATGTCCAGGAGGCCAGGCTGGGAGGACGAGCGCTGGCGACTTGGGTAAAAGTTTTCCGTCTGGTTTTTTTAAGCCCTGGGGGGGGGGGAGGAGGAAGAAAGTTGGGGGAGGGTCGGTTCTGACCCCTCCTGGTTAGGAAGCTCCGAGGAGCAGCAAAGCGGACAGGGGTTGGCGGGGGTTGGCGGGGTTGGCGGGGTTGGGGGGGTTTCAAAGCCGGGGCGGCCTGCCTTAGTAAGCCCAGGACGGGAGGTTCACACGATGATCGGGTGGCCGAGAGAACAAGGGGCCCATTTTCATCGATGGGGTTATCTTTCGCCGGGGTGGAGATCCGAGCCCCGTCCCTCCTAGCTCGGCCATTGTGCTCCGCGGCCCCCCAAGCCCCCTCCTGGAAATGACAGCTCCGTCAGAAATCAGCGGCTGCCCAGGATGGGGTTTCACCCTCTCTTGGTCTCCGCTGTCGTCTTACAGCGCTGGAGGCTCCGCTCCAAATTGTAGAAGGGTCGAAACTCGGACTCATTAAACCTCTGTTCTCTTGCTTCCCTTCCTCCTCCTTTTCCTTTTTCCCTTTCCCCTTTTCCTTCGTTCACTTCCTCTCTTTCTTCTTCTCCTTTCCCCGCCCCCTGTTCCTTCTTCCCTTCATTTTCCCTTCCCCCTTTTCCCTTCCTTTCTTCTCCTCCTCCTTCCCCCTTTCTCCTCCTTTTCTTCTTTCTCCTCCTCCCCCTCCTTCCTTTTCTCCTTCCCCTCCTCCTTCTTGCCCTTTTTTCTCCTCCTTTTCCTTCTTCCCCTTCCCTTCCTCCTTTTTCTTCTCTTTCTTTTTCTCCTCCCCTCCCCTTCTCCTTTTTCTTCTTTTGCTTCTCTTTTCCTTTCCCTTCCCTCTCTTTTCCCTTCTCCTTTTCCTCCTTCTCCTCCTCCTCTTCTTTCCTTCCCTTCCTCCTTTTTCTTCTTTCTTTTTCTCCT
The DNA here is from genome assembly GCF_049901735.1 of Notechis scutatus. NCBI lineage: Eukaryota > Metazoa > Chordata > Lepidosauria > Squamata > Elapidae > Notechis > Notechis scutatus. Next base: position 158,900,315 of record NC_142012.1, read on the forward strand.
CCCATTCCCTTTCTTCTTCCCCTCCACCTTCCCCTCCTTCTTTTCCTTCTTCCCCTTCCCTTCTCCCATTTTTTTCTTCTCTTTCTTCTTCTCCTTCCCTTCCCTTTTCCCCTTCCTTTCCTCCTTTTTCTTTCTTCTCCTCCTTTTCTTTTTCTTCTTCCTCCCCTTCCCTTTCTTTTCCCCCTTCCTTTCCTCCTTTCCCCCCTCCCCCTTCTCACCCTCCTTCTCTTCTTCCCCTTTCCCTCCCTTTCCTACTCCTTTTTCTTCTCTTTCTTCTGCTCCCCTTCCTTCCTTTCCCTTCTTCCCCCTTTCCCCTTTTCTCTGGATGGGGAGCAGAGGCGAGAGCCTGGAAGTTGACAGAGAACCCCACGGACAAGCGTGGGATCCAGGTAGAGAAGGGGACCCAGCTTTGCTGGTTTGCTCCATCCTCAGCCCACAGCCTGCGTGCGCCCCGCTGCTTTCCCGGTTGCCTAGGCGCCTCTCCGACTCCTCCGAAGCACACCTACTCCTTGTGGACCCGGTAATAGGAAATCGGGGCACAGAAAGCGTTTTCTTCCGTCGGAATCAAAGGGTCCCGTCATCCAGGCGGCTTCTCCATTCTCTCCCCTTGTTCGGGCCGCCGTCAAATAAAGCTATGATCAAATGGCTCGATCGGAGGGAATTGGACCCTTTCATGTCCGAAAGTTGCTCCCAAAACTGAAGTTACAAAAGGGACAAACCCCCTCCTCTCGCTCCCGGTGTTTCTACAGCGGGATTTCTTGTACCTTTTCTAAAGTGTGTGTGTGTGTGTGTGTGTGCGTGTGTGTGTTTTATATTTATTTGAAACTTCAGCTGAGGCTCTCCGTCTGCCTAGAAAGCAGCTGATTAGGCGATTGTCCCCCCCCCCCACCCCGCGAGACGGGCGCTTCCCTTCCCTTTCAAGACTCGCGCTCATAGAAACATTTCCTCTTGCCCGTCTCGTGGGAATAGCTCCCACGCTGGAGCAAAGGACGGCTCAAGACGATCAAACGATGGGCAGGATTTCAAAGGGCTTTTCACGGACTCCGTCCCCCGCTACCGAGCCAGAGTTTTGCACCAGTTTTGCATTCAGCAGGTTCTGACCAGTTCTGGAGAACCGGTGGCGGAAAGTTGGAGTAGTTCGGAGAACCGGAAAATGCCACCTCTGACTGGCCCTGCCCCCCATCTATTCTCTGCCTCCCATTGAGTCCCAGCGGATCGGCTGGGTCTTCTTTGGTTGCCCTGCACAGGAGAACGGAGCTGGAAAGCAGGTTAGTGGGGTGGGGTGGGAATGGGGATTTTGCAGTATATCCTTCCCCTGCTAGCCCACCAAGCCACGCCCACCAAGCCACGCCCACAGAACCAAGTAGTAAACAATTTTGAATCCCACCACTGTTTTGCACATAGCAATGCCTACACTCGCAGAGAGGAAGCCTGGGAGGCTAGCAATAGCCGTTAGACGTAGACTTCTATACCGCTTCACAGTTCTTTACAGCCCTCTCTAAGCTTTACAGAGTCAGAATATTTTTGCCTCTGATAATTTGGGTCCTCATTTTACCCACCTCATAAGGATGGAAGGCTGAGTCAACCTGGAGCCGGTCAAGATCGAACTCCTGGTAGTGGGCAGAGTTTGCCTACCATACTGCATTCTAATCACTGCACTACCAGGGCTCTTGGAAAAGACCTTTGACTTCGACTAACTTTATTGTCACTTGGAATGTACAGTAATCGGCATGCATTAAAATGAAATTTCATTGCATACAGCTCTCAAAGGGTCTCCACCTCCAATATACACTACATAAACATGACTAAATAAATAAATACAAAACTATGCATATACCCACATATATTATATGGCATGGTGAAACAACACAGTTTAGTTTGGATGTATACATGTATACGGCAAGAAAAACAAATCTTCTGAGTTCACCAGACAGATGACACAGGGGACAAAGCTGTTACAGAATCTGGTAGTCCTGCCAGAAATACTTCAAAACCCCTTCCCAGAGGGGAGCAACAGAAACAGACTGTGAACTGGCTGTGCGGGGTCTCTAACAATGCTTCGAGCTCTAAGCACAGAGCGCTTATAAGTAGCACCCTGAATTACAGGAAGTGAGCTCCACTGTCCTCACCACTTTCTGTGTAATTCCGCCCTAGGCATGAAAACTGACTGGGTGACTTTGGGCCAATCACTGGGAATGTGTGAATTCTAGTCCTGTCTTTGGCATGAAAGCTGGTTGGCCAATCACTGGGAATGTGTGAGTTCTAGTCCCGCCTTTGGCATGAAAGTTTTAACAGATTAATAGAGTTGGAAGGGACCTTGTAGGTCATCTAGTCCAATCCCTCCCACCCAAGCAGGAGATCCTACACCATTTCTGACAGATGGCAGTCCAGCCTCTTCTTGAAAGCCTCCAGTGATGAAGCTCCCACAACTTCTGAAGGTAACTTCTGTTCCATGGGTTAATTGCTCTCACTGTTGAAAAATTTCTCCTTATTTCCAGGTTGAATCTCTCCTCGTTCAGTTTCCATCCATTATTCCTTGTCTGACCTACAGGCACTTTAGAAAATAGCTTGACCCCCTTCCTCTGTGTGGCAGCTACTCAAATATTGGAACACTGATATCATGTCTCCCCTGGTCCTTCTCTTCACTAGACTAGCCATGTCTAGTTCATCATGTATTTTAGCCTCCAGCTGGCTGGGTGACTTTGGGCCGGTCATCGTCCCTCAGCTCAACCCACCTCACAACACCTGTTGTTGTGAGGAAAATAGGAAGAAGGAGGAACATTCTGTATGCACGCCACCTTTATTTATTTAAAAAACAGTAAAAGCATGGTGAAAATAAATAAAAATGCTAAGCCTGGTTACTGACTATTTACCAGTTTCACACATTATCTTGAACCATAAGTTAACCAAAGAGGCCTAGTAATCCATTACAAAACTAACCAAGGTTAGCATGTTGTAGAATTGCCTTAACTAGACTTTTACAGGGCACATTTATGTATCTAGATCAGGGGTCTTCACACTTGACAGCTTTAAGACTTGTGGACTTCAACTCCCAGAATCCCTCCTCCAGTCATGTTAGCTCAGGAATTCTGGGAGTTGAAGTCCACAAGTCTTAAACTTGCCAAGTTTGAAGACCCTTGATCTGTAGGAAACAAACCAATCAGAATGTTTGGGGTCACAGCATTATGTAAGCAGAAGGCCATGAACATACAGAAGTTTTTTTTTTAAAAAAAATCCAGGCAATTAGTTAATCCAGTCGCTGCAATTATGCTATTAACCAACCCACTGTCAGAAGTGGTTTCTTCAACCAATAAGAAACCAGCTTCTCTGGCAGTGAGGTTTCATAATAACCTGCAGCCTATCACCTACAGCATACTAACTATGAACTAATCTAGATGATTCCTTCCCATAATCCTGAGCCTCAAGCGTGTCTTTCTGTTTTGGCATGCTGATTGCAAAATGGACTCAATGCTAAGGCAACACCCATCACAGGTTATGTCATCATGAAGGAACTTTCCATGGTCATCCAACCTTTATTGTGGCAATATATCCATAAGGAAGAAGGCTTGTTGCAATGATAGCAGAGTGACACTATAAATCACTGGTGACTAAAGAGCAACTCACGGTCTCAAGAGAGAACAAGTTGCTTGTTAATCCAAGCTGAAAAGTTTGCACACTTTGTGGAATTGCCTAATAAGGCTTTGCCCTAATAGGCTGTTCCTTTGTTTAAAGCCAAGACGATCTAAAAGAGGTTATGAATATATCTACTATTCAGCTCAAAGTGACTCCAATGTAATATTGCATCACCTAAGAATCTAAATCAGAGGAATTTTTCCTGATTGGATCACTTATCCTGCAACTTTGCTCCTTATCTAGCTCCCTGATTTATAACAAGCCCAAGGCTTTGATTGAAGTTATTTATTAGGTTCCTTTATTTTATTATCTTCTCTTCTTCTTCTTCTTCTTCTTCTTCTCTCTTCTTCTTCTTCTTCTTCTTCTTCTTCTTTTCTTCTTCTTCTTCTTCTTCTTTTCTTCTTCTTCTTCTTCTTCTTCTTCTCCTCCTCCTCCTCCTCCTCCTCCTCCTCCTCCTCCTCCTCCTCCTCCTCCTCCTCCTCCTCCTCCTCTCAATTGCCTATCCACTGCAGAATGAAAGCTTCTTCTGCATGTTTCCAACAATAAGGACTTGAGCTTTCTTTTATCAATTGGGCCCCACAATACTTGCTTATTACTTTATAAGTAGCTCAAAGTGATGATCGTACACAATATTCCTTCCTCCTTCTAATTTCCCCTTGACAACAACCCTTGGGCTGAGAGAGAGTAATTGGCCCAAACTCACCCAGCCTGATTTATTGTATGCCTATGGTAGGATTAGAACTCAAGGTCTCCTGGTGATTAGCTCAAACTCACCTAATTGGTTTTCATGCCTAAAATGGAACTAGAATTCACATTCTCCTGGTTTCTAGCCTTAACCACTACCCCAACTGGGTTCAGTTATAGGTTTAGCTGCTTTCTCCCCTGCTTGATCTGGCTTAAAAGACCAAAATTGCTTTCCATTTTAATTTTTACCAGAAGAGGAACTTACCCAGACAAGCCAGCTTTCGAAAAAAACACAAAACAATTTCCTTATGGAATTAGAGCATTGTCACTCAGGGAAGCAGGGGCTTTTAAAAGTTGCAAAACAGGAACAAATTCAACAGATTCAGCTTTCTCCGCTCTTGAGGAGAACCCCAGAGCAATAAATTAAGATAATATTACTGAATGCATAAATTCTTGTTCACTATTTGTACTGGATAAAATTGGAAAAGCAGTTTTAGTGCGTTATGAACTACTTATCCTAATAATTCTGCTAATAATATACTCATAAATAAACTAAGAGTATAATTATATGCTAATAAATAAACTAACAGTATAATTACACACTAATAAACAAATAGTATAATTATTAGAAAAGGTGATAAAAAAATCATACCGGATTTTCTTTCAACTCTTGTTGCAACCAATCAGCCAATAAGCCAGCCTGGTTCCCCAATTACATGCTGAATTCTGATCCAGAATTCTACAATTCTGGAAAGTGGTCTTTCAACCCAGCTGGTGGGCACCAGATTGGGGAAGTCGAATAGTAAAGAAGAGACTCTAAACCTTTGAGAGATACTTTTATAAAACTCCAGGTGTAGACTTCTGTATTCCAGGATCAAGCTGCAGAAATGTTTTCCATGGTGCAATTACATAATGTTGATTGTAGGATTTAATAGTCCAAAATACTATAGATGGGCATGAGTTTGAATAGAATAGAATAGAATAGAATAGAATTCTTTATTGGCCAAATGGGATTGGACACACAAGGAATTTGTCTTGGTGTAAATACTTTCAGTATACATAAAGAAAAGGTACATTCATTGCTGCTATTATGTTTTCAACCCACCCTGTTGCTGGAGCTTTGCCCAAAGATCCTGTGCCACAGACCTGAGATCAGTCTTCCTCACAACACAGACAGGTTTGCTGGGGAAATCGGGTCTCCGGCTTTGATTATAGCTGTGCATAGAATAAGAGGTCCAAATTTATTTATTTAGCGTACGGTACATCATACATGGACTAGCTATATATATTAGCTTTTCATCCAGAGTAGTAAAACAGAATAAAATATAAATGTTAAAAGGATCTATATTCATATACCAATGTCTCGGCCATCTAGCCATTGAAGTGCAGCATTGTTTATATTTTTAAAAATCATATACTCTGCCTTCAGCTTACTGTCGGTCCAAAGCTGGTGAGGATCAAAGACGCTGCACTTAATCTTGAGAAAGAGAGTGAATTTATTTGAGGTACAGAAATTCACTCCTCCCTTCCCCTCTGTCCCTTCCTCTCCTCCCCACCTTCTCTCCTCTCCTCTCCCCTCCTCTCCCTCTTCCCTTCCCCTCTTCCTTCTCTCCTCTCCTCTCCTCTTCTCCTCTCCTCTCCCTTCCCCCTCTTCTCTTCTCTCCCTTCTCTTCTCTTCCCTCTCTTCCCCATCCTCTTCTCTTCTCCTCTCCACTTCTCTCCCTCTCTTCTCTTCCCCTCCCTTCGTCTTCCTCTCTTCCCTCCCTTCTCTTCTCTTCTCTTCTCTCTTCCCTCTCTTCTCCTTGCTTCCCGTCCCTCTTCTCCCCTCCTCTTCTCTTCTCTCTTCTCTTCTCTTCTCTTCTCTTCTCTTCTCTTCTCTTCTCTTCTCTTCTCTTTCTTCTCTTCTCTTCTCTTCTCTTCTCTTCTTCTTCTCTCTCTCTCATCCCTCCCTTCTCTTCTCTCCCTTCTCTTTCTCCCTCTCTTCCCTCCCTTCTCTTCCTCTCTTCCCTCCCTTCTCTCCTGTCCTCTCCCCTCCCCCTCCCCCTTATCCCCTCCCCTCCCTTTTCCTTGAATCGTTTGACACCCCCGTAAGTTTCCCGACGGTTCTAAACTGTAGGAATTCAAAGTCGGATGTCGCTCCCGAAATCTGGGACGAAAAGTGGGGCGGGGGTGGGTGGGAAAATCATGGATGATGGATGGTAGGGTCGAACTGCTGGCGATGGCGGAGCGACTCCAGCGTCCTCCCTAGGGAAAGTGGGGGGGGGGCCTGCGGGCCGGAGGAAGGTGTGTGTGTGTGGAGGGGGTGTGTGAAAGGCGAAGCCCCAAAGGGCCTCCCCCCCCTACACCCTCCCACCGCGTCCGGCGTCTGGAGCCCCTCCGGGTGAGGCAGCTGCCTTCGCCATCGATTATGTGCCAGGGCGCTTCAGCTCCGCGACTCCGGAGCCGTCCCGCCAGCTCGGCCTGGACAAGGAGGCCGCCCGGAGAAGCGTCCCGTCTTCCCTGACGGGCCTGGAAAGCTGATCGGTAGGCGCTTAATTCGGAGCGACACGCGAGCCGGTCACGAGCGTGCCCCCCTCACCCCCAACCCCCAGGACCCCCGGCTTGGCCTTCGGAGGAGCCGCCGCCAGACGAGAGAGGCCGCGGAGGGCAAGCGGCTCTTAGGCGGAGGAGGACGCCCCCCAACCGACCCCGATGCCTTCTCCGACCGGATTGTGGAGACGCTGCCGGAGGTGGGCATCGGGGTCCCGAAATCTGGTGTGAGCCGGATCCTTCGGGCGTCCGGTCCACATGGAAAGGCCAGTGGACGGAACCGCTTGACGTGGGTTGCCTGGTTTCGGGGGTGGGGGGGTGGAGTGGGGAGAATGGAATAGAATAGAATGGAATGGAATGGAATGGAATAGAATAGAATAGAATAGAATAGAATAGAATAGAAATTGGAATGAAGAATAGGAAGAGAAGAAGAAGGGAAGGAAGAATAGAATAGAATAGAATAATGGAATGAATAGAATAGAATAGAATAGAATAGAATAGAATAGAATAGAATAGAATAGAATAGAATAGAAAATGGGATAGAATAGAATAGAATAGAATAGAATAGAATGGAATAGAATAGAATAGAATAGAATAGAATAGAATAGAATAGAATATTGGAATGAAGAATAGGAAGAGAAGAGAGGGGAAGGAAGAATATGGAATGGAATAGGAATAGAAATAGAATAGAATAGAATAGAATAGAATAGAATAGAATAGAATAGGACTAACAGAGTTGTCTACCCCACTGCCTAGGCAGGAAACCCTACACTACTTCAGACAAATGGTTATCCAACATCTTTTCAAAAACTTCCAGTGTTTTTAAAGAGACACTTTAAAAACTGCCTTCCTCTTTTGTGTGTGTGTGTGTGTGTAAAACTGCCTCCCTCTTGTGTGTGTGTGTGTGTGGCTTTCTCCTCTTCTCTAGCTATTAGCTTGGTGGCCCCTAATTCTCTTCAGTCCACAAAAAGGAGTCCTCTGGTCATTTGGGAAGATTGAAGTCCTCTTCATTTCTCTGGTCATACAAAGGATTGGGCCACAGAACAATACTGGCCTACATTGGCTTGTAATTGCCCAGCTACCTAACTGGGATTCTCCACCCCCTGCCCCCAGGATATCATCAGGGTTACAGAAAAAAGAGAAAAGAAAAGCCAAGATGGCAACTATGGCACTTCAGTCAAAGATCTGCCTGCCTTTTAGATATCTTGTGTAACTCAGCAAAGTATCAGGTCTGTTGACCACGTATTGCTCAGTATCGGTCGCCACGATATAAAAAAAGATGTTGAGACTCTAGAAAGAGTGCAGAGAAGAGCAACAAAGATGATTAGGGGACTGGAGGCTAAAACATACAATGAACGGTTGCAGGAACTGGGTGTATATCTAGTATAGTGAAAATAAGGACTGGGATGACAGTCTTCCAATATTTGAGGGGCTGCCACAAACAAGAGGGGGCGGGGTCAAAGCACCTGAAGGCAGGACAAGGACCAATGGGTAGAAACTGATCAAGGAGAGAAGGAACCTGGAATTAAGGAGAAATTTTCTAACAGTGAGGACAATTAATGAGTGAAATTGCCTCTTGAAGTTGTGGGAGGCTCCATCACTGGAGGCTTTTAAGAAGAGGTTGGACAATCATTTGTCTGAAATGGTATAGGTTTGGCTGCTTGAGCAGGGGGGTGGACTAGCAGACCTCCAAGGTCCCTTCCAACTCTGTTATTCTGAGTGATATGAAAGGGAGAAAATTGTAAGGCATGACTGTACAGTACTGGCCCTAGGAAAGCAGTCCTAGAAATTCCATCTATGGCCCTTTTCAGCTTAGTATGCTGACCATTGAAATGAGCCTGTCTATTCCCGTGCTTCAAAATCTATAACCGTGATGGGGAACCTATGGCACGTGTGCCACAGGTGGCACGCAAGACCCATTTGTGCCGGCACGCGAGCCGCAGGCAAATTTACCTCACTCTGCATGCGTGTGCCTCACAGCTGATTTTCGGCCTTCCAAAGGCTTGTGGAAAGCCTTTGCAGACTGAAAAAATAGGCCCGTTTCATCACTTCCTGTCTTCTTCTTCTTCTTCTTTTTCTTCAGCGTTTGTCTCGCGCTCTGCGAGGTCCGCTAATGTCCTTGAGTACTGCTTCCACGCCTCTCTGTCTGCCACGTATGTCGGGTCTGCCTTCGCGATCTCTAGATCGGCCTTGATCGTGTCCATCCAGCGTTGCTTAGGTCTACCACGCGGTCTCGCTCCTCCGACAATCACCTTCATCGCAGATTTGATGATGGATTCTTCCTTGGCGCGACTCACATGGCCGAACCATCGTAGCGGGACTGCCTCATGACCGTGGGGATGGGCACGACGTTGAACCGTCTGCGCACTTCTTCATTCCTGGCCGCGATCGAGTAGGGTGAGGCCTACCGACCATCGGAGCATTCGCATCTCCATTGTCTGGAGTCTGCTTTCGACTTCTTTGGTCGTCGGCCAGCACTCTGCGCCGTATATGGCCACGGGCGCACCACAGAGTTATAGATTTTCGCCTTCAGGCGCATCGGCATCTTCTTGTCACAGAGGACGCCCGTGACGGACTTCCATTTGCCCCACGCTGCGTTGATCCTGGCTGCCACCTCAGTTTGTAGTAGGCCTTCTTCCCCAAGAGTAGTTCCCAGGTACTTGAAGGTGGAGGCGCGCGGTAGCTCCTGCCCGTTCACGTGGATGGAGCCTGTCGTTTCGTTGTCAGTGGTCAGGTATTCGGACTTCTTTAGGTTCAACCGGAGCCCGAACTGCTCGAGGCGGTCGTGCCACTGTTGGACTAGGTGCTCAAGTTCAGCCTTGCGCAGGTTGGCCAGGAACACATCATCGGCGTAGAGCAGCGTCCATGGGGCGGGCGTGTGCAGGTCGTGTGTAATTGTGTCCATCACCAGAATGAACAGCAGTGGTGAGAGAGCAGAGCCCTGGTGTGCGCCGACGGTGATATTGAACTCCTCTGATATCCCAGCTGCCGCTTTTACACGGCTTTTGTGACATCTGTATAGGAGTTGGACCCATTGTACGAGTAGCTCGGGCACGCCGTGATCTCGCAGTGCGTACCAGATGAGATCGTGCGGGACTCGGTCGAAGGCCTTTTCCAAGTCCAAGAAGGCGGTGTGGAGCGGGATTTTCTTCTCTCTGTGAGCCTCCATCAGCATCCGCACACCGAAGATGGCATCGGTGGTGCCGCAGTTCTTGATGAATCCGGCCTGGTTGACGCTGATGTCGACGATGTCCCGAATGCGCTTATCGAGGACGCGTTCGAAGATCTTCATAGTGTGTGACAGTAACCTGACCGGTCTGTAGTTGGAGCAGTCCGCTGGGCTGCCCTTTCCCTTCCAGATCGGAACAGTGGTGCTGCGGTACCAGTCGTGTGGCACTATTCCCGTGGAGACGATGTTGTTGAACAGCTCGCACAGCCACAATGCCGAGCCGGTAGTGCCTTTTTCCAGAAGTCGGCAGGGATGTCGTCTGGTCCTGTTGCCTTACCGTTTTTCATGGCCTTGATGGCGTCGGTGACCTTGCTGGCGTGAATGCCTGAGACTGGGCCTTCGACGGGGTCACCTCGCGGGGTTCGTGGGTGTGGGAACTCCTCGGTGGAGATCTTCTCGAAGTATTGCCGCCACCTCTCGGCAGCGTCTCTGGGGTTGACGATCAAATTTCCCCTTTCGTCGTTGATCCCATGAAACTGGTCAATGTCCAGGGTCTTCCTGTGTCTGCTTTTGGCTAGGCGGTAGATCTCATTCTCGCCTTCTCGCGTGTTCAGCTTCTCGTAGATGTCGTCGTAGTGGGAGCTTCTGGCTGTCGCTACTGCTTTCTTGGCTGCCTTTTTGGCCGCCTTGTACTCGCAGAGCTTCTCGCTGGTCTTGTCCTGAAGAAAGGCCTTGTAGAGCCGTTTCTTCAGGTGCACGGCATCTTGTACCTCCGGTGTCCAGAGCCATGTATCTCGTTCGATGCGTCTCCGTCCTGGCTTGGTACAACCAAGCTGTTGGCAGCCGGCAGTGTGAACAGTGCTCTTCAGCATGGACCACGCTTCCTGTGGCCCGTCGACCATCTGCAGGAACTGCTCCGGTTTGATGAGGGGTCCCGCCATCTTCTTCTGGTTCCACCACTTGGTTCATGGCTGGTCTGCATTCTTTTTGTCAATCTTGGTCTTGGGCTTGCTGATCCTGATCTTCGCCATCAGCGGCCTGTGCTGACTGCTCGATTCGTACGGGTACACCTTGGCGTTGAGCACGTTTTTAGCGGCTCTTCGTCGACGATGATGTAGTCGATCTGTGTGTGGTGGTTCCCATTTCTGCTATGGTAGGTGAGGAGTTGAGGTTCTCGCCTAATGAAGCAGGTGTTCGTGATGGTCATATCATGGGAGTCGGCAAAGTCCAGGATCCTCTGGCCATTCTCATTCATATCGCCTGTGCCGTGCCCACCGTGGCACTGGTGTCCGTTTTGTCCCGCCCTACATGACCATTCAGGTCGCCAGAGATGATGATGTCGTCTTCATATGGGATCTGCCTGAGTTGGATGTCGAGCAGTTCCCAGAAGGTATCCTTCTCCTCCTCGTGACATCCGGTCTGAGGGGCGTGGCGGACAAGATGTGTAGGCGCTGCCTCTCGGTCGCTACAACGATTATCATCAGTCGTTCTGTGAGGCGCTTAACTTCTGCAACGGAGCTTTGCCAGCTGGGACTGACAACCACAGCTACACCGCCGCGGTTTTCCTTACAGCTGGTGTATATGATCTTATAGCCGTCTATAGTCGTAGCCTTGTTGCCCTTCCAGCGAGTTTCCTGGAGGCAGCAGATGTCCAGCTTCCTGTCCCGCATGGCCCTGACGATCTCGGTCGAGCGTCCAGTCAGCGAATCCACGTTCCAGGTGGCCACTTTGAGCGTCTGGCAATCCTCTGTTCCCCGCTTGTGATTTTTCACATGGATCGGGTAGTCTCCGTGCGCGTCAGACCCGGACGCGGCCGTCATAGCTTTCTCACACGGTGCAAGTGCGCCGTGCTTTCGCGTGGACCATTTCGTTGATTTTTGACGCAGGCCAATGGTCTCCTGCGCCCATCGGTTCCCCCGAACGCGGTAGCATTGGGCGTGTGTTCAGTAGTGGACATTTCCACCATGTTGATGCGGCATTTGAGTACTCCAGCCGGCCTGTCGCGTGGGCCTGTCGTCGGAGGGTCTGCTCTCAGTTACGGTCAGCGATTTAACGGCTTCGCGCATCCAGGGGACACCACTTGGAGGTGGCAGACCGCTCGTCCCCCAATACTGGAATACTGAATACAGAAATACTGGAAATGACTAAACAGGCCCATTTTTCGGCCTGCAAAGGCTGCAGAGGCTTTCCTCAAGCCTCTGGGAGGCCGAAAATCAGCTGGCAGGTGCAGTGCAGGGAAGGGGGCAGCGGGGGAGGGGGATTGTACATGCATGCGCAGGGGGCATGGGGGGATGTGTGCATAGCCTTCTGGGTGTTGGCATGCAAGCACAAGCACACACAATTTTTGACATAGGAGCCCCAAAAGGTTAGCCACCACTGATCTCCAAACATATTCAGGACTTATTAAACAGCTCCAAAGGAAGAGTGTTTGGAAAGGGGGGTCATTTTGATTACAGCAGAAATCGGTATTCAGTATGATGCCTTAAGCAAGATTTCTGAGTTCTGGATCTATCTGTTTATTGAATTACTTGATCTTTCCTGCAGATAGCACTTTGGAAATTAGCCAACTTGGTGATCTCCAGATCTTTTGGACTAAAATTCCCATGAACCTCAAGATTTAGCCAGACTCGATGAGGCACATGGAAGGTGTAATCCGTTTAGAAGGCTTAAATGCAATTTCAGGGAAGTTGCCTCTGAGAAAAAAAAACCTATAAATCATTAAGTAGGAAGAAGTTACTTCTTGAGAAAGGAGTTTCGTAACTGGTGACTTCTGCCTCGAGTTCACCAATAGAACCTGGAGAGAAAAGCAAGGAAACAACCCAGCATGGTCAAGAACTAGAAGCCAGGAAAGACTCGTAATACTTATCCCGAAGGTGCATTTTCAAGAGGCAACTGGACCTTCTGGTTTTTCTCTGAAGATGTTTCACTTTTCATCCAAGAAGCTTCTTCAGCTCTGGCTGGATGGTGGGGGATGGAAGGACCCACCATTTAATCAGAGCTGAAGAAGCTTCTTGAATGAGAAGCAAAATGTCTTCAAAGACCAAAAAAGAAAAAAAAACCAAACACAAAAAATAAAAAAAAAAAAAAAAAAAAAACACTAATCCCGAAGAAAATAAAAAAAAAAAAAAAAAAAAAAAAACCAAAAAAAAAAAAAAAAAAAAAAAAAAAAAAAAAAAAAAAAAAAAAAAAAAAAAAAAAAAAAAAAAAAAAAAAACAAAAAAAAAAAAAAAAAAAAAAAAAAAAAAAAAAAAAAAAAAAAAAAAAAAAAAAAACAAAAAACCCAACCCCCCAAAACCCAAAAAAAACCAAAAAAAAAAAAAAACAAAAAACCCCCCCCAAAAAAAACCCCCCAAAAAAAAGGAGGAAAAACAAAAACCCCCCCCCCCCCCCCCCCCCTTTTTTTTTTTAAAAAACCAAAAAAAAAAAACAAAAAAAAAAAAAAAAAAAAAAAAAAAAAAAAAAAAAAAAAAAAAAAAAAAAAAAAAAAAACCAGGAAATCCAGTTGCTTCTTGAAAAAGCACCTTTGGGACAACCACGACCTGGATGACTGAGAATCTCCATAGTCATAATATTTATGTACCTTCACGTTTGTGATCCCCAAGTGTGCTGGGACTACAGCTCTCAGAATATTTGTAATATACACAGGCACAAAATTCATCACCCTGAAATTTGGTTGCCTTGTATATCCAGAACATTGGTAATAACATACTAGATGTGGTCTTTGACTTACAATCCCAAAGGTGCTTTTTCAAAAGGCAACTGGACTTTGTGTTTCCTTGAAGATGTTTCGCTTCTCATCTGAGAAGGTTCTTCAGTTCTGACAGAATGGTGGAGAATGGAAGGATTTATATTCCTTACAGTCATTTGGTCATTAATACTCTTTCACCTCCAAGTGACCTCAACGGACCTCAGAAAGAGTGCTAACAACCAGATAACTTCAAGGAATATAAATCTTTCCATCTTCCACCATTCTGTCAGAACTGAAGAACCTTCTCGGATGAGAAGCGAAACATCTTCAAGGAAACACAAAGTCCATTTGCCTTTTGAAAAAGCACTTTTGGGATGACCATGACCTGGATGATTGAGAACCTCCATAGACACTTGACTTCATTTAATGACCAAAGTTATAACGGAACTGAAAAAAGGTGACTTAGGATTGTTTTTCACACCTTATAACCATTACAGCATCCATGATCAAAATTCAGACATTTGGCCATTGGTTCCTATTTGTGATGGTTACAGTGTCCCCGGGGTCATTAGTGACTTTCTAACAAACTATGTCAATGAGGAAGCCAGTGTCAGCTTTGGAAGCCATTTTGAGACCAGATGCTCCCATGCTGCCGCATTTTGAGCCTGGGAGAGTGGGAGGGTGGAAGTTCTTGGGGTATAAGTAGTTAGACAAAAATAATGTTCTTTTTGTAGCTCAAGGTCATGCTATTGTGTGCATATGTGAGGGGAAGACTTCAGTTGGGATGGATGATTGATTGGATCATGTGATGTGATGATGGGTGTAGGGGGTTGGATTTGCAGTTTTGATTATTGCAAGGAAGCCCCTGAATTTTCAGATTTGGGATTCCCCAGTTGTGCCAGTTACTACCTAAATAAAAGAGAACTTTTGAGCGAAGTCTGTCTCGCAGTTATTAGTTGGAATGGAGGTTTGTGTCATGCCCCTGTTAGAATCTGACTCTGAGGGAGAGGAGGAACAGCCAACAGGGAGTGGAAGTGTGGCTCCGGAGGTTGTGGAGGAAACTGGGGAAGGGCACAGGCCAGCTGGGCAGTCAGAAGAAGACCCAGGCTCATCCCCTCTTCATCCTAGGCATGCAGGGAGGAGAGGATAAGAGAGAAACGTGAATGGCATGGTCTACAGGGGAGGAAAGGGCCTTGATCCCTTTCATGGGCTGCAGCTGTGAGATCTGTTTAAAAGGATGGACTGAGCATGGGCCAGTGCTGGAAACAAAGCATGAACATATTTCTAGTCCGTCCATTCTTATGTGAGTTTGGCATCCTTCCCAGTGTGTCTATTTTGATACCTGTGGACGTCTTCAAGCCATTATCCTGCCTTGTCTCAGTAATGGCTTCAGTGTGGTTTGTGTTGTTTTTTTCTATTTATAATTTATATGTATTTTGAGTTTGAATGGAAGTTCTCCCTTTTCGCAACTGTTTGTGGGGGAGTTTTTTGTCTCCAGTCAATGATAATTGGAGCTTTAAAGCCAAATTGAAGGAATTAAAGAAACTTCACCTGTTTTTGTGACTGTGTTGCTTTTGTATCCCACCCTGGGTCATCACAGTTTGCTGGAACACTGACCAGCCAGATTCCCTTCACAACTGTGTTACTTACTGAACAACAGCAGTGATTCCCTTAACCCAACTGTGGCAAGAGAGGTCGTATAAAATGGGGGCACAACTCAGCAACTGTCTTGCTTAGCAAGCAGAAATTTTGGGCTCGGTTGCCACCATAAGCCGAGGACTGCCTGTATTACAAATACCACTTTTCCTATTAAGCCACACTGAGGTCTGTTTTTTTTTCTTCCTAGTTAACCCTGTTATAAGCTGTCTTTCCATTGTACATTACAAGTCAACAAAAAATAAGGGGTGGGAAGCGTTGACCAACTCGCCCTAATGAAAAATGCAAGTTGCAGCTTGTAGCTTCCTTCCCTTTTCTCCACAATGCTGGGAGACCCTTAACTCCTGGAGTTATTTTTTTTTTCCAGGGGGGGGGAAAATGATTTTAATTAAGGTTGATGAGAAAGCCCTTTCCGCCTCCCACCCTTCCTGCTTCTTCCTGGCCATGGTTTCGTTCCTTGTTAATGTCTGAAAACAAGAAAGGGTGCTGAATTGGGGTGGGGGGTGGGATGACGCTGTTATCGATTATTTGTCACCTTTCATTTGCCTGTTTTGGTCTCTCCCAACCTCCCTCCCCCTCCCCAATTTTACTTACAGGCATTTGAGTTTAAAGGCAGCTTGTAAGATGGATGGGGGAGATGGTGTAACCGTCTACTGGCCTGCTTCCTCTTACCCAGGATATATGAAGGATAAGAAAAAGAATAAATAGGGGAGACAAGAGAAAGAGGGAGAGATGGTTGTCAGTCACAATCAGCCCTGGGATGCTGTGAAACACACTTGAGGGTGTTTCTATAAGTGACTCTTCAAGCTCCGTTCCTAGCGATTGGTTCTGCCATTTTCTTTGCAGCATTGTCGAAATTGGATGATGTTCATTCGTTTGTTTTCAAGATCTAGAGATAGGACAAGTTAAGGGAGGTCCAGGAGAAGGGATCAAAGAAGTCAAAATACAGGTAAGTCCTCAACTTACAACCGTTCGCTTAGCGGCCATTCAAAGTTACAATGGCACTGAAAAAGTGAGCCAGGCCCGTTTTTCACACTTAAAACCATTGCGGCATCCATGCGGTCTCGTGATTTGCATTCGGATGCGTGACAATTGACTCTTAAGTGTCAAAAACTGGTCATAAGACACTTCAGTGGCGTTGTAACTTCAAAACGGCCGCTAAATGAACTGGTGTAAATCAAGGACTACCTGTACTGCGTGCCTACAAGGAACAAGGGACCCGATTGTCACCAGAATGCCTTCTGTAGAAGCTTTACTGAAACTCGTGTTTAACATCTGGTCAAACTGAGGCATTTTAAAATTCCACTGATTTCCAGCGAAGCCTTTACCTCGTTCACATGAGGACATAAATTGCTTTGCTTTGGCTGAATCATGCTCACTGAAAATGAAAATTTTCTGAAAATACCTGGGTAGCCTTACAGCACAAATCTTACAATAGTCTTTTGAGAGGAAAACTCCCATTTTACTGAGCTCACTTGCAGATAAAGGGGTATCAGACTGCAGTCAAACGGTATGATATGCAATTGCTAGTTAGGGAGTAGATTATCTTTTGTCCCTGGAAGACAGTGAGTTGGTTGAGCTAAGAAATTTGGGGCCATTAATTAACCAATTAATTAATGAGACAATCCAAATGTGAATTGAGCCTAGATTTCTATCAGGCGATTAGTTTTTAAGTTGTGATTCAGAAAGCAAGAGAAGGAGAGAGACGGAGGAAGAAGGAAGGAAGGAAGGAAAGGAAAGGAAAGGAAAGGAAAGGAGAGATGGAGGAAGAAGGAAGGAAGGAAGGAAGGAAGGAAAGGAAAGGAAAGGAAAAGAAAGGAACAGGAAGGAAGGAAAGGAAGGAAGGAAGGAAGAAAGAAAAAAGTTTTTCTTGCAGTTTTTGCATTATTTGGAAAACTGCAGTACAATCTTTTGGTTAGTACAGTCAGGAAAGGAACAGTGTGGAGAAAGTCTAGATTCTCTCTCACGTGTTATCTTCTCGTCCTCCTTTCTTCAAGATCATGTGAAGTGTTAGTGCCACTTTATAATGCCTTGGTAAAACCACACTTAGAATATTGTGTCCAGTTTGGGTCACACCACAATATTAAAAAAAATGCTGAGATATTAATTAGAGGACTAAAGGCTAAAACACATAAAACAGGAATTGGGTATGTAGTTTGATGGAAAGAAGGATTGGGTTGACACGATAGCAGTGCTTCAATATCTCAGGGGCTGCCACAAAGAAGAAGGAGTCAAGCTATTCTCCAAAGCACCTGAAGTCAGGATAAGAAGCAATGGATGGAAACGAAACAAGGAGAGATTCAACCCTAGAACTAAGGAGAAATTTCCTGACAGAACAATGGAATCAGTGGAATGCCTCCAGAAGTTGTGGTGCTCCAACACTGGAGATTTTAAACAAGAGATTGGACAATTATTTGGTATATGAAATGGTATATTATTGACTGGAAATTTCCAAGTCCCTTCCAATTCTGTTTTTCTGTTATTCTATTCTGTTTAGAATATCTAAAGCAGATGATGTTTCTTATAAATCATTAGGCTTTAAACTTACACAAATACATGCATGTATCACTTTCCTTCTCTGCTATATGATGCAGATAAGCAGACAAACATGCCTTAAAAACAATCAAGTTATGAAGCTGACTTAGTTGAATAACACCACATTTCTAATTGTAGCACTTAGGCGAAATTCCCCTTGATTTAACTGGAATTAATCGCTATACCCTCTCTGGTCAAAGGAAGATGCTTCTCTGAAGCCAATGAAAACTTTTTAAGCTTTGTTGTGTCAAAAGTCAACGGAAGCCCATCAGCTGCCTATCGACTTCCCTCCACCCAATAATCCACCCGCTCTTTCGGCTCCTTCTGCAGAAATGGTTTCCACTCCTCTCTTAATGTTGGCTCTTGAGGAAGATGTGCAGCAGAGGTGCAAGTGCCCCAAAATAGTTTTGAGAACGGGGCCAAGGGCTTATATCGTACAACCCTCCACCTGATATACTAAACTTCGTAGCACTTTAAACAAGAGACAAGTGAACTCCAAGAGTATGGTTCTAATTAGCAAGAGACAATGGAGGGGGGAATCAATTAGATGTATCCTTGCCAGAATGCCCCATCAAAAGCCATAGTTTATGAGCAGGGGTGGGATTTAAATTTTTTAACAACTGGTTCTGAGGGCGTGGCTAGGTGGGCATGGCTAGGTGGGCATGGCCATGGAACTGGGTGGGCATGGCTTCTATTTTTGCAGCAACACTCCCCCCCTATTTTTTCCTCCTGGGCCTCAGGGAAGCCTCCTGGGGGGGGTGTTTTTGTTCCAGAAGGCTTCCCTTGGGCCCAGGAAGGCAAAATATGGAGCGGAGGGGCATGGCTTCCCCCCATGCCCCGTTGTGCCTCCTGGGCTTCAGGGAAGCCTCCTGGCCGAAGCAGTAAGACAGTGAGGGGGATCCTGGCACAGCTGATCGTCGGAATAGCTAATTGTCAGGAGGGGAAAAAAGAAATACCTTAAGGAGTGACGGGGTGGGGGAGAATGCAGTCAGCACGCCAGGCATGCACGCGATGTCGTGCATGCGCCATAAGGACTGACTGGGCAGAGAGGGGCAGGGCCAGCCAGGGGCACGATTTGCTGGTTCTCCGAACTGTGCAGAATCGTAACAACCGGTTCTATAAAACGGGTGCAAACCCAGTAGAATCCCACCCTGGTTTATGAGCATCCATCATCATTGCCATCGTTCAGGGGAGGTTATACATAGGATGATTGGGTAGTACTATGACCACACTGTTGTAATGTGTAAATGGGTAATACTATGGGTAATATTCAGAGGTGGGCAACACATTCTGTAACAACCGGTTCACCTAGCGCAGAATGGAAAATGTGCATGCATGTGCGCAGCAGCTACGGTGACTAGAGCGGGCGAGGTGCAGAAATAAGTTGGGCTGCGTGGGCGAGGTGAGCGAGCCAGATACATAGGATGGGATAGCACCAGGGCAGGTGGGAGGGCCCAACCGGTGGTCAGAACTACCAGTTCGGGCGTGCCAGTCTGAACCGGCAGCAGACCGCCATTGGTTATATTATGCCCACATGAGCCCTGGTTGAACAGTGGTCAAAGTGCAGTATTCCAGGCTGGCTATGCCAACTTCCAGGAGTTCAGTCCTGACCGACTCAAGGTTGACTCAGCCTTCCATCCTTCTGAGGTGGGTAAAATGAGGCTGAGGGCAATATGTTGACATTGTAAACCGCTTAGAGAGGGCTGTAAAGCACCATGAAGCGGTATGTACAGAGGTGGGTATTCAGCAGGTTCTGACCAGTTCTGGAGAACTGGTAGTGGGAATTTTGAGTAGTTCGGAATACCACCTGTGACTGGCCCCGCCCCCCATCTATTCTCTGTCTCCTGAGTCCCAGCTGATTGGCTGGGTCTTATTTAGTTGCCCTGCACAGGAAAACGGAGCTGGAAAGCAGGTTAGTGGGGTGAGGAGGGAATGGGGATTTTGCAGTATCCCTCCCCTGCCACACCCACCAAGCCACGCCCACCAAGCCACACCACACCACACCCAGCAAACCACGGCCACAGAACCAGTAGTAAAAGGTTTTTGAATCCCACCACTGACTGAAAGGAACCAATACTGAGATGATTGAAGCAAGCCATTCCACTGATTAAATGTTCTGTCAGGAAATCTCTCCTTCATTCTAGGTTGCTTCTCTCCTTGACTAGTTTCCCTCCATTGCTTCTTGTCCTGCGCTCAGGTGCTTTGGAGAATAGCTTGACTCCCTCTTCTTTGTGGCAGCCCCTGAGATATTGGAAGACTGCTATCATGTCACCCCTAGTCCTTCTTTTCATAAAACGAGACATACCCAATTCCAGCAACCGTTCTTTGTATGTTTTAGCCTCCAGTCCCCTAATCAACTTTGTGGCTTTTCCCTACACTTTCTACAGTCTCAACATTTTTTTAAATATTGCGGCGACCAAATCTTGTAGTATTTTTGAACTATATCCTGGTTCCAGATTTCTTGCATCTAACACTAATGTGAGTTTAGCCTCCTTTAGAATCGTAACAACTGGTTCCATAGAACTGATCCAACCAGGTAGAATCACCCCTGAGTCTCCTGCTTGAGCAGAGCTTTGGGCTAGAAGGTCCCTTCCAACTTTATTATTCTAGGTTCTAAGACAGTTTGCAGTATCCCAGGGTCATGCTGGATCACCATTTGTAACCTTCCGGCCAGCTTTCAACAAGCAAAGTCAATGGGGAAAGCCAGATTCATAAGTCATAAGTTGGTCATAAGTTTATTTATTTATTTATTTTTATTTGTCAATTGCTTACAAGATAATAGGTATAAGTAAAACATAGTTATGAATACATGAATACATATAATAAAAATAAAAATATATATAAAAGAAACAATAGGGCAGGGATGTTAGGCACGTTGGTGCGCTTATGCACGCCCCCTACAGACGTCTTAGGAAAGGGGTGAGGTCAATAGTAGACAATCTAAGGTAAAAGTTTTTGGGGTTTGGGGAAGAAACCACGGAGTCAGGTAGAGTATTCCAGACATTGACCACTCTGTTGCTGAAGTCGTATTTCCTGCAATCAAGTTTGGTGCGATTAACCTTGAGTTTGTATCTATTGTGTGCTCTTGTGTTGTTATGGTTGAAGCTGAAGTATTCATTGACAGGTAGGACATTGCAATGTATGATTTTATAAACTATACTTAGATAGGGCGTAGTTCTAGGTTTTCTCGGTCTAGAATTTTGAGTCTGTAGCCTAAGGTATTCTGCAACGAGTAGAGGAATGGAGAACTCTTCTTGTGAAATATTTCTGGACTTTCTCAACTGTGTTAATATCAGATACGTAATGTGGGTTCCAGACTGATGAGCTGTATTCGAATATTGGTCTAGCAAATGTTTTGTATGCTCTAGTTATTAGTGTAATATTACCAGAGAAAAAGCTACGTAGGATTAGGTTAACAACTTTTAACGTCTTTTTGGCTATGTAGTTACAGTGGGCTCTAGCACTTAGATCATTTGAGATGAGTACTCCAAATTCCTTGACAGAGGCATTGAGCACTTTGGAAAAATAGTCACATTGCAAAGGCTTTTATGGCTAGGACCTATGAATGATGTCATTTTTGGACTGGTAGAAGACAGCTCTTGGTATAACTCTGATTCTAACATCATCACTTTTTCTCAGTTGATCTTGGAGTGGTGGAAACTGTTTTTGATTTATTTATTTTTGGCTAATTGGTTCCTAAATATTGGGATGAGTAGAATTCTGGGTACTCTAATTATCTGGTAAAATTCTAGGAACAGTGGCTCTGAATTTAAAATCAAATGGATGGAATTATTATTATTTTTTACCTTGAAGATGGAAGAGGTCACCCTAGCTTAAAGAGGTAACCGATAAAATAGAATATTTGTAACTCAGTGTGGAACTATGGAGTTCTCTCTGAGTTTGGTGGTTTTGCTTGCAGACATTTCATTACCAGACTAGGTAACAGTATAAGAGCTAGAAGAGAGTGGGGTTTGTTCTTATTTTTTCATACTACTGGCTTGTTCTTGTTGGTAGGAGTGTTCTTGATGGTTCCTTGATTAGGTGGTTATTTACTATTTGCTTGTTTGTCTGCCTTGGTAATTCTTTGATGGGGGTATTGTTTACTTCTTAATTGTTGGTTTAATGTCTGCCAATGCAGACAAACAATTAACAATAAACAACAGCCTAATCCAGGAATCCCCGAGACCCGTTCCCCCAACACTAGCATATAAAAACAAGAGCAAACTCCACTCCCTTCTAGCACTGATGATGTCACCTAATTTGCTAATAAAACGTCTGCAAGAAATCCACCAAACTCGGAGAACACAAAGGACCCTACAGTTTAACAACAGAAAGTATGATAACAACAGAGGATGAAGATCCCAAGTCATCATAGATATTTCTGAAGGTCCCTACAGAGCGTGGTGAGTACAGCTGAGAACATTATAGGAAGCTCACTTCCTGTAATTCAGGATGCTGCTTATAAGTGCTCTGTGCTTAGAGCTCGAAGCATTGTTAGAGACCCCGCACAGCCACTTCACGGTCTGTTTCTGTTACTCCCCTCTGGGAGGGGGTTAGGGTTAGGGTTAGCAGGACTACTAGATTCTGTAACAGCTTTGTTTCTTATGCCATCCATCTTGTAAACTTGCAGGATTCCTTCCTCCCCGGCCCCCCCTCATGTATATGGACACATCCAAACTAGACTGTGAATTCAGGGGTGGGATTCAAATTTTTAACAACCGGTTCTGTGGGCGTGGCTTAGTTGGTGGGTATGGCTTGGTGGTCATGTGACTGGCTGGGCGTGGCCAACTCAATATCACTCACATTGAGGCACGTATCTCCTCGCCTGGCCTCTCATGACTGTGGGGATGCTGCAACAGCCGTAAGTGTGAAAAACGGTCATAAGTCACTTTTTTCAGTGCCATTGTAATTTTAAATGGCCACTCCACACAAGCAAAGTACCAGCAAAGGAGGAAAAAAAAACTTCAGAGAAGTTCCAGAGACAGAAAGTCTAGTCCTGCCAAGAATGTAATTAGGGTTAACGGAGAGGCAGTTTCTGTAAGCAACACCAGAATGTTTCCTTCCTGCCTTCCTTACAGGATTAGGCCAGTAATTTCTTCTAACAACCGGTTCTCCCAACTGCTTAGAATGTTAACAACTGGTTCTAGCAAATAGGTGCGAACTGGTAGAATCCCACCCCTGGTGATATTTTTCTGTGTCATATCTGGGTATATATGTGGGTATATGGATAATGATTATCCTTTGAGAGCTGAATACAATGAAATTTCATTTTAATGTATGCTGATTAGGGTACATTTAATGTGACAATAAAGTTTCTATTCTATTCCATTCCGTTCCATTCCATTCCATTCCGTTCCATTCCGTTCCATTCCATCGCATCCCATCCCATCCTATTCCATTCCATTCCATTCTGTACTATTTATTCTTCTGATTTATTCTACGCACCATATGCTGGAGGCAAGTCGGTATTGTCTCACATTACTTAGAGCTAATTAATACCAAAGTACTTAATGTAAAGGGAACTGCCAATATCGTGGTGTTTGCAAAACGGTTTGAACCAGATCAGGTAACCCCTAGAAGTACATTTGTATAACAGGCTAAAATTAATTAGCATGAATGTTTGATGTGGCTCTCCGTGAGGGTTTTCTTTTTTTAGTGTGTTCTATGAGCCCAAGCTGTCTGATTAGCTTGTGATGCAAAAAAGGAAATGGGTTACTTTAAATAACCAGGTTAAGTATTTTCATGGCAACTCAACTTTGGTTTATGCCAACTCAATATTTGGCTAAGGAGAAGAGAAGTGAAGGAATTAGATGGAAGAGCAGATTGCAAGTGACAGCAAGTTGAAGGGAACAGAATCAAACGTGATCTGCACAGTGGTGGGGTTCAAATTTTTTTACTACTGGTTCTGTGGGTGTGGCTTGGTGGGCATGGCTTGGTGGGCATACCAGGGGAAGGATACTGTAAAATGTCCATTCCCACCCACTCCAGGGGAAGGATATACTACAAAATCCCCATTCCTTCCCCACCCCACTAACCTGATTTCCAGCTCCGTTCTCCTGTGCAGGGCAACAAAAGAAGACCCAGCTGATCAGCTGGGACTCAGGAGGCAGAGAATAGATGGGGGCAGGGCCAGTCATAGGTAGTATTTGCCGAACTACTCCAAATTTCCACTACCGGTTCTCCAGAACTGTTCAGAACCTGCTGAATACCACCTCTGAATCTGCAGACTGTTTGGGGCTTAAACATGACAAGAGAAATTTCCATTAAAAATTGCATCTGATATCAGCCAATATTGTTCTGGGTCCTCCTTTATGAAAGTCAACTGATAGAATCCTGGGGCAATTTCCTACGTGTTTTATAGTGAAGCCATTCTCCACAAATTTGGTAGCAATCTACCCAAATTATAGATGACATATTGTAATATAATACCGGTTGTCATAGAAACATAAAAAGTGATGGCAGGGGAAAATAAACCTAGTTTATTGAGTCTGTCCTTTGACTTTATAGGTTGTTTTTGTTTTCTTATTTATTATTTTTAATTATTATTTTTATACATATTTTTAATTTTTGTCAAATGTTGGGCATGAGTTTAAATTCAGTTACTGTGTTTACTCAGTAAGACTGAGGCATATTTAAATATGGTTACTGAATTTACTCAATCCTTGTAGGAAAAGGGATGGCAGAACCTGGGTACAGAGTGAAAAGGGAAATCAGCCTAGAATCTCTACGTAGTCACAAGAGAACTAAGTCCAACCCTCCCCTTGAGTGCCATTGACCCTTATCTAACTCCAAGCAGATACTAAGCGTTAGTTGGTAAGATTTTCATGCATAGGCTTTCAGCAATACATCAGTTTAACAAATCCTTCACCTGTGTCCAAAACGCCCTGGTGCCAGAAAAGTTAAGGACTGTTGCTCTACAAGAATCTGAACTACTAATAGTCAAAGCAAATTGGCGGTAGATAAGAGTCAATGGAATTCAAGGTGGGGGCTGGACGTAGATCTCTTATGGGTGTGAAGGGACTCCAAACTAATGATGTGTTTGACCCCCCCCCTCCCTTGGGCTCAGCCTGGTCATCTTCTACAAGCAACAATGGAGTGATCATCACAAAAGGCTCCTTTTGGGTCCTTACTACTCTAGAAGCCTGGCACTCTGACAAGTCAGCCATCAACAGACACATAGATATTAACAACATCTATCCCTGCTCTTCTTGTGCCACATCCGTCATTGGACGTTGGCGATCGTAGACTATGCAAAAAAGACAATCAACCAGCCCAAAAGAGAAAAAGACTCCAGCACTTTTCCACCAGTAATCAGCATTGATTAACTCCAAGATCAACTTCAGATCAATGGGTGGGATTCAAAAAGTTATGCCACCGGTTTGGTGGGCGTGGCTTGGTGGGCGCCCTTTGTGCGCTTGCACACCCTTTGCATGTGCGCGTGTGCCAAATGTGCACTTTGCTCAGGCGCAGAGGCGTTCCAACTCACCTCCTGCAAGCCTTCACTCTCCCGGTCGCTTCAGCAGCTGCTGCCTGGCACTCCGCTGCGCTGCGCAAAGCAGCTGCGCTTCAAATTCAGAGGATAAAGGTGAGCATAGGAGCCTAGGTGGGCAGGTGGGCCCAACAACAGAACGGCAGAGATAACTGGTTTGGTCTTCACTGCTCATCGCCACTACCGGCTCAGCAGAATCGGGCAGAACGAATAGAATACCACCACGGCTTCAGAGCAACCATCAAGTAAGCAATACCCCAATCAAGAAAGTGCCAAAGAGCCATCAGGAAACAGGCCAACTAAAGAATCTCTATGACTGCCCCACCCACGCAGACAAGAGAGATTCCAGAATATAAACTCTCAGCAAACCCCACTCCTTACCAACACTGATAATGTTATCTAGTTAGGGTAACAAAACGTCTGCAAGAAAACAAGCAAGCTCAGAGAGCACCAAGGAGCCCTCAGAAATGGTGTAGGGTCTCCTGCTTGGATGGGGGATTGGACTAGATGACCTACAAGGTCCCTTCCAACTCTGTTAATCTGTAATCTTCTAGGTCCTCCTAACATTACTCAGGTTTATACTTGTACCTCTTATCTTGTCAGCGATTGACAAATCAAATAAATCAAATCAAATAAATACAATTGCAACCCCGAGCTACAAATATTCCCTTTCATTTGTGCCTTACTACTCTCTTCGTTAATTCTGAGCCTTATCTTCCCCTCCCCTCCCGCTGCATCCTTAAAAGCCAGCCTAGTGATACAGATGAGAGCAAGGTTACTATCTATGGCATGCCATTTTGCTGATCCTGTTATTCGGCCCAGACTCTTTGGCATGAGCTAATCCATTTGTATTAGCGAAGGGAAGAGCTGCCTTTGTTTCCATCTCTTGTGCCAAGGTAAAATTAGTTAGGCTAACCGAATGGAGTGAAAAAAACCAGCTCTTTTGTCTATGACACATCTACGTAGAAGTTGTATTTTGGCCCTGTCTGCTTGCTGCATCATACAAGGAAGGGGTAGGAATGCTATGTTTCCAAAACTTTGCATAGTTTTTTTACATTTCTGGAGAACAGCTTGATCCATTTTCAGCCTTATCTATAACAGATAACATAATAGATAATCAGAGTTGAAAGGTCATCTAGGTCAAGGTCAAGTTATAGGTCATCTAGTCCAACCGCCCGCCCAAGCGGGAGACCCTACACCATTTCTGACAGATGGGAGTCCAATCTCTTCTTGAAAGTCTCAAGTGATGGCGCTCCCACAACTTCTGAAGGCAGCTTCTGTTCCATTGGTTGATTGCTCTCACCATCAGAAAGTTTCTCCTTATTTCCAGATTGAATCTCTCCTTGTTCAATTTCCATCCATTATTCCTTGTCTGGCCTTCGGGTGCTTGGAAAACAGCTTGACCCCTCCTCTCTGTGGTAGCCCTTCAAATATTGGAAGACTGCTTTCATGTCTCCCCTGGTCCTTCTCTTCCCTAGACTAGCCAGGCCCACTTCCTGCAACCATTCATTATATGTTTTAGTTCCCAGTCCCCTAATTCTGCTTACAAATGTCTCGGGAGCGGCAGCCCAGAGGATGGGACAAAGGGGTATGAGCTGCATTTGAAACTTGGATTCTGTCATGCCTCTGTCAGAATCTGATTCCAAGGAGGAGGCTGAGCAGCTGACAGGGAGTGGGAATGTGGCTCCGTTGGTTGTGGAAGAAACTGGGGAAGGGCAAAGTCCAGCTGGGCAGAGCAGAGGAGAGGTAGAGCAAAGGAGAGGGAATTCAGATGAAGACCCAGGCCCACCCCCTCTTCATCCTATGGCATGCAGGGAGGAACGGAGAAGGGAGCAACATGAGTTGCATGGCTTACAGGGAGGAAAGGGCCCTGATTCCCTTCATTAGCTGCAGCTGGGAACACAGTGTTTAAAAGGGGAAATTGCACACAGCAACTTGTTGGAAGCAAAGTGTGATTTATCTGTTATTGTCAAGGCTTATCTGGGTTCCAGGTGTCTTCCCAACTGTGTGTTTTGCTGACCTTTCAAGTCTGGAATTCCTTCTCCTGCTCTGTCAAGTTAATTACTGCAGTGTGGTTTGGTGGATTTTTATTTACAAGTTTGTATGTACTTTGTTTTTGGACTGAATTTCCTCCACTTAAAGACTGTTCTTGAGAGAGTTTTTTTTCTCCAGCTGAAGGTAACCTGGACACTGGGGGCAAAGCTGGAGATATTAAAGGGACTCTTCTTACTTACATGACTGTGTTGCCTTTGTGCCACGCCCTGAGTCATCACAGATTCAGAGAAAGTGGATCCCTTTGATTTATTTCCAGGATTTCAGTGTTTCCTACTGAAGAGGCTCTTATTTATGGTCACAGGACTTCAACGCTCCAACAGACTGAAGGCCTGTTATATAATGTCTGTGGGTGTATCCGACTGTGGGCTGGAGAGTCAGCGTTTTATTCGGTGACCCAGGAATGAGTTGGCACCATGGTTCTCATGTGAATCACCAGCCCACAGTGTGATTTCATCAGGAAGGGCGCCCTCGGATACTCACGGAGCTGTACAAGGAGCATGTGGCAGGAAATGTCACGAGAAAATGCTTTACTCTCTCTTCTCGTGTTTCCCCCTGGAAGATAATGAGCTGATACATTCGCTGCAATAAGCACGTTGTATATAAAAACACAGAATAGTGGAGCTCTGGGGTGATTATTTTGTTTAGAAAATGTACATTGCCGCCCACTGGCACATGGCGACTCCAGGCGGCTTACAAGGACCTTTAAAACGCAACATAAAAGAAATATAGAAATAAAAATAGTAATAATAATAATAAAAAGGAGAAACCATAAAATAATAGCCCCCTTCCACCCTCCACCCTCCACTCACACCCCAGTGAAAACACACACTGAGGTAGTTTCTTGGATTTCCCCTTCTTCGTTTTCAAAGAAGGGAGAAAAAACAAAGAATGTCCAGTTGCCTTTTGGAAAAAGCTGTTCTGACCAAGGCTTCCTGAGACTGTAATTAAACACACGCTTAATTAAAACAACTCTTGTTTTATTTCAGTGCTGGGAATTATGTTCATTCCCAGCCTGTAATGAGTCCCAAACAATCCCTTGAGATAAGCACCCACCTTTCTCTCCTCTGAATTGCTGCCAGCAACTAAAATGCCAAATGAATTATAAAAAGCCAACCAAAGTATGAAGTCCACACAGAGCTTCAAGGATTAATCCGAACAGAGCAAATGACTTTGCTTCCTACAAATATTTCTTCACCTTTGCCTGTCCTTTCTACCTTACGGGAGGGGCAATCACCCCCAAGCCTTACTCCCGAGTCGCCCCTTTTGTCTCAGCTGCTCTTGCCTTCTAGCAGCTCTGTGTACATGCGCACTGGAAACAGGCTCCCCTGATTCCTCTGCCTTGCTGCTGCCAGACTCTGGAGGCTCCAGAGGCAGCACACAACTCCCAGATGGTCCTGGCCCCATCTCTGCATCGGACACAGGACCCTCATCTGAGTCCTCCCAAGACTCTCGGACTGGTCCCCGTTTTTCCCCAATGTCCGATTCCGCTGCCGTCTGCATAGGCTGCCGGCGAACCACAACAAAAGCATCTTTGGGATTTAAATGGGGCACCTTCTGGCTAAGGACCTGCTTTATTATATCTAATATAGAGTAGTCCATTCTGATTGAGAGATGGAATGGAACAACTGGTCATGGCCAACTCTCCATAGGACAATTGGCCATGGCCAACTCAATTCAACAAGTACAAACGTTAAATTAATTTCAACGGAACTGTGGCCAATAATAAAATAAAGTCAATCCAGAAATACAAGAGTTTACAATAATTTTGACGAAAACGTCACCAATAATAAAGGTAACTGAATGACATGATTAATACAATGTTGGATTGTCCCATGGTAAGTTATCCTGTGGTCAGTTGGCCACGGTGACATATCCTGTGGTGAGTTGGCTGTGGTGAGTTGTCCTAGACCCCACACAACCCATCTTCAGTTTTGTTGAATTCATGCTTAGTTGAATACAGAAGACCATGCCTTCATCTTCTACCAGAGGCTAAAAAAGATCAAACTCCTTTAAATCCTTCTATCTTCAGCTATTCAGGTTCTCTGCCAAACTCATTAAAACACATACGAGTTTCTACTAATTCTGCCAATGGATCTAAGACAACTCATCACAGCCAACTGAACTACTGATGATAGAAGGATTTAAGGAAGTTTATAATTACATATATTTATAATCCTTTTTTTTTAAAGAATATAGTGTGTATTATAAGAATGTACCAAGCAGAATTCGATTGGAAGTTATGTATTATGTATTATATTGAAAGTCATAACCTTAAGGTATATATTGAAGTTTAAATAAGAGTTGAATGGATGTAATTAAAAGATATAAAGGTGTCATACTCCAATTAGTAACTACAGGAGAAAACTTGTTTAATGAGAAAAGATAAATATGAAATTGAAACAGAACAGACAAAAGTATAAATATAATGATTTGAATTGAGATGAGATAATCAAAATAAAATTGAGAAAATTAAAAGAGAGGAAAAACTACATAGAAAATGTAGAATAGTATAAGATATGGAATAGAACACAAAAATGAGCATGAAATTGAATTTGTGTCTGTATAAAGAAGTTCAACGCAGGACCATGCTATTTTCAAAAAAGATGTTTTACTTGTATTTTGTATGTGTGAAAACCCAAATAAAACTTTATTTTAAAAAAAGGCATGAATTCAATTAAACTGAAGATGAATTGTGTGTTTCCATATGAAGCCATCATCTACTATGAATTTTTGGGAGTCAGTTGTAATCCATCATGGCTTTTTGCTATCATACATGCATTAATAGTTCTAGTTCTTCAAGACTAGATTGGTTCTGATGCAGTAGAGTCAAAACAAGTCCAATAGAAGCTATCAAGATTAATATATATAGTTTAGCTCAAGGGCCTATAGTTTAGCTCAAGGGTCTTCTAAAAGGAATGTTGGGCAATACTTCTTAAAGTTACAGTTCTTATAACTGCCAGAAGAAAGGAAAGTAGTTAAGGTAGCCTGATGGAACGTGGTCATTGAAGCTGGATCTTGGGGTAGTTGAGATGACGAAGCAGGTCTGTTCTCTTTCTCCTGATCCTTCCTGCTATGTAGGAATATGTTTCCTTGAGGAAACTTCAAGCAAGGGTTGAAGAATAGTTTGGTTGTGAGGTGCGACCATTTTGAACTTTGCACCTATCTGCTCAGGTCACACGATCAATTTGCATCTTTGGCTTTGTTGACTGGAGTGAAGGCCGTGCTGTAAGTGCCTTGATTTGACAAAATAAGAAGAAGGCCTATGCATCTGATAAGAAATAAGTAACAAACAGAGTCCTGGAATAAATAGACTTCTTTTAAATACATTTTTTTTTTGCAGAGAAGGAGAATATTGGCAAGTTAAAGTGACTTTTTCATAATTATCTTGTAAACAATTGACAAAATAAATAAATAAATAAATAAATAAATAAATAAATTAAGGCTATTTTTACCATAGTGATAAATAAGGCTTTTTTCCATAATCTTGTTTAGACATTTTTTTTGTCTTCCTGTAATGAAATGCCATCTTCCATGGGTAATCCTCAACTTACAACCGTAATGGAGCTTGCCCAGTATGATTGTAAGTTGTGGCAATCATAAAATGGGTCATCATGTGACTGGGCCTGATTTTATGAGGCGGCCATTAAGGGAACCCCCATGATCGTGAAATGAACCCATTGTTCACTATGAGGCATTTTTGCCCAAAATTGAAAGTGAACATCAGTTTTCAGCAGCATTGTCATAAATTGTGGTCACATGACCCAAGGACACTGCAAATAGTGGTAAATGTGAGCCAGCTGTGGAGTGCCTGAAATGAGGTCACGTGACCACAGAATTTCAAAACCAGATTGTAAGTCTCTTTTGGGGAATCTGTTGTAACTTCACACAGTCACTAAGCAATAGTTTGCAAGTTAAGGACTACTGTATGCTGCTGAATATTCTTTCCTTTCTCTATTGCACTCCTTGTTTTCTTGAATCATAAGAAATAAGAAGAGAACTAGCTGACCAACTGATTTTCATGTATGTTATTCTTTGTATATTCTTATATTCCTATTCTTATAGTTTATCAAAATATTTTGGATATGCCAGGTTATTTGTTTTTTATTAAATTTAAATGCCGCCCATCTGGCTATTGAAACGGCTCTGGGAGACTCACAAAATTATAGATAATATAAAATAATTAAAATTAACAAGGTTTAAACAGAGACTAAAAATTAAATAGAAATTAAAACAGCATTGAAGATTAGATAGATTAAATAGAACCTAAAAACCAAGAGGATGCTTTATCATCCCGACACTGATTATTTTAATTCATCACTAAAGTTATAGGGAGAGAGGCTTATTGATTTCTACTATTTATTAAAAAATATGATTTTAATGTGTGGCTTCTACACTTCCGAGGAATCCTGCATGCTGTAAATATGTGAAAGAAGTGCAGCTGCAATTCAAGCCAGTAAATGTAACGTATCTAGTCACTTTTATTCTTTAATAAACTTATTTAGCATTTTGCTACATATTTCCTGGATCAGAGAGGTCTGATTCTATCTCTTTCTTGCTCTCTCATATACAACTGCTCACAGGACTTAAGTTTTGGCTTTCTACATGCTAAAGATTGAACTATCATCCCTCCCTTCCTCCCTCCCTCATCCCCTCTTTCTTTCTTTCTTTCTTTCTTTCTTTCTTTCTTTCTTTCTTTCTTTCTTTCTTTCTTTCTTTCTTTCTTTTTTTCCCTCCCTCCCTCCCTCCCTCCCTCTTTCTTTCTTTCTTTCTTTCTTTCTTTCTTTCTTTCTTTCTTTCTTTCTTTCTTTCTTTCTTTCTTTCTTTCTTTCTTTCTTTCTTTCTTTCTTTCTTTTCTTTCTTTCCTCCCTCCCTCCCTCCCTCCCTCCCTCCCTCCCTCCTTCTCCTTTCTTTCTTTCTTTCTTTCTTTCTTTCTTTCTTTCTTTCTTTCTTTCTTTCTTCTCTCTTCTTTCTTTCTTTCTTTCTTCTTTCTTTCTTTCTTTCTTTCTTTCTTTCTTTCTTTCTTTCTTTCTTTCTTTCTTTCTTCTCTCCAGGAAGCTCCCTCTTCACATTACAGAAATTTAACCAAATTTCCATCATGCTATTAATTGGAGGGGGAAAAAAGTTACCCCAATAAGCTTCCATATTTTGCCCTTTGGGGTGACGATAGCTTTGATTTACGGGCAAGAATATATTTTCAAATGCAGCAGGGGAAACAGAAGAAGACATGAGCAACACCTGTTTTTCCACGGGTAAGCCGCAGGCACGAGACTAAACGTGAATTCAGTCCCAGGATTTGGGACTTCCAGATAGAACCAGTGACTTCCAAAAGTGAACAATTATTCTTTTGGGTATTGGATGTTTGATAGGCATCTCTTGCCAAGTAAATTTGAAGCATTTTTCTCCCCCTTTAAATCTCTTTCTCTCCACCCCCCTTCCCTTTTTTCAGTAAGCAGGCTAAAGCTTGAAGGCGGCCAGTCACCCTGGTAACTGCCAGAAAAATTCTCCAGAAGTTTGAAGAGGTCAACAGCCCTGGCCTCTTTCTGAGCTGGGGCAAGGCGGGCCCCATCCTGCTGGCAGAGTTTTCATCCAGGCCTACCCTGGGAGGGGAATCTTTTCCAGCGCTGATATAAATTTTTTGAGTCAGTTCACAGCCGCGTCTCTCCAGGTGGCCTCCAAAATCGATGGTCCCCTTTTCGACCTTGTCTAACGTCGGCATCGCATCCAACCTAAGCAAGGATTTAGGTAGGAATGACAGCTGGCCACTGAGTGTTATTGGGGGGCAGCACAAACAGTTTGGGAAGCTAGGCTGTAGGTAGAGAGAGAGCGGCTCATTAAAAGCATATTAAAAAACAATGGCCAGTGCTGGGAGAGAAACTCTCTTTAGTTTCATCCAAGCACGAATTATTTAGGAAGTGCGAACGGTAGCAGAAGGCTGCTCTTTTTTTTTTTTTAAGGTCTTGCTTTTAATGTTAAGCACATTTTTTATTTTTTTATTTTATTTTTGGTCTTGAGCAAACCAGAATTTATTTGCATTAAACCAAACCCTGTCCCTTTCCCTCTTTTCCTGCAAATATCAGGTCAGTTAATAAAAACAGATGGATTAAAAACTTCAGACATATGGTCCTTTCCCCTTGTGGCTTAAACATCCTCCAAGGATTACTAAACGGTGCTTAAATGTGTATCAGAGCCAAGGTTTGTTATGTTTGTGGCCCAGCATAGATAAATGCGTATGCTGCTTTTGTGTCCTAAGTGGTACTGGTTAAAATTGTTTTACTCGGAGAAGCATCTTTGGAACAGACCTACAGCCTTTTGAACCTCCTCCCGTGAAAAAAATAAATAAAATATAAATATAAAAGCCCGACCTATCTCAAATTTTAAATCCTGTGGATTTTCACAGGACCGACAAGTGCTTGCCTTCGGTTAGCGTGCACCCAAACAGACAGATGTTTAAAAAAAAAAAAAAAGACAAGGAAATTACACGGTATGCAAAAAAAAAAGTAGCCTGGAATGAAGGAATTCAGGTTTAACTAGGCAGTTCCACTTCTGCTTTGTCAAACGAATATTTAAGTATATGTTTGATTCCTTGGAATTGAACAAGGTCCTACCATGGGGAAAGAACACAATCGGCACAAGACAGTAAACATTCCTAGGGTGGTTTTGTGTATGTATTTTAAACTGATGTGGAGGTTTGGTAACAACTCAAGGCTGTTTTGGAATTCTTTTGCAAGAGAGTTTATTATGCTGTTTTATGGCCAACAATAGAGTCCAATTGCTCCTGAAAGCTTCCTGTGCAAAGATACTCTCGCCTTGAAACTCATTCGGGGACGGTTGAGGTCATTTCAGGCAGCCAATTTGGACATGTGAAAATTGCATTCACACATCAGACTTACTTGGGCTATGGAATCAAGGTGTGTTTTGGGGGTTTCACACAATACCATTAACTCCTGAACCAAATAAATGGGTTTGGTCCACCTCTCTGTCCATCCAGATGAACATTAACCAGGTTTAGTATACACATCAGAGGTGGTATATTCAGCAGGTTCTGACCAGTTCCGGAGAACCGGTAGCGGACATTTTGAGTAGTTCGGAGAACCGGCAAATCCCACCTCTGATTGGCCCCACCCCATCTATTCTCTGCCTCCCAAGTCTCAGCTGATTGGCTGGGTCTTCTTTTGTTGCCCTGCACAGGAGAACGAAGCTGGAAAGCAGGTTAGTAGGGTGGGGAGGGAATGGGGATTTTGCAGTATCCTTCCCCCAGGAGTGGGGACGGAATGGAGATTTTTACAGTATCTTTCCCCTGCCACACCCACCAAGCCACACCCACAGAACTGGTAGTAAGAATGTTTGAATCCCACCACTGATACACGTGCCTTATTCGGTCTTAAAATGGCCTGGTTAAAATATATTGTTTGAATGTAGCATATTTGCAGGAGACATTGAGTCATCACTTGGCATATAACCTCCCTGCAAGCTCCATTACTGGGCAAAAGCTGAGCATGATCTCTGTGGCAAACAATGAGAGATACATGAATAATGATCACATGCCCTGCTCAGTTTATTCAGTGGTAGCTTTTCATAGTGCAGACCGTGTTATGTCCTGGAGTAGAACAGAGTGAAGATCTCAGCCATCAAGCCTGGAAAAAGACCACAGAACTATAGAATTGGAATAGGGCATTGCTATTTAACTCCCTGCAGTGTATAGATGGTCCTTGTCTTACACAGTTTGTTTAGGGACCGGTCAAAGTTTCAGTGGCACTGAAAAACCCGCCTTATGACCGTTTTTTGCAGATACGACCTTTGCAGCATCCCCATGACCACCTGATCAAAATTCAGATGCTTGGGGCAACCGGTTCACATTTATGACCTTTGCTGTGTCCCATGGTCATGTGATCCCCTTTTGTGACCTTCTGACAAGTGGGGAAGCCAGATTCACTTAACAACTAGGTTACTAACTGAACAACTGCAATGATTCACTTAACAACTATGGCAAGAAAAGTCATAAAATGGGGCAAAAGTCACTTAACAAATGTCTCACTTGACAACATAAATGGGCTCAGTTGTGGTTGTACGTTGAAGACGACCTGTTTAAAAATCTTACTTAAATGTCCATAATAAAGGGTTATCCCAGATGCAGCTTGAATATAGCCTTCAGTTAGTCCTTGGCTTACAATTACTCATTTAGCAACCATTACAATGGCACTAAAAAAAGGGGGGCTTATGACTTTTTTTCACACTTACTGCTGTCATAGCATGCACGTTGGCCAGCATGACATCACAGAGCACTGTTACCTTCCCACTAAAATGGTACCTATTTATCTATTTGCATTTGCATGCTTTTGAACAGCTAGGTTGGCATGAGCTGGGGTGAGGATGGGAGCTCACTCTGTCATGTACCGCTAAGGCCTCAAACCTGGGCTGCTGGCTTTTCAGCCAACAAACCCAGGGTCTTAAAGTCAGCAACTGAGGTTCGAGATCCGAGCATCACATGACAGGGTAAGCTCTCATTCTCACCCCAGCTCCTACCAGCCTATCAGTTCAAAAGCAATATAAATGTGAGTAGATAAATAGGTACCATTTCGGTGGGAAGCATGCAAATGTGAATAGATAAATAGGTACCATTTTGGTGAGAAGCATGCAAATGTGAGTAGATAAATAGGTACCATTTCGATGGGAAGCATGCAAATGTGAGTAGATAAATAGGTACCATTTCCATGGAAAGCATGCAAATGTGAGTAGATAAACAGATACCATTTCCGTGGGAAGGTAATAGTGCTTCGTGATGCCCTGCTGACCACATGATCACAGAAATGTCTTTGGACACTGAGATAGTGTGCTGTCCCAAATTGAGGACTCCAGGTATCAAATTCTACTCTTCGATGGATACTGGGTTTTCACTGCTCCTACTCTTAAGAAGCCTAGTTCAACACTCAGCCCTATTCTATCCTCCTGTAAGATAAGATTATGACTTCAATGTTCTACATTTGAGGGACAACAGAAAACAGGTGTTGCTCTCGTCTTTCTTCCATGTGAAACCACTTCAAGGACTTTCTGCCTGTACTCATACAAAAAAAATGTAGGCCAGTTAAGGATTTAGCAGCTGTATCAATAAAAGATCTAGTGGCTTAGAGCCATATCAGTAGAAAAAGAAAAAGAAAAAACAAAACTGGGTGTGCAGCCAAGAACCTGAGAACATCTCTGCATGTTGATGGAACAAACTAGAGAAAGCAGCTGGGGAAAAGCTGTTCTCGTATCCATAGCCACCCTCAGGTTCTTCCCAAATCCGAAATAGGTTCTTTTTTTCAAAGTCTTTTCTATTGGTTCTGTTCCGAGCCAAAAGGCCAGAGAAAATATTGTGTGAAACTATTAGGATGCTTTAATGGAGTCTTCTCAGTATTTGTGCAACGTCCTGGTTTTGCAGGCGAGAGGAATGTTGGGTCAAAGCAACGCAATACAAGGTAAGTCCTCAACTCACGGCCACAATTGTGTGCCACATTTCTGTTGCTAAGCGAGACCACTGTAAAGTGAATTTTGCCGCATTTTACGACCTTCTTTTGCCACAGCAGCTATGGGAGTCACTGCAGTTGTTAAGTTAGTAACATGGTTTTTAGGAGAACCTGCCTTTCTCATTGATTTTGTTCATCAGAAGGAGACTGCAGGACAGTGCAGCCGTCATAAATATGAATCATTTGGCAATCTTTCATTTGGTGAACATTTGAAGTTACAACGGCACTGAAAAAAAGTGACTTATGACCATTTTTCACACTTATGACTCTGAAACATGCCCTTGGTCATGTGATCAAAATTCGGATGCTCGGCAACTGGTTCATGGTTTTGACAATGGCAACATACCTGGGGGGTCATGTGATCCCTTTTTGCAACCTTCTGACAATGAAAATCAATGCATTGATTCACTTAAGAAATGTGGCACAAAGGGTTATAGTGGAATAGTAGTAGAATAGTAGAATAACAGAGTTGGAAGGGACCTTGGAGGTCTTCTAGTCCAACCCACTGCTCAAGCAGGAAATCCTATAACATTTCAGACAAAGGGCTGTCCAATCTCTCTTAAAAACCTCTGGTATAATTATGTAATTATAAAATGGGGAAATATTCACTTCACAACTGTCTCACTTAGCAACATAAATTTTAAGCTCAATTGTTGTCATAATTTGAGGACTATATCAGAGAGGTCTTTTCAATCATGGACACTCTAGATCAGGGATCCCCAACCTTTTTGACGCCGCTGCCCGGTACCGCATCAACTGGCGCCGCCATCTTTTTGACAAAAGTGCTTCCGGTGACCTCACCGGAAGCACTTTTTCGTCAAAAAGATGGCGGCGCTAGTGCTTCCGGTGAGCTTTTTCAGGTAGAAATGGCTTTCACCCGGAAAAGCTCACGAGTGC
Source organism: Notechis scutatus (assembly GCF_049901735.1). Classification (NCBI taxonomy): domain Eukaryota; kingdom Metazoa; phylum Chordata; class Lepidosauria; order Squamata; family Elapidae; genus Notechis; species Notechis scutatus. Next base: position 158,938,153 of record NC_142012.1, read on the forward strand.
GCCGCCATCTTTTGATGAAAAGTGCTTCCGGTGAGCTTTCTACCCGGAAAAGCTCACCGGAAGCACTTTTACCAAAAAGATGGCGGCGCCCAGCAACCAGCGCCCGGTAAGAGTTGTTCCAGGACCGGTATCGGTCCGCGGACCGGCAGTTGGGGACCCCTGCTCTAGATGGGTTGGCCATCAACTCCCAAAATAAGCCCTATCATGCTGGATAGGGATTATCAGTATTAAAGAGTCCATCATACTTGGAAAAAAAAACTAATTGGGAAAAGCCATACAACTAATAATGATGGAAAATACAGTTGCAGATACAGATTAACAGAATTGGAAGGGACCTTGTAGGTTATCTAGTCCAACTCCCTGCCCAAGCAGACCCTACACCATTTCTGACAGATGGCAGTCCAGTCTCTTCTTGAAAGCTTCCAGGGGTGAAGCTCCCACAACTTCCGAAGGCAAAAGCTGTTCCACTGGTTAATTGTTCTCACTGTCAGAAAATTCCTCCTTATTTCCAGATTGAATCTCTTCTTGATCAGTTTCCATCCATTATTCCTTGTCTGGCCTTTGGGTGCTTTAGAAAATAGCTTGACCCCTTCCTCTCTGTGGCAGCCCCTCAAATATTGGAACCCTGCTATCATGTCTCCCCTGGTCTTTCTCTTCACTAGACTAGCCAAGCCCAGTTCCTGTAACCATTTTTCCTATATGTTTTAGTCTCCAGTCCCCTAATCATCCTGGTTGCTCTTCTCTGCACTTTTTCTAGAGCCTCAACATCTTTTTTATACTGTGGTGACCAAAACTAAACGCAGTACTCTAGGTGGGGTCTTACCAAGGCTTTATAGGGTGGTATTAGTACCACACTTGATCTTGATTGTATCCCTCTGTTCATGCAACCTAGGATGTATAAAATAAAGCATTCTGGTAAATACAGTCAGAGATGCTGTTGCAAAACGCAGATAAGTTGTCCATTTTGCAGAGACCCACTTCGACAAGGATTATGTCGCCCACTCATCTTTTTTGTTGTTTGGCGAACTCTTGCATGCTCCTGTTGCTTCCAGTTGCATAAGTGGTCGCATTTTGCCAACGTGTCACATTTTCTACAGCTGCCACGGGTTACAGGGAAAGTCAGTGAACTATGAGAAAAGGTGGATTTGTCAGCTCAGCACTGCCCGCTGAACAAGCAATGCAGAAAAAAAAGATAAGCAAGCATTTCCCTGGTGCTTCAGTATTTCAAGGTCCCCCCCCCCCCCAAAAGGCAAGGCGGGCGGGGGGGGGGCATTATTAAAGGGACAGCATTGCCTGAGAGCAAAGAAGGCCGGAGAGGACCGGATTTCTTTCTTTTATTCGTTTCACTTGGATTCTCTCTGACATCGTGAAAGAAGCTTGCAAAGCCTAGCTGTACTTTCAGGTTGCTTTACACAACACATCATACCTCATCCTGGCCTCTCAAAGCGAACAGGCAACACCTTTGTCTCTGCTCAATTGCTTGCAGATCAGAGAGGGATTAACTGGAATTGTAACCTGTAGCAACTTTGGCAATTCCAGACTTTTGACGCCCTTGGAAAGGTTTTGAACTGACATACTTGACCTAGGTGGAGAGCAGAACGTTAGGTGGGCAGGAGTGGGGTCGGGTGGGGGAAGTGGTCAACTCCTGGGCCTTACCTAACGAGGTCATCACGTAGTTCTGGTTTTCCTTCTGGGATCAGAGGCATGTTTGATTGGTCCTCGGTCCTTTGCTGACAACTCCCTAGAGCAGAAAGCAACACCATGGGAATGGAATGGAATAGAATCAGAATCAGAATCAGAATCAGAATCAGAAATAGAAATAGAAATAGGAATAGAAATAGAAATAGAAATAATAGAAATAGAAATAGAAATAGAATAGAATTAGAATTAGAATTAGAATTAGAATTGAATGGAATTAGAATAGAATATAAAGAATTAGAATTAGAATTAGACTTAGACTTAGAATAAATAGAACAGAATAGAATAGAACAGAACAGAATCAATGGGTGGAAACTAATCAAGGAGAGAAGCAACCTAGAACTAAGAAAAAAAAATCCTGACAGAACAATTAACCAGTGGAACAACTTGCCTCCAGAGGTTGTGAATTCTTCAACACTGGAAGGTTTTAAGAAGAAATTGGACAACCATTTGTCTGAAATGGTATAAGGTTTCCTGCCTGAGCATGGGGTTTGACTAGAAGACCTCCAAGGTCCCTTCCAACTCGGTTATTCTGTTCAGTTCTAGAAAGATATAGAATAGAATACAACGCAACACAATACAATAGAAGAACAAAGAAATCCAAGTTATGCAGAGAAGTGTGCAGGAGAGTAAAAACAGGAGCAAAGTGAGGCTGGCTAAGCAGAACTAAGCTACTAGCCAATCTAGAGGGGGAAATGAAGAGCCAAACCTTTAATTAAGTACACATACTGAAGGAAAATGGTAGTTCTTCAGCAGCTGAGGACAAATTCCATCCACAGAGGTGAGCCAGCTGCTGAAAAACCGGCTGGCCCATGCTTCTACCTACAAGAAGGTCAAGAGAGAAATGGCATAGTGAGTGCAACACTTAGTAGTATTCACCAAGATGGCCGGTCAGCAAAATGGCATAAATGAGGTGGTGGGTGTAGTGGCCTCAAGGGCAGCCCGGAAACGTATACAGTTAGATATATGTGGGCTTCTCTGAAGAAGTGGGAAATGGAACACATGAGATCCATTGAATGGTTAAGGAGTTTGGTAGCACCTTTTCTGACTACAGGCAGTCATCAAGTTACAACCACGATTGAGCCATGCGATTATAGTCATAAATCATGACAGTCATAAAGCAATAAAACCGGAAGTAATTTTACATGTACATTTTTTTAAAAAATGGAGGTTGTTAAGTGAACATGGCAGTCCTAAAGCCAACAGGGTGGTTCTAAAGCAAACACAGTGGTCATTAAATGAATCCATTATTCTCTGTGGAGTGGGTTTTGCCAGAAACCGGAAGTAAACACCAGTTCCCACAGAAACATTGTAGATCGCAACCATAGAGAAGCAACCCTGAAACTTTGAAAGAGTGTCAGAGGGGGTGTTCCTTTGTAACTTTGGGAGGGGGTGTTCCTTTGTAACTTTGAACGATTGCTAAGCAACTGGTCATAAATTGAGAGCTACTTTTAAAAATTGTACTAAAAAGCATATGTTTTAATGAACTGTAGCTTACATCCTCAAGTCATGGAGTGATTTGACTGATGTGGGATTTGACTTGGGGTTGTTCCCTTCACAACTGTGGTAAAAGAAAGATTGCAAAATGGGAACAAAACTCACTTAACAACCGTCTCCCTTGGCAACAGAAATTTTGAGCTCAAATTGTGGTCATAAGTCAAGGACAGCCTGTAATGGAAAGGAAAAAAATATACAATTTCTCCCCAAAATAAGACCCTGTCTTATATTTGTTTGCCACCAAAAAAGGCATCAGGTCTTATTTGCAGGGGATGTCATCCACTGACTAACCTCACTTGTGAGTGTTGCCCCCGGCCTCCTTTTCGCTGTCAGAGGCTTCAGGAACTTCTCCTTCTGTGGCCGGCAAGGCTTTCCTGAAGTCCTCTGCAGCTGATAACAGAGCTCTGGATCAATCTGGAGCTCTGTTATCGGCTGCAGAGGCCTTCAGGAAAGCCTTGCCAGCTTTGCCGGAAACGGGCCGGCAAGGCAGGTATCGGGGTGTGCGAGGCCTGGCTACAACTGTCCAAAGGTAAGTAGTAGGGCAGCTCCAATCCTCCATCCCCTCCCTAGCTTAATTTTTACCCATCCATTCTGGAGTGGGGATATCTTAATTAGGGCTTATTTTTTTGGGGGTAGGGCTTATATTGGGCACACGTGTAAAAATCAAGCAAGGACTTACTTTCAGGGTAGGTCATATTTTTGGGGAAACGGTATATGTATTAAGAGGCAGGAAGAAGGAAAAAAGGACATATGAATATGCTTTAATCCTGTGTTGAGCGATTTTCCTGTGTTGCCTTCGCTCAACACTGGAAACAACATCAAATTCCATTAGAAGAAATGATTATTGAAAAAATTTCAAAATGCGCAGAAATGGATAAATTGACTTTGGCGCTAAAAAACAAAGACACTTCACTATACTATGATAGCTGGAATTGTTGGTATAATTGGATTGACCAAAGATAAATCATATATCATAAGGCATAAGAGAAAAGTATTAACCCATAATAATGAGGTAGCGATATAAGTAAAGAACAGGTGTGGTTACATGACATAAGTTAAGGTTATGAAAAAAAAAAAAGAAGATCTTGCAAACTGTAAAAATAAGAATGCTTTTAACCTTGTAACCTCCTTTTTTCTTTCTTCCTTTTTTCTTTTACTTTCTTTTTTCAAAATTCTTTTCTTTTCTTCTTCTCCTCTTTCCTTTCCTTTCCTTTCCTTTGCTTATTTGTGTATGTATTGTGGTTGGTTTTAATTGTAAAAATTAATAAACTATATTTTTTTTTTTAAAAAAAGAATATGCTTTAATCCTAAAAAAGCCACAAACCTGTTTTTTCCCCATAGACTAGAAGGGGAAGCCCATGATTGAGAGTTTAACCCAAACCCAGGAACTCAGAAATGGTGCAGGGTCTCCCGCTTAGATGGGGGCAGGTTGGACTAGTTAACCTACAAGGTCCCTTCCAACTCTGTTCATGTAATCTAAAACTCCATAGCCATCTACAGAACCAGGACTGGAGCTCTCCCCATATTTGTGGGCCATTCATCTAATCTGTTTCTCTGCTTTCTCTTTTCCCGCTGCCAACGACACTGACAGAAAAACGACGAGAATAAGAATAAAATGGAGACGAATGTATGCAGCGGGGAACCTGGCACAAGGCATGCAATCTTACTGACCTGGAGGGATGGCGAGGTCTTTGAAACAGTAAATAATGACTTGGCCTCGATCATCTTAAGCCCGGGCCTGATGGGTGAGGTCGTTGAGGCATCCGAGGCCTTTTCCATTAAGAGCTTTAAGAAGGAAGAGTGCAGGGCTTAACGCCAATCCCCTGCTTCGGAGGCAAGCAGGGTGGGCGTAATATGATCGTGGAACAACATGCCATGAGCAAACAAGTTACCCCATTCTGAGATGGGAGAAGTCTCGTCTGCCATCATCTGTCAGAAGGATTGGGGTGTGTGTGTGGTGCCGGGGAAGACATTTTGCTGTATCTCTGAAAGCCAGGGTGGCGGGTCGTAGGGGGTGGTGGTTGGTGGAGGAAGCTGGGTTTCCCCCCACCCCATCCCTTAGTGGGCAATTGTGAGATGAAAAACGGGAGAATTAAAATAACACAGTTCTTTGGAGAAAGTGCTAGGAATTCATTTGAAGAGAAGGAATTTAGTTTTTACACCACGTTGGATGTATGTATTACCTCCACCATTTTTGAGAGGGAGGGCTTAAGAAGGATTGCCATTCTCTGGAAAGAAAGCACAGAATCGGATGGAGCAAGGCTAAATCGAAATCCTTCCTTACAAAGTGCCAGTTTGGTCTAGCGGTTAAGGTGCTGTCTTAGAAACCAGGAGACCGTGAGTTCTAGTTCCACCTTAGGCGTGAAAGCACATCCTGGTGTTGTCAGCTTTAGTTCCGCCTTAGGCATAAAAACTAACTGGGTGACTTTGGGCCAATCGCTAGGAGACTGTGAGTTCTAGTCATGCCTTAGGCATGGAAGTTGTTTGGGTGACATTGGACTAATCACCAGGACTCTGTGAACTCTAGTTCTGCCTTAGGCATAAAAATGAATTGGGTGACTTTGGGCCAATCACCAGGAGACTGTGCATTCTTATCCCGCCTTAGTCATGAAAACTGACTTGGTGACTTTGGGCTAATCACTAGGAGTGTGTGAATTCTAGTCCTGAAAACTGGCTGGCCAATCATTGGGAATGTGTGAGTTCCAGTCAATGGTGGGATTCAAATTTTTTTACTACAGGTTCTGTGGGCGTGGCTTGGTGGGTGTGGCAGGGGAAGGATACTATAAAATCTCCATTCCCTCCTCATCCTACTAACCTGCTTTCCAGCTCTGTTCTCCTCTGCAGGGCAACCAAGGAAGACCCAGCCAATCAGCTGGGACTCAGGAGGCAGAGAATAGATGGGGGCGGGGCCAGTCAGAGGTGGTGTTTGCCAGTTCTCCAAACTACTCAAAATGTCTGCTAACCGGTTCTCCAGAACTGGTCTGAACCTGCTGAATACCACCTCTGGTTCCAGTCCTGCCTTTGGAATGAAAGCTGGCTGGATGACTTTGGGGTAATTATTTTCCCACAACCCAAGCCATCTCACAGGGTTGTTGTTGTGGGGAAAATAGATGGAGGAAAGAGTATGATGTGTATTTGCTGCCTTGAGTTACTTATAAAAGTAATAAAGGCGGGATTAAAAAAAATTCTAATAAATAATAATCCAAACAAAAAAGAAGGAAGCTGGACATCAGCTGGCTCTGAGCTGCACCAGTGGCAGTGACACCATTCAAGTACAACGGCCACCTTGTTAGTAAACACTTTCCTTTTACTCTCTCTCTCCTCGTTAGTCCCAAGTTATGATAACATGTCTGATAACATATAAGCAGCTTACAGAAATCTTATCAGTCCACGCAGCACACAATGCAACAATTAACTCTTAATGGCAGCTGCTCCTAACAAGGAGTGACAGATCGTAAATTATGTCTGAATTGGCTCCTTCCACACTGGGGGAGCCCCCTCTGCCCTCCAGCTGCCCCCTCCCGGAGTTGCCCTCACAGCCTTAATCCCGCTTGGACGGGTGCCGTGCACCACTGGGCTCCCCACCCCCCGAGAACCTGGGCACAGTTGTCCTCTCCAACCAGGGAACAAATCTTTGTTTCTGTTGCCCTTATTAGGCCAAAAGACCCGAGCAGCCAGCTATGGCATCAACAGGCCCCGCGGGCAGAGAACTCAGCAGGCCCAGCCAGCTTCCAACAAACCTCTATTTATCCTCCCGGTTTCTAGGAAGCATTCTTGATGGTGGTGCCCTGCTGCTGATGAGTCAGATCTGTGGTGGGCTCGGGAGAGCTGTCCTGTAAGTGGGGTGCACTGTGAAACAGCGGCTTCCATTCATTAGGGTTTTTGTATGTAATAAGCCACCAAAAAAAAAAAAAAATGGGGGAGGGGAAGGGGAGGGAGGAAGGGAAGGGAAAGAAGCAGCTGCATGGAACGGACAAACAAGCTAGCTCATTCTTTGGGAGCCAAAAGTTTCTCATTTGCCGCTGGGCAGTTTTTGGCATCCTTTGGGAAGGACAATGCCAGTCTCTCTCTCTCTCTCTCTCTCTCTCTCTCTCTCTTCTCTCTCTCTCTCTCTCTCTCCTCCCTCTCCTCTCTTCCTTCCTTCCTTCCTTCCTTCCTTCCTTCCTTCCTTCCTTCCTTCCTTCCTTCCTTCCTTCCTTCCTTCCTTCCTTCCTTCCTTCCTTCCTTCTCTCTCCTCCTCCTTTTCCTTCCTTCTTCCTTCCTTCCCTTTGTCCTTTTCTCTCCTCCTCCTCCTCCTTTTTTTTCCTCTTCCTCTTTCCTCCTTCTCTCTTCTTCTCCTTCCTTTCCCCCCTTCTCCTCCTCCTCCTTCTCCTCCACCTCCTCCTCCTTCCAATCCTGCTTCTAAGAACTTCTGAGGTCCAAGGAACAGCTTTGTCGGGGACCCAAAATGTAAGAACAAGCTCAATAGAGAAAGAAAAGCAACATGTGGGGATATTAGAAAGTCTAAAGTAGGTGTGTGTGTGTGTGTGTGTGTTTGTGTATTGTGCGTGTGTGTGAGTGAGTGAGGGAGGGAGGGAGAGAAGAACAATATTGGATCAAGCTGGGCCCATGGAGTAGGGGTGTGATGGTGTGGTTCTCGGAGGAGCCACAGAACAAAGCATCCCACGAATGGTGGGAAACAGGTGTGAGAAAAACTGTGTGTGCTTCCACCAAGGAAGGAAGGACCTGGTCACGAGCAGCTGAGATCAGTAGGGTTGGCATCTGAGAAAACGGGATAATAATAATAAAAAAAAAAGGAATCAGAAAAGCCACCAGCTGAAAATAGAACCTCAATCACAGCTCTGCCTGAAGAACTGTCTTACCAAACTGTCTTACCAAATAGGAACCAATGGGATTTCTCCTATAGAAGTTGTGCCAAAGGTGCTTTTCAAAAGGCAACCAGACTTTGTCCTTTGAAGACATTTTGCTTCTCATCCAAGAAGCTTCCTCAGTTCTGACTGAAGAAGCTTCTCGGATGAGAAGCAAAACCTCTTCAAGGAGGAATAAAGTCTGGTTGCCTTTTGAAAATGCACCTTTGGGACAACCATAGCCTGGAGGACTGAGAATCTCCATAGACCAGTTAGTGGTATTCTACCGGTTCGGCCCGGTTCAAGCGAACTGGTAGTAAAAAATGTTACCAGTTCAGCTGAACCGGTAGTAAAAAAAACGATACTGGTTTGGCTGAACCGGTATTTCCGACAATCAGCTGTGCTGTGTGATTTAGATTAGCTAGAAAGCAGGAAATAATTGCATTTCTTGCTTTCTAGCTAATCGCGTGGCACAGCTGATCCCTGCTCGTTGTTGTACTTATACTCGCCAGGAGGCTTCCCTGAGGCCCAGTAGGCAAAAAATGGGGCACAGGGGGGGAGGAGTGTGCTACGAAAGGAAAAAAAACAAACCACCATCTAGGCACGCCCACCAAATCACATGACAATCTGTCCATGCCCATCTAGCCACACCCACCTAGCCACGCCCACAGAACCGGTAGTAAAAAAAAAAGTGAATCCCATCACTGCCATAGACATATAGAAGTTGTATAAATTACAGCAACAACCTCATTGAATGTACAAGAAATCAAGGATCTGCAAGTGAGTAAACAATGCAGGTAGTGTTTCCATTTCACTTTGGACTGGGCGGATCTTTTGTGGTGACGATGGATTCTCTGCAATCCCACATTTTGGCTATGCCGAATGATGTAAGAGATCTTCTGGACTGTAATTCCTGAATCTCAAGGTGCTAACTTACATGCCTCAAAGCAATCCCTTCCCCAGCTTGTCCAATCTTAAGAATACCCCCAAGTTTACACTGATTACAGGATCCCATTATCTTACCTGTCCTAAATGATGAATAACAGATTATTTTATAAGCTACAAAGCCCCTTATACTCCTCCTATTTGGTTTAATATCAAAGCAAACCAGGGCACAATAGCTATGTAAAGCAACCATAAGCGGGGAATGGGACAAAAGTGTAGAACTAGCATATTCTGCAACTCTTCACTGCCATCTAGGGACCAATGGGATTTTTGCAACCCAAATAAAGGTAAAGGGTTTTCCTGTCCAGTCATGTCCGACTCAAGGAGGCGGTGCTTATCCCTGTTTCTTGGCCCCGGGAGCCAGTGTTGTCCGAAGACATTTTCCATGGTCATGGCTATAGCCTAAGGTGCACAGAACCCTATTATCTTCCCACTGGTGTGGTGCCTATTTATCTACTTGCAGTTGCAAAGCTTTTGAACTGCTAGGACAAATTTGTGGTTATTGTACGGTTACCCTAAACCAGTGATGGCTAACCTTTTCCACGTTGAGTGCCAAAAATGTGCTCGCATACACACACGCGTGTGCGCTAACGTGCCTACACCTATGATGCAATGCACGCGCAACTCCCCCTGCCCCCTGCAAAGGCAATCACAACCCCCTGCACATACACCGCATGCTTCTGTGCATGTGCACGCAACCCCCTGCATACTGCATGCCTCTGTGCATGTGCGTGCATCTCCCTCGCATGTGTCTCCCCCTGCGCATGGACAGCAGATACCCGACAATCATCTGGCTAGGGGGCAGGTGCATGCATGCACAGTGGGGGTCTTCCGGGTGACCTCTCGGGTGCCAGCAGAAGTGGCTCTGCATGCCACTTCTGGCACACATGCCATAGGTTTGCCATCACGGCCCTAAACTCTGAATCAAATTGTTTCACTAATACCCCACTCTTTCTGGGCTAGGAGGTATCCAGCCTTAGTCTTCTCTCAATCCTACACAAATCTGCCTTCATCGCAGAATTCACTCCTCAATAACTCATTTTGTTGGGTAGCATAAGGAAACAAACAAGAGCTGTGGTGGCACAGTGGTTAAAGTGCAGTACTGCAGGCTACTTCTGCTGACTGCTGGCTGCCTGCAATTTGGCAGCTCGAATCTCACCAGGCTCAAGGTTGACTCAACCTTCCATCCTTCCGAGGTGGGTAAAATGAGGACCCAGATTGTTGGGGGCGCAAATAGACTGACTTTGTAAACCGCTTAGAGAGGGCTGTAAAAGCACTGTGAAGTGGTATATAAATCTTAAGTGCTATTGGTGTTTGAACCCCTGTTTAAAAGTAGTGGCTGTTTCAAGAAGAAAGCATACAGAAAGCCATTTATAATGTTTATGTTAACTCATAAAACATTCCTATGCCTGTTTTAGTAGTTGCCATAAAAAGGGGGGGGGGTAGGAAGGAAATTTGGAAGAGCAGTTGAAAGCAAAAATACATTCCAACTCTTATCTTTAAAAGATTGTAACTAAAATACCAGAGTTTTGCCCGCAAATATATTTAATTGGAGAATGTGAATGATGACACCCAGCCCGTGAACTTGCTCAATTGGAGAATCTGGTTTATGAGACACACAGTGGGAAGGGGGAAACAGGGTCACAGGCAGGGGTGGGATTCCAATTTTTTAACAACCGGTTCTGTGGGCATGGCTAAGTTGGTAGGCATGGCTTGGTGGTCATGTTATTGGCTGGGCGTGGCCAACTCAATATCACTCACATTGAGGCACACATCTTCTCGCCTGGCCTCTCATGACTGTGGGGATGCTGCAATAGTTGTAAGTGTGAAAACGGTCATAAGTCACTTTTTTCAATGGTCACTCCACACAAGCAAAGTACCAGCAAAGGAGGGGGAAAAAACTCCAGGGACGTTCCTGAGACAGGAAGTCTAGTCCTGCCAAGAACGTAATAAGGGTTAATGGAGAGGCAGTTTCTGTAAGCAACACCAGAATGTTTCCTTCCTGCCTTCCTTACAGGATTAGGCCAGTAATTTCTTCTAACAACCGGTTCTCCAAACTGCTTAGAATGTTAACAACCAGTTCTAGTGAATAATTGTGAACTGGTAGAATCCCACCCCTGGTCACAGGTGTCTATAAATTACATATGCCAGAGTTGGCTTCATACAGGGCAGTGCCAGCCAGTATGTCGCCTGTAATAAATCTGTAGAGGTAATTCCCCATTAGGAGAATGAGCGCATACAGGGAGACTTATTTGAGAGAAGTGTTTGAAGTTTTTTGAAGTTTGGCTCCAGAATCATGATTTAATTAGAGCGATTGCTGGAATCCTGACAGATTCTTTCTTCCAGTTTCAATGGAGAATCATGGGTTGTACTGACTTTATACAGGTTGCCCTCGACTGGTCATTTAGCGACCGCTCGAAGTTACAATGAATACACTGAAAAAAAGACTTATGTTTTTCACACTTACGACCGATGCAGCATTCCCCATGGGGGTCATGTGATCCAAATTCAAACACTTGGCAACTGACTCGAATTTTCTCTTCCTTGTACAGCTACTCCTCGACTTAATAGCGACTCATTTACTGATTGTTTACAATGATAATGGCACTGAAAAGTGGCGTCTGACCTGCTTTCACGCTTACGACTGCCGCATTCCGCCGTAATGACGTGATCAAAATTTGGATGCTTGGCAACAGTCATGTGTTTTGGACACCGTCCCAGTGGTCGCTTTTTGTGGCCTTCTTACAAGCGAAGTCCATGGGGAAGCCCAATTCACTTAACGGCTGTGTTACTAACTTAACAATGGCAGCGATTTGCTGAACAATTGTGGCAAGAAAGAGTGTAAAATGGGGCAAAATTGGCTTAAGTGTCTCAGTTAGCTACAGAAATTTGGGGGTCAATTGTGGTCATAAGACGAGGACTATCTGTAGCTGACCCTACTGTCCAGAGGAAACCACTGCACCATAGAGAATATCTTAACTTACTGCACCTCTGTATAGTTTGCCAATTGCACAGGGGCAGATAGGACAGCGCTCCAGAGGGTTAACGTCATTGTCCAGAGGATCATGGGTTTCCCTCTCCCCTCTTTGGAAGAGCTTTATAGCTCCCACTGCCTGAAGAAAGTTCAACACATTCTCAAAGATCCATCTCATCCTGGGTACCCTTTGTTTGAACTATTGCCATCCAACAGATGGTACAGAATAATAAAAACAAGGACAAATAGGCTGAAAAACAGCTTCTATCCCAGGGCAGTAGCTCTGTTGAATTCTACTGTACAGTGCAATATTAATGCAATTCAATTGTACAGAATGAGAAGGATGTGTGTTTGTATTTTATGTTTATAGTTACAATGTACAATGAAGATGGCATTTAATTTCATTGTACAAGGTGTAATTTACAGTAAACTGAACTGAACTGAACTAAATTAAACTAAACTAAACTATACAATAGGAGTTGCCAATTCCCTTCCTTCCTGCGAAGGGCCAATGGTGGTATTGAAATTCCATCATCCTTTGCAGTATTTGCAATAGTTGCAAATTGCATCCTTCGCAATACTTGCTTGGAATGCTCAGCTGTGACTGCTTCTCCTTCTCTTTCCAAGCAGGTGCAAGGCACCGTGGGAATCCTGAAGCTTGATCCCCCTCCACCACGCTTGCACCACGCTCCTCCACGGGGGTGGCGAAAAAACACATTCGAAGAGTCCTTCCATCCCAGCCGGAGCCTAGACCCGAGCTGATCTCTCTGAGCTATCCAGCATCTCTCAGGATTCCAGCATTGTGTCCATTTGGGACAGGATGTTTTTTTTTTTTTTTTTCTGGATGCATCAGAGTGGAAGACATTCCAGCCTTCCTGGAATCCCTGCAGGTGTTTGGTGAATGCAAAGGGTCCCAATCAGAGTCTCACATTTGCACCCATCATGCGCATTTGGGCAGGTGACCAGGCTGTTTGTTTGTTGGTCCAGCTGACTGACTGGCTGACTGACTGAAGAGCCTAGAGCTCTTGATCATTCACATAATAGCTTTGCTCTCTAGAATTTACTGGACTTCAACCTTCCTGAATCACGCCTGCCAGGCCTCTGGCCTTTCAAACACAGAAGAGCTGGCTAATAAATTTGCAAACTGTTTGTCTTTCAGTGAAGCAGAGACCTTCCGGCAGAGAAACGGAGAATCATCTAGGTTGGGTGTCATCATCAACCTTGTCATGGTCACGGCTTAACATCTGATGATGTCCCTATATAGCCTCACGTGGGCGGTGATCATTTGTAGACCATCATTATCTCCAAAGAACAATGCATGCTAATGTTTTCATCAATATAACCCCTCAGACTAATAATAAAATAATTCTGGATTGATGGGAGGAGAAATTAAACTAAGGAGACTGAGTGGTCCTTTCCTTTTCTGGTGGCAATAGAGAAGTGCAGTACCATTGCACTCTTCCGAGATATTTTTCCATTCCTAAGAGTGGGAAATTTGCTATTGATGTCTTATTTAAATGTTAACTGTACCGGACTCTGCTTAACTTCAAAAACCAGGGACAATGGGCCAAATACTCTCATCTGTTGGGATATTATATAAACTCAGTTTATTTTATTGGTTTATGGCTCAGAATACCTTGTGATCCTGAAAAAGGACACATTCAGTAATCAGACAACGGAATAACAGAGTTGGAAGGGACCTTGGAGGTCTTCTAGTCCAACTCCCTGCTCAGGCAGGAAACTCTACACGATTTCAGACAAGTGGTTGTCCAATCTTTTCTTAAATGCCTTCAGTGATGGAGCATCAACAACTTCTGGAGGCCAGTTATTCCACTGATTGTTTTGTCAGGAGATTTCTCCTTACCTCTAGATTGCTTTTCTATTTGATTAGTTTTCATCAATTGCTTCTTGTCCTTCCCTCAGGTGCTTTGGAGAATAGCTTGATCCCCCTCTTCTTTGTGGCACCCCTGAAATATTGGAACACTGCTATCATGTCACCCCTAGTCCTTCTTTTCATTAAACTGGGGAGAAGGCAGCCAAACTCTAATCCTTACCTGACTCCAACTTTGTGCATTCTGACATTTTTGGGTTACAGGTAGTCCTTGACTTATGACCACAATGGGACCAGAATCTTCATTGCTAAACAAGGCAGTTGTTAAGTGAGTCATGCCTAAGTTTATGACCTTCCTTGCCATGGTTGCTAAGTGAATTACTGCCATTAAGTGAATCAGGATTTCTGCATTGACCTTGCTTGTTAGACACTGGGCTGGGATGGCTGCAAATGGCAATCACATGACCCTGGGTGCTGAAACCATAATAAATACATGCCGGTTGCTAAGCACCTGAATTTTGATCATATGACTGTGAGGATGCTGCAATGGTTGTGTCATGCCCCCATTGGAGTCTGAATCCTAGGAGGAAGACGTCAGAGAGTAGGGAAGTGGCTTTGTTGGCTGTGGAGGAAACTGGGGAAGGGCAAAGTCAGGTTGGGCAGAGCAGGGAAGAGGTAGAACAAGGGAGAAGGGGGTTCAGAGGGCACACAGGGAAGAATGGAGAAGAGAGCAAAGTGGGTTGCATGGCTTACGAGGGAGGAAAGGGCCCTGATTCCCTTCAGAAAGCACACCTGGGAAGGGATTTTAAAGGAGAACCAGTTGGGAGAGGTGTTTGTCAGGCACAAACTTTGAGTTTATCTTCTGTTGGCTGTTGTTATGAGTTCCTGGCATCCTCCTAACTGGTTTGATTTACTGCCTTGTTACTTCATTTCTGGAACTCTGTATCTTGCTCTGCCGGATTTATTACCTTATTTTGCCTTGTTGGATTTATAGTTTAAAGTTTTCAGTTTACAATGTTCGGATTGGAATATCTGCAGCCAAAGGCTGTTGCAGGTTCGTGGAAGAGTTTTTCTCCAGATTGGAAAGTAACTGGATCACTGGGGCAAAGTTGGAGATAATAAAGGGCCACATACTTATTCTCTGGCTGAGTTGCCTTTGTGCCATGCCCCAGGTCATCACAGGTTGTAAGTGCATGGAAGGGTTCTAAAAATTGCCAACATTTCCATTGCTAAGCAAGAACAGGTATTAAGTGATCTTTGGCCCCTTTGGGGTGGGGCTTTCTCCCCACAGTTGTTAAGTGAATCACTGCAGTTTTTAAGTTAGGAACATGGTTGTTAAGTGAATCTAGCTTCCCCATTGACTTTGCTCATCAGAAGTTTACAAAAGGATCACGTGACCCTAGGGCACTGAAACTGTCACAAATACATGACAGTTTCCAAGCTAATGAATTATGATCACATGACCCCGGGGATGATGCAACAGCAGTAAGCAGTAGTGGGATTCAAAATTTTTTACTATTGGGGCTGTGGGCATGGCTTGGTGTGTGTGGCATGGCTTGGTGTGCATGGCAGGGGAAGGATGCTGTAAAATCCCCATTCCCTCCCCACCCCACTAACCTGCTTTGCAGCTCCGTTCTCCTGTGCAGGGTAACAAAAGAAGACCCAGCCAATCAGCTGGGGCTCGGGAGGCAGAGACTAGATGGGGGCGGGGCTAGTCAGAGGTGGTATTTGCCGGTTCTCCAAACTACTCAAAATGTCCGCTACCGGTTCTCCAGAACTGATCAGAACCTGCTGAATACCACCTCTGGCAGTAAGTATGAAAAAAAAATGGTCATAAGTCGCTTTTTTCAACGCTATTGTAACTGGTCACTAAACAAATGGTTGTAAGCCAAGGACTACATGTACACTGCATTGGGGTGGGTGTGTTATTTTATTTATTTATTTAAATGTAACTGAGAGCGCAATAGTGAATCTCTCTTGTTGCTTATTCAGGATTGAATCTATTGTGTTCAAAGATTTTAGCGCTAATGCAGTGGGGTTGAGACAGCACCACAGATTTTCTTGAAAAATGTAAAGCTGAGTCTGTGCTGCTAAGACTTTTAAAATAAATTGACTTTCAAAGATTTCAAAATGAAATTCCACAGATCAAACTCCACCGCGAATCTATTACTGAGTAATCACTTCTTAAAGTGGATCCTCGTTTTAATCTAGCATGTGGTTGTTCACCTCAAACAATGGCTACTTTGGTCAAACCACACAGTCTTCTTTTCAATTTTTTTCTTTTCAAAGCCCTTCCTTTTAAGTTTTCCCTGGATTTTGTAAACCAGAAACTGGGTTTCCTAAAAAAATTTTTTTAGCACTCAAGAATCTCAAACTCATTTAAAGCGCGTTGGAGTGGAGCGGCTTATATATTCAGATAGAATAAAATTAAACAATTCAGTAAAATAATGCAGGGTTGAGCCATCATAGGTGGCTCAAATCCGCAGTAAAACAGTTAAACAAGCTCCTCGGAAAGGAATCAGCTGGGAATGCTTTGAAATGCAATTGCAACCAGCTAAATTGTGTCCCCCTCCCTTTTTGGCAGAATAAATACATTTCAAAGTGTGCTTTAAAAACACACACACTCTCTCTCTCTCTCACACACACACAAAACGAGTCAACATTCTTGAACGGCCCTCTAAATCCAAGCTGGTACCATGAACAAGAAAGCCAAAACAGATACACCACAGGTGCAATTCTGAAAAATGCAGAAGGTTTTACGGCCAGAGCGTGCATGGCAAAGCATGAGACCTTCAGTTTAAGTTGTAAATCTGAGCCTGCTTCTAGCGTTATTAAACAATGTGGGCTGAGCAGGCTTGAAAAGAAAGGCTGGCGTCGGAAGGGTTAAGATGTCAACAAAAGGCTATTTTTTTTTTTTTCCATTCCAGCCTGTGTCTCCTGATGCACTCAGAAAAATCTGTCCCGCAATGCTGAAATCCTAAATTGCTGGTGCCCGGCAGCCCCAACCCCCTCCCTGCCTGCAACATTTCAGTCTGCTGTTAGTAACCCTCAGCATGTGCAAGATTGGGGCTGAGCTTTCCAAAGAGGGGCTTGAGCACAGGGGCCTTTGTACCCGAGAGGCAAAACATTAAGAACCTGTGGAGAAGGAACTCAGAAACCCTGGAGGCCCCGGGAATGAGACGAAGACAAAAAGCCTCTTACAGCCTTGAAAATCACCCCACTGCGGTTATTTTATTTACTGCAGCTGGCGAGTGGAACTGTTTCACTTTGCACAAAATTTCTAAACAGTGTGATCAGATCTTCTTCTTCTTCTTCTTCTTCTTCTTCTTCTTCTCTTCTTCTCCTCTTCTTCTCCTCCTTCTTCTTCTTCTTCTTCTTCTTCTTCTTCTTCTTCTTCTTCTTCTTCTTCTTCTTCTTCTTCTTCTTCTTCTTCTTCTTCTTCTTCTTCTTCTTCTTCTTCTTCTTCTTCTTCTTCTTCTTCTTCTTCTTCTTCTTCTTCTTCTTCTTCTTCTCCTCCTCCTCCTCCTCCTCCAACTCCTCCTCCTCCTCTTCCTCCTCTGTCCCAAAGGTGCTTTTTTTCAAGAGGCAACTGAACTTTCTGGTTTTTCTTTGAAAACATTTCACTACACATCCAAGAAGCTTTTGGATGAGAAGTGAAACATCTTCAAAGAAAAACCAGAAAGTCCAGTTGCCTCTTGAAAAAAAGCACCTTTGGGACAACCATGACCTGGATGACTGAGAATCTCTCTCTTCTCTTCTCTTTCTCCTTCTCCTTCTCCTCCTTCTCCTGCTGCTGACTCCAGGACTCTGCAAGCCTCAGAAATACACGTTGGTTAGCAGAAAATATTGAATTTTGACCATGTGATTGTGGGGATGCTAGAATGGCTGTAAGTTCAGCAACTGGTTTTGAGTCACATTTTTCAGTGCTTTTGTTAAGTTCAAATGGCCACTAAATGAATGGTTTTAAGTCAAGGACTATCTGTGTATACACTTACAAGTTCTCAGGTTTTGAGATGTTTAAAGCACCACAAACCTAATATAAATATTTCAATTCCCTATGATGTTGGAGGAATAAATGAAAAATTATAATATTATACAGACAAACCGAATCAAGCTTTACAGAATTAAAATGCAAAGACCTTCTCAACTCCAGGATAAAATGGGGGTTGGCTTACAAGTTTGGACGTAGTATAGAAACAATCACAGTTGATTCTCCCCAATTGTAAAAATGACATCATTTGATCTATTTGTTTAGGTGTAACATATCCATGAATATGTCCACAATTCCTGCTCCAACAACTGCCCAATCTCTTTGGAGTTGACTGCATTGTGTGTACTTGACACCGGCCTATGTAGTCAAATACAATATTGTCATCACTGGCACCAATGTAAAAAATTAGTGAATGGGATTTTGGCAGGCTCTCACTCATTCGCTTATGTTCTTATGAATTTATATTTGCCCAAATAAATACTAAAGGATACAGATCAATTTGTGTTACCCTATAGAACTGAATTAAATAACCATTTTTCTTAAGACAAACTCAGTAAGACCACACCTGGAATACAGCATCCAGTTTTGGTCACCACATTACAAAAGAGATGTTGAGACTTTGGAAAAAGTGCAGAGAAGAGCAACTAAGACGATTAAAGGCCTGGAGACTAAAACATATGAAGAATGGCTGCAGGAACTGGGTATGGCCAGTCTAGAGAAAAGAAAGACCAGGGGTAACACGATAGCAGTATTCCAGTATTTGAGGGGATCAACTTATTTTCCAAAGCACCAGAAGGCAAGAAACAATGGATGAAAACTAATCAATGAGAGAAGCAACCTGGAATGAAGGAGAAACTGCCTAATTGTGAGGACAATTAACCAGTGGAACAGAGTGTCTTCACATGTGGTAGGTCAGTGGTGGCTAACCTTTTTGGGCTCCTGTGCCAAAAATTGTGCATGTGCTTGCATGCTCGTGCTCGTGTGCCAGCACCAGAAGGCAATGCACGTGCAATCCCCCCCCCCACTGCCTCCTTACCTGCACTGTGCCTCACAGCTGATGTTCGGCTGGTTTGAGGCCTTTTTCGGCCTCCCAACAGCTTGTGGAAGGCTTCTTCAGGCTTCTGCAAGCTTTGCAGGCCGAAAACTAGCCCTGTTTCGTCACTTCCTGTTTTTCTGAAAATACCGGAAGTGACAAAACGGGGCTAGTTTTCGGCCTGGAAAGCTTGCAGAAGCCTGCAGAAGCCTTCCTCAAGCCTTTGGGAGGCCGAAAATCAGCTGTGAGGCGTGCACATGTGCAGTAAGTTTGCCTGCAGCTCGCATGCCGGCACAAATGGCTCTGCGTGGCACCTGTGGCACGCGTGGCATAGGTTCACCATCACGGCTGTAGGTGCTTCATCACTGGAGGTTTTTAAGAAGAGATTGGACAGCCACTTGTCTGAAATGGTATAGGCCAGGGTCTCCTTCTTGAGCTGGGGGTTGGCCTAGAGTAGAAGACCTCCAAGGTCCCTTCCAGCTCTACTCTAAATCGAACTGCATTGATGCAATTGATAGGTATTGCCGGTCAAAGGTACATTTACTCAACAGAATATTGATGGGTCGAATGCAGGGGTGGGCTTCTGGGGGTTCGTAGGGGTTCGGGAGAGCCCCTAGCTAAGATTCTGTGAAGTTCAAAGAACCCCCACTCCTGGATGGCCCCGCCCACCTCTCCCCTTCCCTCCCAGAAGTCCCCACGCAGCCGGTTTTGGATGCAGGTAAGTGCAGGGTGCACAGGGAGGGTGAAAAACGGGCCTTCTGGAAATGGCCCATTTTTGGCTTCCAGAGAGCCTCCGGAGCCTGGGGAGGCCATTTTGGCCCTCCCGGAGGTTCGAAGAAAACCTCCAGAGCCCGGGGAGAACAAAAACACCCCCCCCTGCCATGGTGCAGGAGGCTGACTAGGCCACACCCACCATGGCCACGCCCACCCAGCAACCAGGCAGAGAACCCGTTGCTAAAATTTTTGAAGCTCACCGCTGGTCAAATAATGCACACAAAACCTTCAGTGCTTCTACTCTGGGTCTTTTGTGACAATCCTTTTTCTTACTGTTCCCCCTCCCTTCTTACAGTGTATTACAGCCATTGTTGTGTTTATATTAGAAGCAGTTTTATATTTTATGGCAATGGCTGAGCCATGCTGCCAATGAGCAGGATGAGAATCCTTTATAGTTTATAACAGGCCCTGCCAATGTGATTGCACAATCGTTTCGCTTCCCTCCCCCTCCTCGAATTACAACCATTCCTGTCGTGACCGTTTGAAGTTATAGCGGTCCTGAAAAAAGTGACCTGTGACCGTTTTTCCACACTTAATGAGCGTTTGCAGCAGCTCCATGGTCACATGGTCAAAATTTGAATGCTTGGCAACTGACTCGTACTTATGACAGTTGCGGTGTCCTGGAGGGATGATGCAATCACCTTTTGCAACATTCTGACAAGCCAAGTCAATGGGGAAGCCAGATGCACCTAACAAGCGTGTGACCAACTTAACAACTTTCAGTGATTCAGTGAACAACTGCGGCAAGAAAGGTCACAAAATGGGGCAAAATTAACTTAACAGCTGTCTTGCTTAGCAACAGAAATGTTGTTGTGCTCAATTGTGGTCATAAGTCAAGGATGACCTGTAGCGACCTTTCCTGCCTTGCCAGAGAAATAGGTTTTCTCTGCTTAATCCATCCCAGAATCAAAGTATGTAAACTTTATCCTGTCATTGGTGGATTCCTGGAGGCGGTGCCTGGAGGAAGGAGGAGGGAACTGCAAGTCCCGCCCCATTGGATGTCCCATTCCTTCCAGTCAATCAGAACCCCTCAAAACGTTCTCCCTCCTGGAGAATTAAATGGCATTTTCATGGGTTGGCCTTGACAGGATTGAGCTCTTCTGAGGTTGATGCAACCAAGATTGAGTTTATTTATTTATTTATTTTTATTTATTTGATTTGCCAATTGTTTACAAGATAATAAGTATAAGTGTATACATAGTTGTGTGTGGTAATATAACCTATTGATCATTTTATCATTTTCTGTAAGGCCTTTGTATAACTAGCAGTAAGTCTAGGAAGATGTGGGCATTCTTGGTGGGGGTAGGAGTATCTTTGCTCAGAGTGCCTCATTCTGTTTTGATTCTGCCAGTTTAGAAGGAATAGGAAAATGGGTGAAAGTTCAAGGTACAAGATACACAGTTGTGCTTTCTCATGGGACTTTCCAAACTTTCCCATGAGACTTTCCGTGGCTGAATGATCTCACCCTAGCAAGGTAACATCTGGGACTTTCCAAGATTGTGTGTTCTCATGCTGGTGAAGTAATCTCCTGTTGAGGTCATTGTTTTCTGAATATGCATACTGTATATTTTGCTTGTGTTTTTCTCAATAAATACTGCTACCTGAGTTCTCTCAGGGTTGGCATTTTTCTCAGAGACAGTTCCCTGTGTCTCATTTCAATGTCAAACCACCATAAATGGTGACCCCGACGTGATAGCTTGGAAGGCTATACGTTTTCCGCATCCTATACTCATCGTCGCGGACGTCGACTGGGCCCTCATCTTCTTCGCTGGCCGAAGATAGATTCTTTTCGTGAGTATGGGGAGATCTCTCGAAGGCTCAGAAAGAGCACATCAGGGAATTGAGAGGGATCATTGGGAATAGTTTTGGGTTTGGAATTGGCAGTAGGGGTTGTGCTGTAGGAAAGAAAGAAATTGAGGACTTACTACAGTATGTTTGGAAAAATATTAAGTCATATCCGGAGGGAGGTAGTATTAAAGTAGAGTCCTGGAAAAAGATAGGGAAATTTTTGCACGAGGAACCTCGTGCCCTTCTTCAATTTTGTTAACCTGGAGAGTGATTATGGATGCATTAGCTACTTATGAACAACCGCTCCTAGCACCCCCGAAGAAGGTTTGCCGCTTTACCATGCGGTGCGTTTGTTGCCGCCTGACGGCACCTCCAGATAAATCTGGGGGACTGTCCGGCGCTAGCAATACTTTGTCAGAGGATAAGAGTTTACCTTTAAGGGTTCAGGTGGATGCAGTTACTGCAGCTATTCAAGAAGCAAAGAATAGAGGGGAACTATCAGGAGATGATTTGGTGGAGTTTGGAGTAGAGGTTCAACTTAATCCAGTGGAAATTGTCATGGATGCTGCATTAAATCCATGAGCGGGAGTGGAAGCCTTTACAGCTCAGAATTTTGAGGGAAGTTAAGCAAGCAGCAAAAGAATATGGTGTTAGAACGCCATATACTCAGGCATTGTTAGAAGCAGTTGGTTATGGAAATAAAATGATTCCGGCTGACTGGAAAGCTCTGTTGAATATGATTTTAACTCCAGCTCAATATTTGGTGTTAGATCAGAAATGGAGACAGCTGGCAGTCCAGAGGGGAACAGCAAATGTTACCCCAGATCAGCTTTACGGAGCTGGTAATTTTACAACAGTGGAACAACAGAGAGATGGTATGCCTGAGGAAGGGTTCATTCTTCTCCCACAAATAATTTTTCAAGCCATAGGGTCTCTCCCTGACGGCGAAGGTGGTGAGAAGACCTTTACTAACATCAAACAAGGGAACAATGAACCCTATGAAAATTTCATTAGCAGATTGAAATTGGCTATTGAAAGACAAATTGATAATCAATTCGCCCAGAAAGAGTTGCTTTTTAAGTTAGCAGTAGAACAAGCTAACACAGATTGCAAAAGATTTTAAATCCACTGGTAGCAAGTGGAGAGAGAGAAATCGCAGATTTGATTAATGCATGTAGGAAGGTTGGGAGTCAGTCTTTTAACATGGAAACTTTAGCTCTGGCTTTACAAACAGGACATGCTCAAAAGGGGAATTGTTTCAATTGTGGGAAGCCTGGACATTTTAAAGCGCAATGTCGGGCTCCTGGAGGAGGTCAAAGTCAGCAAAATAAGAGATCAATGGGACAGGGTGTTCGTCCTAAATCAGTGTGCCCAAAATGTAAGAAAGGATACCATTGGGCATATCAAATGCTCCTACAGTTTTTACTGACGGAGGGAAAGTTTTTGGTGCTTGTGTTTGGAAAGATAAATCTGGAATTTGGCATACAAAAGTGACTTCAGAGCAGAAGTCTGCCCAGCAGGCAGAACTTGCTGCTGTAGTTTTGGCTTTTCAAAATTTTCACAATCAGGATTTTAATTTAATAGTGGATTCATTGTATGTGTATAATTTGTTACCCTTTGTAGCAGGTTCTTATTTGTCTCCTGGAATATCACCTGATATTTTAAGATTGCTTTTGCTGTTACAAGGATGTTTGGAGCAGCGTGTGAATGTGTGTTTTGTTGCTCATATTCGTAGTCATAGTAATTTGCCTGGAATTTTATCACAAGGTAATGCCAAAGCTGACAGTGCTGTAACTTCAGTCCTCACTGTCCAGCCATGGGACAGTCATAGTTATTTTCATCAAAACGCTAAAGCATTGGCACAGCAATTTAAACTTACTACTGCAGAAGCTGCTGCCATAATTCAACAATGTCCAACTTGTTCAAAGCAGGGCACGAATATCCCTATGGGAGTTAACCCCAGAGGGTTGAAACCTTCAATGATTTGGCAAATGGATGTTACTCAATATCCATCATTTGCGCCCTGGAAGTATATACATGTGACTGTGGATACTTACTCAAGACCATGTTAACTAAATTAAATAAAAAGGAGGGAAGCTCCTGGGGCTTCCGGCGATTTGGGGCTTCGGCGATTCAAGATCAATTAAATCTAGCTTTGTATACTTTAAATTTTTTAAATTTGTCTGGTAACCCCCCTGCGAGCGCGGCCAGCAGGCATTTTTCTTCTCTCAAACCACCATAGTTGTGAATACATGAAATGGGTACATATAAGAAAAATAAAAGAATAAGAGAAACAATAGGACAGGGACGGTAGGCACGTTGGTGCGCTTATGCACGCCCCTACAGACCTCTCAGGAAAGGGGTGAGGTCAATAGTAGACAGTCTAAGGTTAAAGTTTTTGGGGTTTGGGGAAGAAACTACAGAGTCGGGTAGAGTATTCCAGACATTGACCACTCTATTGCTGAAGTCGTATTTCCTGCAATCAAGTTTGGTGCGGTTAACTTTGAGTTTGTATCTATTGTGTGCTCTTGTGTTGTTATGGTTGAAGCTGAAGTATTCATTGACAGGTAGGACATTGCAATGTATGATTTTATATACCATGTTTAAGTCAGACCGAAGCGGCGTAATTCAAGGTTTTCTAGTTCTAGAATTTCAAGTCTGGTGGCATAAGGTATTCTACAGCGAGTAGAGGAGTGGAGAACTCTTCTTGTGAAATATTTCTGGACTTTCTCAATTGTGCTAATATCAGATACGTAATGTGGGTTCCAGACTGATGAACTGTATTCGAGTATTGGTCTAGCAAATGTTTTGTATGCTCTGGTTAGTAGTGTGATATTACCAGAGAAAAAGCTACGTAGGATTAGGTTAACAACTCTTAATGCCTTTTTGGCTATGTAGTTGCAGTGGGCTCTAGCACTTAGATCATTAGAGGTGAGTATTCCAAGGTCCTTTACAGAGCTTGGGTCATCAACAAGATCTTGACTATTCAGCTTGTATTTTATTTTCTGATTTTTTTGCCAATATGTAAGACAGAGCATTTATTTGTTGAGATTTGAAGTTGCCATTCATTTATTTATTTATTTATTTATTTATTTATTTATTTATTTATTTATTTATTTATTTATTTATTTATTTATTATTTGTTGAGATTTGAAGTTGAAAATAAATTTGAAGATTTATTTGTTGAGATTTGAGTTTTGTTGAAGTTGCCTCTTGAGAGAGAGAGAGAAAAAAAAAGGCTGCCCCTTAAAAGCACTCACAAAAATCTTGGAATTGTGTTCCCGCAGAAGGTGCTTTCACAGTCCCTCCTACAATTTCCCAATTTAAAACCCCTTCTTCTGGAAATGGCCCATTTTGGCTTCAGAGAGCCTCCGGAGCCTGGGAGGCCATTTTGGCCTCCCGGAGGTTGAAAACCTCCAGAGCCCGGGAGAACAAAAACACCCCCCTGCCATGGTGCAGGAGGTTGACTAGGCCACAGCCACCATGGCCACGCCCACCCAGCAACCAGGCAGAGAACCCGTTGCTAAAATTTTTGAAGCTCACCGCTGGTCAAATAATGCACACAAAACCTTCAGTGCTTCTACTCTGGGTCTTTTGTGACAATCCTTTTTCTTACTGTTCCCCCCTCTTCTTACAGTGTATTACAGCCATTGTCATGTTTATATTAGAAGCAGTTTTATATTTTATGGCAATGGCTGAGCCATGCTGCCAATGAGCAGGATGAGAATCCTTTATAGTTTATAACAGGCCCCGCCAATGTGATTGCACAATCGTTTCGCTTCCCCCCACCCTCCTCGAATTACAACCATTCCTGTCGTGTCCGTTTGAAGTTATAGCGGCCCTGAAAAAAGTGACCTGTGACCGTTTTTCCACACTTAATGATCGTTTGCAGCAGCTCCATGGTCACGTGGTCAAAATTTGAATGTAGCAACGGCTCGTACTTAGGACAGTTGCTGCGGTGTCCTGGAGGGATGATGCGATCACCTTCTGCAACATTCTGACAAGCCAAGTCAATGGGAAGCCAGATGCACCTAACAAGCGTGTGACCAACTTAACAACTTTCAGTGATTCAGTCAACAACTGCGGCAAGAAAGGTGGCAAAATGGGGCAAAATTCACTTAACAGCCATCTTGCTTAGCAACAGAAATGTTGTTGTGCTCAATTGTGGTCATAAGTCAAGGATGACCTGTACCGACCTTTCCTGCCTTGCCAGAGAAATAGGTTTTCTCTGCTTAATCCATCCCAGAATCAAAGTATGTAAACTTTATCCTGTCATTGGTGGATTCCTGGAGGCGGTGCCTGGAGGAAGGAGGAGGGAACTGCAAGTCCCGCCCCATTGGATGTCCCATTCCTTCCAGTCAATCAGAACCCCTCAAAACGTTCTCCCTCCTGGAGAATTAAACGGCATTTTCATGGGTTGGCCTTGACAGGATTGAGCCCTTCTGAGGCTGATGCAACCAAGATTGAGTTTTGTTGAAGTTGCCTCTTGAGAGAGAGAGAGAGAAAAAAAAGGCTGCCCCTTAAAAGCACTCACAAAAATCTTGGAATTGTGTTCCCGCAGAAGAGCTTTTAAAGCCCCGTCCCTCCTACAATTTCCCAATTTAAAACCCCTTCTTCATAATAATTATCATAAAACGCAGCCAACGGTGGAGGAGAATTGAACTTGAGGAGAATGGAATTCTTTTTTTTTTTCTCTTCCCTAATTGAATTTTCGTGCCTCCTGCTCCTAATTTTAATTTTTCAGAAAACAACCAGGGAAGAGAGAGAGAGAGAGAGAAAGGGAGATGGATTTTAACTCCTCCAGTTGCCTTGTAAGCTTCAGATCACCTCTAGTTCTGCAGTTGTTGTTGTTGTTGTTGTTGTTGTTGTTGTTATTGTTGTTGTTATTGTTGTTATTATTGTTGTTATTATTATTGTTGTTATTATTATTATTATTATTATTATTATTATTATTATTATTATTATTATTATTATTATTAAAAATAAGACCTTTCAGTCTACCCTGCCTTTTAAAGGGCAAGAACTCTAAGCAGGTGCAAGGCCTTTTCAATCTGTTTTATTGTTCCATCCTAAATACACTGAATGGACTTTGTATCTTGGTATTGCCCATTGGGGGGGGGGCTACGCTTATTACGGTGCCCCTCCCGGGCCTCCCCTCCCCTCTCCTTGCTTCGGGAAGGAGGCAGGCCTCAAGATAAATTTTAAGTAATACATCTGCACAGTGTGTGGGGAGGAAAAATGCCAGCAACCACACAAAGACGCTGAGGAGTCCCTCCGTGGGAGAAAAGATCCCCCTACTTTCCAAGCCTGCCCTCCTTCCAGCCCCCCCCTGCCCTTTTTGGGGGGGAGGAGGGGGGAAAATGGCGCTGGGCCAGCCGCAGCTGGTAAAAGACTGACCTTGCATTTTGTGGGAGACCCGCAAGTGAGGGAAAAGAACAGGACGGCCTGTTCAAACTTTTATGAAGTTTAATAATAATAATAATAATAATAATAATAATAATAATAATAATAATAATAATAATAATAATAATAATAATAATAGAAAAGGTAGAAAAAGTGCCCAGGTTTGGAAAAAGTGGAGTTTTCCTTGGGGGGGAAACATCGTGACAAGTTGAGGGAGGCATTTACAAGGTCTTTGAGCAGGTAATTAGCACCCAACGCCAGATGCAGGAAATAGTTTTGGTCACCTCAGATACAGAATACATAATAAGCCAAAGGGGTTGATTTTCCATGGATGGGTGGCTTCGAACAAAGGCCCCAAAGAGGAAAGAGATCAGGACTTAGGGATTGGTAACCTAAGAGCTGCTGGGCTACTTTCCCATCAGTTTACGAGAGAGAAAAAAAACCCCTCCTCTTTTTGCACCCCCAGCCCCTCTCTTCTAAAAGCCGGGTATGGTATTAAAACATTTGCAAGACTAACTAGCTCCTTTTCCAAGAAGAGAAAGCCAGGATCCGATGCCGTCAAGAAGAAACCTTGCTGACGGATAAGCCCGTTCGCAGCTAAAGAACAATATTTGGTGATTTATTTCCTACTGATAGCATCGGAGGAAAGTTAAATGCACACAAACACACAGACACACACACACACTGTACAATTTTTTTTTCTCCCAGGCAAGTTATTTAGGTCGGTGTTGGCAAGTTGAATTCAGGCAGAGCGTTCTCATTTCTGAGCGTTCCTATGTTGTGATGAATAAGTTTCCGTGGGAGACACTTATAACTTCTCCTAGTTAGGCCAACGTGATGGAGACGTGGTTGGCCAGTCCTGAAGCTACATTTTCTCTCTCTCTCTCTCAGAAGCCACCATTCTGGTTGGCTTTTTTTTGTGTGTGTCGGCAACTGCATTTTACAAAGCAGGACTGCAATCGGCTTTGCACGGCTAATAAAGAACTGTCTTCTAAATCAGTGTTTTTTTCAAACTTGGCAACTTTTTAAGTATATGGATGTCAACTCCTAGAACAATTCCTAGAATTTAGATGGCATTTTTTAAGCCCCCAAAGCCAATGCATTCCGAGGTTGCATTAACAGAGGGATAGAATCAAGATTGTGTGAAGTATGAGTAAATGTAAATGTAAAATGTAAAAGTAAAGGTTCCCCTCCCACATACGTGCTAGTTGTTTCTGGCTCTAGGGGGCGGTGCTCATCTCCATTACAAACCCGAAGAGCCAGTGCTGTCCAAAGACATCTCTGTGGTCATGTGGCCGGCATGACTAAATGCCGAAGGCGCACAGAACACTGTTACCTTCCCACCAAAGTGGTCCCAATTTTTCTACTTGCATTTTTTACATGCTTTCGAACTGCTAGGTTGGCAGAAGCTGGGACAAGTCACAGGAGCTCACTCCGTTATGTGGCGTTAGGGCTTCGAACCGCCGAACAGCCGAACTTTCTGATTGACAAGCTCAGTGTCTTAGCTTCTGAGCACCGTGTCGATGAAATACCGCTTTATAAAGCCTTTGTAAGGCCACACTTAGCATACTGCACCCAGTTTTGGTCACCATGTTATAAAAAAGATGTTGAGACTCTAAAAAGAGTGCATAAAAGAATCTCTATGGAGATTCTCAGTCATCCAGGTCATGGTTGTCCCAAAAGTGCTTTTTCAGGAGGCAACTGGACTTCCTTGGTTTTTCTTTGAAGATGTTTCGCTTCTCATCCAAGAAGCTTCTTCAGCTTTGACTGGATGGTGGGGCATGGAAGGATTTATACTCCTTGAAGGCAGCTGGTCATTTGCATCCTTTTAAAGAGGCCATCCATGTCAAAATTGACATCCATCTCTCCACAGAGAGAAGGGGATACGACATCATCTCTCTCCAGTCTATAATACAGTCCTTTCAACAAAGAAGGCTCCACATCCATTTATCCTATTCAGGTGACCCCGAGGACACAGATAAACCTCCAGGTGACCTTAACGACCAGTTAAAAGAATGCAAAGGACGAGCTGCCTTCCATTCCCCACCATCCAGTCAGAGCTGAAGAAGCTTCTTGGATGAGAAGCGAAACGACTTCAAAGAAAAAGGAAAAATGAGAAAGTCCTGTTGCCTCTTGAAAAAGCACGTGTGAGACAAGAACAACAAAGAGGATGAGAGGGCTGGAGGCTAACTCATATGAAGAACGGTTGAAGGACTTACAACCAATCCACACACTTATAACTGTTGGAGCATCCCTATGGTCAAAATTTGTGGCACTTGGCAATTGGCATGTACACACAACCATTGCAGAGTTCTGGGGACATGTGTGATCACCATTTGTGATCTCCCTAGCTGGCTTCCAACAAGCAAGGCCAAGAAGGAAAGCCGGATTTGTTCAAGGACCAACCATCATCTCATGATTTGCTTAACAAGTGCAGTGATTCGCTTAGCAATCCTGGCAAAAATGGTAATAAAATAAGGTGCAACTCGCTTAATAACTGCCTTACTTAGCAACAGAACTTCTAGTCCCAATTATGGTCATAAGCTGAGGATTACCTGTATATGTTTTAAAGAAAGAAGAAAGAAAAGACCTGGTCGGGATCATGGCCATGTATGAATCTGATTCCCATAGTATCCAAGTCAGTGCTCCTACTCAGTGTTGTGAATTCTAGATGGATTGGATTATGAAGGTATCGTCTCCAGCCAGCAAATTGTCTGGGAACAGTGCTAAGCCAACAGGTCTTCAAAATACAAAATAACAAAATAGCACAGCACAGCACAGCACAGCACAGCACAGCACAGCACAGCACAGCACAGCACAGCACAGCACATAGCATAGCATAGCATAGCATAGCATAGCATAGCATAGCATAGCATAGCATAGCATAGCATAGCATAGCACAGCACAACACAGAGAATAGCACAGCACAGCACAGCACAGCACAGAGAATAGCATAGCATAGCATGGCATAGCATAGCATAGCATAGCATAGCATAGCATAGCATAGCATAGCATAGCATAGCATAGCATAGCATAGAATAGAATAGAATAGAATAGAATAGAATAGAATAGAATAGAATAAACAGAGTTGGAAAGGACCTTGGAGGTCTACTAGTCCAGTGGTTTCCAACCGGTGGTCTGCAGCCCACTCATGGTCTGCAGAGAAAATTTTGGTGGTCTACAGAGAAATGTCACCCCCAGAGCACCCCCCCCCCCAAAGCAATTAATCCAGGCTGCACTGGAACACAAGGCTGCGCCACCCACATGGCCTGCAGGAACACAAGGCTTGTGTAACATGAGGTAATGAGGGGAGGGGGGAAAGGGCAGAGGGGGGGGGGAATTTGCCTGGCCACCAGGCTGCTTCTTTTCACTTCTTTCTTCTTCTGGTTTGGCTGCATGCAAGGAAAGCAGCAAAAGTCTTTCTCTTCCCCCAAACTTTGCCAGGTATGAGTCTTTGGGACCCTGCAAGGCATCCTGCTCCAAGGGTCTACGCCGGCAAAGACTAGTTTCTGGAGGAGTTTGGGGGGAGAGAAAGAAAGACTTCTGCTGCTTCTGCTGCTTTCCTTGCATGAACTCAAAAGTCTCTCCCTCTCTCTCCCTCTGAATAACGGAGCTGGAAATGGTATCCTGCAATCCCAAATAAAGACTGATCAATCGATAGGAAAACGGGGTGGGGAATTTACTTGCAGACTTTTGGGGGGATTTTCCCAGGGATATGACTGCCTTGGAGGGTGTGAGGGTGTGTGAGGGACCATTGTGTGTGTGTGTGTGAGAGAGAGAGAGACACACAGAGAGAGAAAACATCATGATCAGCCCTCCGAAGTTATATCAGATCTCCCCCCCCTCTCTCTTTCTCTCATCAATGTCAGCAAGCCACTGTCAGTCAAAATTCATATTAGTGGTCCCTGAGATTTAAAATTATGGGTTTGGTGGTCCCTGAGGTCCAAAAGGTTGGCGACCCCTGTTCTAGTCCAACCCCCTGCTTAGGCTGGAAACCCTAAACCATTTCAGAAAAATAGTTGTCCAATTTACAACTTCTGGAGGCAAATTGTTCCACTGATTAATTATTGTAACTGTCAGGACATTTCTCCTTAGTTCTAGGTTGCTTCTCTCCTTGATGAGTTTCCATCTGTTGCTTCTTGTCCTACCCTCAGTTGCTTTGGAGAATAGCTTGACTCCCTCTTCTTTGTGGCAACCCCTGAGAGATATTGGAACACTGGTATCATGTCACCCCTGGTCCTTTTTATTAAAGTAGAAACTAGAGTTAGAGGGGACCTTGGAGCTCA
Organism: Notechis scutatus; assembly: GCF_049901735.1. NCBI lineage: Eukaryota > Metazoa > Chordata > Lepidosauria > Squamata > Elapidae > Notechis > Notechis scutatus. The sequence continues at coordinate 158,969,220 of NC_142012.1, forward strand.
ATTAAGAGACCGTAATACCATTCCAGACAAGTGGCTGTCCAGCCTCTTCTTGAAAACCTCCAGTAATTGAGCACCCACAACTTCTGAAGGCAAAGCGGTTCCACTGGTTAATTGTTGTCACTGTTAGGAAGTTTCTCCTTAATTTTAGGTTGCTTCTCTCTTTGATTCATTTCCATCCCATTGATTAGTTGTTTCCATACATTGGAGGGGCTTAGATGATTCAAAATCAATAGCCCTCCTATTATTATCACCCTGTCTTTCTCTGCTGCTACTTTCAATTAAGTTGATAATTTAATAGGGTATCTTCTATATGAAAAGTTGATTGTAATTTTTCCACATTTTTTTCAGGTAACCTAAAGTCCCAGAAACAATTTTCCAGCTCAAAATTTAAAGACATAGAAGAACAGATTTGCTCCATGGTCACTGGCAAAACAGAATATTTGAGTGACATTTGATTCGTTCTGTCTAATAGGAAATTAAAAGAAACCTGGATCTCTCAAGATACTAAAGATTTTTTTTAAAAAAAACCTTCTTGTGCATTAACATTTTCCCCTCATTCACTTGGGTACTTTGTAGCTCTGCATCTAATGTGTTTTTGTTAAAGAACCATTGTTAAATTATATTAGCATGGATACCTTGTAAGTAAATAAAAAATTATATGCTCATATTAAATACTTGCTTTAAAAATTTGCATTATTATCATCATCATTGTCACAGTTATTATTACTGGCTATCAATGTTTGCAATTTTAATACTCTTTTGGATCGGTTGTTGTCATTAATAATGTTGCAAAACTTTGAAAAAATGAAAATCTACTTTTTTTGAAAAAGAAAACAAAACATGCAACTTCTTACAGGGAGGAAGAAACTTCACAGTAGCCCATGTCGCAAAATTGAAATTTACATCTACATGAGCAGGGATAAGCAAAGACAAGCAATTATTATCTGATTTGCCTAAATCACTTTGTGGTTGACCTTTCCAAATCTCTCTAGTCAGCAGGATTCTGCAAAAAATAATAATAATCCTGCTGTAAGAAGGGATATCATGTTAGTGACCTTGAGGCTTATGAATGCACTCCAGATACACTTTTCTGGAGAAAGAAATATTCTAAATTATACCCTGCACCCAAATTATCATAATGTCAGCTTTGGGAGCCATATTTTACTTAGAAATTCAGAGCTGCCATATTTTAGTGCCTGGGAATTAAGGAGGGGAGATTGCATAGAGGGGATGAAAGTTAGACTCAACAACATTCTTCTCATAAAGTCAAGGACAAGTCACCCTGCACCTAAAAAGGAGTATCTGGAGGAATGTCTGCAGTTGGGACAATGGGTGATTGGGTCATATGATGGACTGGTGGGTGCAAGGGATGGGTTTGTGAATTTCAATTGAGAAGAGAAAACCCAGAACTCTCAGATTTGGGGTTTCCCAGATGTAACAATATGACTTCTTCAATAAATTCTTACTTGGATGAACTTTGTTTCTGAGTGCTGAATGAAACAGGGACTTTCATTGGAACGCTGACACATAAATGTCCATGAACTTCTATCCATTTCATTAGATCTGTGGTGGAATCTATGGACGTGGAAGGGGTGGAGTTCCGAGACCGGCTAGCATGGAATCTGTGCAGGGGAGGAAGAGTCGAAGCCCTGACATTCCCCCCGCCCCCCAAAAATCCCCCTAAAGAGATTATCTGGTTGTTCTCTGGAGAATATAACTAGTCTGGTGAGATTCCTGTAAATGGGCAAGTAGAAATAAAGAAACTTCGCCTATCAGCTCCTAGTGTTGTTCTGATTCCTTCCACTGATTGATCCATGGAAAGGTTTTTCAAGAGAAGGGTATATCTACTATCGCCAGTTATGGGATAGCAGATATATGTTCACATTAAGGACAAAGCTGCAAAGACTTGGATTTTCAACCCTCAAGGTTTATATGAAAATTACATTGTTAAATCTCAATAATACGGTATCGTCCACCTCTTTAGGATTGTCCACTTTCTCCATATTCTCAAAGCAATAATGAAAGTGTTTAGTATTAGCACTGACAAAACTCTTGTAAAATGTGATTCACAAGCATGTGTTAAGACTAAAGTGATATCAGAAATACAGGACGATGTGAATGGTAGGTTTGTACTCTTTGCTTGTTGAACTTGCAAAACTGATTTTTGTCTTGCTAGTTGATGGTATGCAAGGGTTTATTTAATTATTAAACTTATATGCCACCTATTTCATTCTGGAAATGAGATTCTGGATGGCATATACATTCCATAAATAAATAAGTAAAGTTACATGTTGAATAAACAATTCTAGAGATATATTGTTCCTAGTCTGTACAGATGACGAACACTGAACTATGATACCCTACATGCAAAGCAAGATATTCTACCTGATTTATGAATTATGAATTTCTATAATTGAGCAAAAAATCGGACTCCCTCTCCTGCTTGAGCAAGGGGTTGGCCTAGAAGACCTCCAAGGTCCCTTCCAGCTCTATTCTGATTGACATGGTCCATCTGTAGATGTCATTGAAAGAAAGAACAGTGTCAAGTATTTTATTGATCAATCTATTTTATTCCTAGAGAAGGAGGCTATGTCTGGATTTTCTCCCTGAGACATCAAAATTTCCAACACGTCTAACTTAACAGTAGATGTTGAACAAACTCAACCCAGCCCTCTCTAAGATGGTCTCTCATATTTACCATTTTTTTTTAAAAAAAAACCTAAGAAGTACCTCATCGTAAGTCTTCAACATGGAATCAGTAGATCCATGGGATATCTTTGCATGCACATTTTAAAGTGCATTGTAGAACATTGTACCTCTTAGGGATATAAAGTTGAGGAGAAAAAAAAATCTACAGCTAATGAGTGGCAGTGATTTTCTTAGTCGAATTACTAGCTATGGTTGCTAGGAAATGAAACCTGGGGCATCTGGGAGACTATGGTTAACCTGGGCGCTCTAGGAATAAATCTTTCTGTCTTTCTGTTGTCCATCTATGTGCATTCTGGAAAACATGCTTTGTGTTTGTTTACACCATTTTTTAAAATTGTGATAGTGTCCAGGGCATGTTGTTAATGTTGTATCTCTCCTTTGCTTCTCATACCCCCCCCCAACAAACTTGAGAATAACAGAATAACAGAATAGAATAACAAAATAATCTCCTCCTCCTCCTTCCTCCTTCCTCCTCCTCCTCCTCCTCCTCCTCCTCCTTCCTCCTTCCTCCTCCTCCTCCTCCTCTTCCTCCTCCTCCTCCTCCTCCATCAGATGTGCTTTAAATTATAATGGTGGCATTGGTCCCTGTAACTGAAACTTAGATTCGACTATTTTTAGTAGACATCCAGATCCCTTTAATAATATAGGGACTCTGGCAGGTTAAAAAGTGATCTCTCTCATTCTTTCCTTGCACTCAAATTTAATCTGTCATTCTTTGCCAGCAACACACAGGACAGAAAAGAGTCAGAGGATCATTATGTGAGTGGAAAAACCACGGTTAATTTGGTATCAAAAGGTAATAGGATAAGGTCTTGGAAACTCTTGCCTATTGTTCCGTAGAATTAATTTCAGCAGGTTAGATGCTTCTGGTGACTCATATGAACAAGATATGAACAAGCTAATTAGAAGGGAAAATATGTTTTTAATCTGATATAATAAATTCTTTGCACTTCCCTTCCCTTCCCCCTTCCCCCTTTCCCTGTTCACCCTTTGGCCTTTGGCCTTTGCCCTTCCCCCACTTCCCTCTTCCTTTTCTTTGCCATCCCTTCTCTTCCCTCTCTTCCCTTTCCTTCTCCTCTCTTCCCTTTCTCTCTCTTCCCTTCTCTTTCCTCCCCTTCCTGATAAAAAAGCTGATTATATCACCAAACAGAAAGTAGGAGAACTTCCCCTATGGAAATCTATTCATGTTTAATTTTCTAACAAGCTTCTTTATATCCATTTTTTTTTTTTTTACAAAACTCCCATCAATGATGAATGATCAATGATGCAAGGACCATCAATTTGGGAAAACTCCAGGAGACAGTGGAGGGCAGAGGGACCTGGCATGTTATGGTCCATGAGGTTGTGAAGATACAACTTAGCAACTGAACAACTCCATCAGTGAAGTGAAAATATTGATAAATATTCAGCATGAAACAGGCAGAAGAGGATGGGGGATTGGTACGGCTGGAAAACTGTGCATTGGGGCAACAAGTGGGATCAGACTGATTTGGGCTTCATTGGAGTCGGTAGTGAGATGACTAAATACTGAGATTTCAACTGCTAAATAGTTTGTAAGACAAGAAGCAAAGCATTCAATGATTTAAGAGCATCAATCTGCACACTCTGGTATAGGGCAGTTAAATGTTGCTGCAAATTAGGGCTGCAAATATCCAGACCTCCATTAGAGGGCAGTAAAGAGGTTCAGAAAACAACTAGTGGTCTTCTGATGAACAGCTGGATTCTTGCCCCTTAGACCTGGTAAATCTGCAAAGACATATATGACACCTAATGGGAGAGTAACCAGTCACAGATGAAATCCATGTGTTAAAAATATATGAAGATTATTAATTTTGTTAAATATTTGTCTACTTAATATTGCTTATTTGGTCAATGTTTTCCAAATTCATCAGTTGAGAGGGTTTGATTCACTGTGCTGTTAGGAGTGTCGGGTGATGTGACATTGATCCAGTGGTGGGATTCAAATAATTTAACAGTCGGTTCTCTGCCCTGATGATTTCTTCCAACAACCAGTTCACCAAACTGCTCAGAGAGTTAACAACTGGTTCTCCTGAAATGGTGCGAACTGGCTGAATCCCACCACTGCATTGATCCCTTTTTCATCATAACTGTATCCACTGGATCTCTGGGTTGAGGATACGTTTGGTCAAAGGACTTGTTTGCAGACATTTCATCACCTGACTAAGTAACATCCTCAGTGCTAGTCGGTTTGCTATTTACAGAATGCAATAGGACTGGAAGGGGACTTAGATGTCTTCTAGTCCAAACCTTGCTCAAGCAAGAGACCCTATATCATTCTGGACTAATGGCTGTCCAGTTTCTTCTTGAAAACCCCCGGTGAAGGAGCACCCACAGCTTCCAGAGATAAGACAACCCAATAAATAATTGTTTTCATTGGCAGGAAATTTCTCCTTGGTTCTAGACTGGATTTCTCTTTGGTAATCTTCCACCTGTTACTGCTTGTCCCATCTTCTGGTGCTCTGGAGAATAGGTCAACTCCTTCTTCTCTGTCCCAGCCACTCAAGTACACATAGTAGCTGTTCTGACCAAGGCTTCCGGAGACCGTAATTAAGCACACGCTTAGTCCAAACAACTCTTGTTTTATTTCAGCGCTGGGAATTATGTTCATTCCCAGCCCATAATGAGTCCCAAATAGTGTCTTGAGATAAGCACCTACCTTTATCTCCTTTGAATTGCTGCCAATGACTAAAGTGCCAAATTAACTGAAAAAAGCCAACGGAGTACAAAGTCCACACAGAGCTTCAAGATTTAATCTGAACAGAACGAATGACTTTGCTTCCTGCAAAGGTTTCTATACCTTTGCACTTCCTTTATACCTTATGGGAGGGGCAATCACCTCCCAGCCTTACTCCCAAGTCATCCCTTTTGTCTGAGCTGCTCTTGCCTTCTGGCAGCTCTGCACACACGCACACTGAGAACAGGCTCCCCTTGTTCCTTTGCCTTGCTGCTGCCAGATTCTGGAGGCTCCGGAGTCACCCCACTCCCAGATGGTCCTGGTCCCATCTCTGCATAGAACACAGGACCCTCATCCGAGTCCTCTCCAGACTCCCAGACTGGTCCCTGTTCTTCCCCACTGTCCAATTCTGCTGCCATCTGCATAGGCTGCTAGCGAACCACAACAGTAGCTTGACAGTGTTGGCAGGGTATGGTTTTTCTCCTTGGTAGTTTCTTTATTAGCACATTGTTTTTTGTCTGATTGTTTGTCTGATCTCCACATATCTGAATGTTGGCTGTTGGAGGGATGTGTCCTCATCTCTTTGTTTCTTTCCTAAGTATTTTATTATCTCCTTTCAATGATGTGTAAATTTGGTTTATCTCTGTGTGTCTGTTGATGGCTGATTTGTCTGAATGCCAAGTTTCCAGGAATTCTCTAGCATTTTTAGTACTGTTCACTACTTATAGTCATAAACCTGAGAGGCGGAGCATATAAGTTAAAATAATAAAAAATGAATCAATCAATAAAATTTGGATAACTTAGCTAGAACTGTGGAACATTCAATTCCAGATCTTCATCGTCTAGTCAGTTTTATTCATTGTAATTCTGAGGAACTCACAAGAAGAATTCTACTCCATTTTCTTGGGGTCGTTTTGCATGAGAAAAGGGATGGAAACATGAGAAAGCAGAGGTTGAAAACCTCTGCAGTGAGGATAGTATATATAAAATTAAGATAGTGCCATGGTGTCCCTGGCCACTTCAAAATTAAATAAATTCTAAATTCTCTTTTTTTGTTTGAAACATTTTCTAAAGCAAATTCTGTCATTACCTTAAATGACAACCAGTAGGAAAATTTCTTTTCCCAGTACTAATCAGCCTCCTTTAACATAAAAGTGGAACATACTTGAAAAAAGAAAAAGAAAAGAGAAACAGCTCTTGAGATGAATTGCTTCAAGCAAGAAATAGTTAACTAACTGAGCAGGTTTTTTTTTTATTAGCCAGAGTTATATTTTTCCCCATTGATTTCCTGTTCTCTGAAATACTTCAGTTCTTTTTCTTTAAAAAAAAATCTATTATCTTGTTTATCCTGAATTAGTGCATTATTCTCCCCGGGAACCTGGGTGTACGCTGCATGGTGCCTGGTGCGTGATTGCTTGCTAAATAGGTTGATTCAACATACAGCAAATTTCCCAGTGCAGTGATGTGCAGCAAAGTTTTAGGCCAGAGGTAGAAAAAATGCAGCTGCTGGAGGGAGGGATTATATATCTCAATCCAGGGGTGGGATTCAAATAATTTAACCATCGGTTCGCCCAGAGTCAGGTTGGCTATTGTGGGAGGCATGGTTTATCCCTGGCCTCCAGCTCCGCTGCATATGTGGGATGAGCCTCCCGTGATGGCCAACCTGACTCTCAGTGAACCAGTGGTTAAATTACCTCCCCCCCTCCCACTATCGAAGTGGATCCTGGGTGCTGTGCTGCAATGGAGAAATGGGCAATGGAGTGGCCGGCGAGGGAAAGAGGAGGAGCAGAGAGAAGAAAGAGAGAAACAGCCTTCTCGTTCCTTTGCACCGGCTGCTCCATTGCCCGTTTCTCCATTGAAGCACAGCGCAGAGCCCAGGGTCCACTTTGTTAGGGATAACATTGTTTACCCTAACTGGTTTGGGTAAAAATAATAAATATGGTATCATGGTTTGTTAGTTAAAGTGTGTGTAACTTTAACAGCAAGAATGTAATTAAGGGTGTGGTTGTAAAAGCACTATATAAGAAGCGAGGCCATTGCAGCTCTCTCTCTCTGGCCTACTGATCTCTAATTACTGAATGGATTGATGACTGCGTTCTTGCTGAAAAGGGGAGAGAAGAAGGAGTGTTGATTTTTCTCAACGGAGAGATAGTAAAAAGATTGGACTGATTTATTGTAAGTGTACTGACATTGGCTATTCAACACGGACTTTGCAAATAGAGTATCCCCGACAAGACTTGACTGAAATAGATATATGACTAATGGACTGTTTATTTTGACTATGATATAATTCTAAAATGGAATAAACTATATTCTTGATAGTACAAGCGTATCTGTATTTTTACTGCGTGTTAACTAGAAAACTTATCTCACACATTTACCTGTCTTCCTATCTGACTTCGCTGTACATTCTGTTTAGTTTGTTTTCCTTAACACCCGTTGGGGAATCCAGGCTTAACACACTTTGATAGCTGGGAGGGGTTGGGTGAGTAATTTAACAACTGGTTCACCCAAACCGGTGTGAACCAGCTGAATCCCACCACTGCCTTAATCCCTTGGGTTGTTTCTGAGCCCCCTCCAAGCGTGCATGATAAAAAATCTGGGATTTTAATTTTACACCGGGTATATGATTGTAGAGGTAAATGGTACCATAGGTCTTTCATGTCTATGAAGATTCTCAGTCCTTCAGGTCATAGTTGCCCCAAAGGTGCTTCTTCAAGAGACATCTGAACTTTGGCGTATTTTTTCTTGAAGACCTTTCACTTCTCATCCAAGAAGCTTCTTCAGGTTCTGACTGAATGCTTTGGAATGGAAGGACTGTAAGGAACACAAATCCTTTCGTTCCCTACCATTCAACAGGAACTGAAGAAGCTTTTTGGATGAGAAGTGAAACATCTTCAAGAAAAAAAACCCCCGAAGGAAGTCCCATTCTTCTTGAAAAAGTACCTTCAGGACATAGGTCTTTTAGAAGTGTGGTACCCATTTTCCTCTTAAAATCCCTAAAGCATCTCCTAAATCCATCCATAGCTCCTCCCCTTGCAATTTTTGGTGTGTGGCAAAGCCAGCGAAAGCATGGCAGTGCAACTTATGAGCACATAAGTGCCATGTATTGCTTCTTAGATGCATGGAAATTCCTCTGAAAGGGATGTTGGACAAGCTTCTTGCCTCATAAGGGCAGGATAGTCAATGAAGACAGGTCTGATGACATCATGGTGCAACACTGTACTTACATCCTGGATGCAGGTATATAAATCAGCGGGGAGCCATTCTAATTTAATGATATATGTCCTTTTTTTTTCCCTGTCACCAAGCGATCAACCTTAGAATTCTTAAACTAGGTTGCTTGCTAGGCTTAGCAGATTTATATCTTCAAGCCTGTGAAATAAGTGACCTAGGGCTTTGCACAGTGGTGGGATTCAATTTTTTTTTACTACCGGTTCTGTGGGCACGGCTTGGTGGGTGTGGCAGGGGAAGGTTACTGCAAAATCTCAATTCGCTCTAGCCTGCTTTCCAGCTCCGTTCTCCTGTGCAGGGCAACAAAAGAAGACTCAGCCGATCAGCTGGGACTCGGGAGAAAGAGACTAGGTAGGGGCAGGGCCAGTCAGAGGTGGTATTTGCCGGTTCTCCAAATATTCAAAATTTTCACTACCAGTTCTCCAGAACTGGTCAGAACCTGCTGAATATCACCTCTGCCACATTGCCAACCCTCTTGCTATGCAAGGGAATGAAAATTGCACGGAGCAAAGCAGCCTCAACAAATGAATTCATACTCCTATTTTCTTTTAAATTCCATAAAATGAATGGACAACCAGAGAAGGTCTTTACCTCACCTTATCCTACCGCTTTAAGAAAATGAAATGAAGTGAACCGTATTAACAAAAGATTGAAGGTGTTGGGTCTATTTAACCTGGGGGAAAAGATGATTAACAGGGAATATGATACCATCTTTACATATTTGAAGAGCTGTCACACAGATGATGAAGCCAATTTGTTTCCTGTTCATCCAGAGGACAAGACCTGAACTGACAGGTTCAAATGACTGGAAAGATGCTATCAGCGGTTTGACTGTGGAACAGTCTGCCTCAGGACACTTCTGTACCTTTGCGAGCCTTGTCACTGGCATCCTGAGCAGCCGTGTTGGGGCCACCAGGCATGCGTCTTCAATGTCGTTTCTCCATAGGGCTAGACATGCTTCAATGGAAGGGCACAGAAAAATGGCTTTCAACTAGCAACCCGACCCCCTTTTTCTATTATCCTCTCACTGTATTTCCTTTCTGCAACAGGAGAATAAGCACCGTGAAAGGGAAAACTCAAAAGCCACCTTTTGAAGCCACCCAGGAAGACAGGGCAAGATGCCATCTCACCTTGGTTACTGGAGGGCGGGTGAAAATTGCAGGAACCAGAAGACGAGATGAAGTGGAAACTCTCAACAGTTCCTCTGAAGCAAGAGCTGGGGTGATAATTAGTGGGTGAAGTTGCTCAATTTTATTTGGCGGCGGATAAGACCAGCAACCTCTTGCAATTTTGTTCTTTGTCTGTAGAGCGGATAGTGACTACCCTAAAGCCATTGAGTGCAGTAATTGGGGAGGCGGAAAAGAAAAAGAGACTTCAATTTAGAATAATGCAGGTCGTCCTCAACTTACGACTACAATGGAGCTCAAAGTGTCAGCATTCCAGCAAACCTCCAGTCCAACCAATAACTCCGGGACAGACATCTTCTCAAAAGTTTATTTGGGATAGTAAACTGGCACAACTAGGGAATCCAGAATCTGAAAGTTCCGGGCTTCCTTGCAATAAGTAAAAAATACAAATCCATCCCCTTCACCCATCATCACATTACATGCCCCACTCACCATCCGTTCCAACTTAAGACTCCCCCTCACTTATGCGCAAAATAACATGACCTTGAATTAGAAAAAGAATGCTATTATGTCTAACTGCATACACTCCCAAGAAATTCCCCCTCCCACTTTCCCAGGCTCAAAATGTGGCAGCGTGGGAGCATTTGGTCTCAATAGGGCTTCCAAAGCTGACACAAAGTTTTTGTTGCTAAGGGGGACATTTGTTAAGTGAGTTTTGCCCCCATTTTATGATCTTTCTTGCCATGGTTGTTAAGTGAATCCCTGCAGTTGTTAAGTGAGAAACATGGTTGTGAAGTGAATCTGGCTTCCCCATTGACTTTGCTTGCCAGAAAGGTTCCAAAAGGTGATCATATGACCCTGAGACATTGCAATCGCCATAAATACGTTCCGGTTGCCAAGCGGCTGAATTTTGATCATGTTGACCATGGAGATGCTACAACAATCGTTAAGTGTGAAAAGTAACTTTTTCCAATGCTATTGTAACTTCAAACAGTCACTCAACGAACTGTTGTAAGTCTAGGACAGTGGTTCCCAACCTTTTTTTCACCCCGCACCCCTAAAAAAATTTCACTCGAACCTCGCACCCCCTAAAATTTAGACTTTAGGAACTACTGAACGCATTAAATATATGGTAGGATTGAATCTTTTCAGCTATGTATGTGACGGCCACTAAATAACGATACTTAACTCTAAAATGAAAACAAAGTTAATCCGTTGCATAATAAATAAAAATGCCAACATATAGCCAATATCCTATTATTTACCTGGACTTTTCTCGCACCCCCTGGAATATTGTCTCGCACCCCCAGGGGGTGCGAGCAACCCAGGTTGGGAACCCCTGGTCTAGGACTACCTGTACTATAGTCAAATTCATACCAGTTTTTAGATATGGTAACTCTTTTATTAGAGGGCATTTATCACAACTTTTGGAGGTCCATGCATCAGATTTGCAGGATCAGCAGATAGTGGGAGAGGAGTTAGAGATCCTTTCCAACACTAAGATTCAGTGGAATATTAAGTACTGGGATTCATCACATCAAGGCAATCCATATGCCAGAATACCGTTTTATGTGTGCAAACCCATTAACTTGTAGAGCATTTAATCTTAGCAAGAATAAATGCTCTCGGTTATCTTTAGTCATAGAAATACAAAAACATATTGAGCTATCATTTCTCAAACATCTTAAATTCTTGGCCGAGTAAACAGCCCACATCCTTTTCCATTTCCTTGTGTGCAGCTTCCAATGTTGACCTTTTATAGTTATTGCATCTATGCTGGTGGAAGATGGCAGGACTTTCCATCCAACCCATCTGTAGCAGACAGTCTTCAGTGATCACTGAGAATCAATTCCCACAATCCAATAATACTGGAGATGGTTGTGTGATATGCATCCCCAACACAAGCAAGCTCAGAGAGCACCAAGGACCCCGCATTTACAACCCTGACCTACCAATATCCTCCTTATTGATATTTATTTAACCCACATATATTTTGAATTCAGAACACCTTGGGCCCAATGAATCTCTAGCCATTCATCTAACTGTCAACATGCATTTCAAAAATGCTTAATTCATGTTAAGATTAAGGGTTGCCTTCTTAGCTTCTTGCCTTATATCATTCTAAGATGTGTAGCATTAACTTAGGAACCCAAACTTCAGGATTTGAATGTTTTAACAGATAATAGATAATCAGAGTTGGAAGGGACCTTGTAGGTCATCTAGTCTAATGGGAGACCCTACACCATTTCTGTCAAATGGCACTCCAATCTCTTCTTGAAAGTCCCAAGTGATGAAGCCCCCACAACTTCCGAGGGCAACTTCTGTTCCATTGGTTGATTGTTCTCACTGTCAGAAAGTTTCTCCTTATTTCCAGGTTAAATTTCTCCTTGTTCAGTTTCATTCCATTATTCCTTGTCTGGTCTTCGGGTGCTTTGGAAAATAGCTTGACCCCTTCTGTGGCTGCCCCTCAAATACTAGAACCCTGCTATCATGTCTTCTCTAGTCCTTCTCTTCACTAGACTAGCCAAGCCCAGTTCCTGCAACCATTCATTGTATGTTTTATCCTCCAGTCCCCTAATCATCCTGGTTGCTCTTCTCTGCACTTTTTCTAGTCTCAACATTTTTTTTTATAGTGTGGTGACCAAAACTGGATGCAGTACTCTAGGTGTCATCTTACTAAGGCTTTATAGAGTGGTATTAGTACCTCACTTGATCTCGATTGTATCCCTCTGTTAATGCAACTTAGGATATGCAATTGTTAATGCAAATTATGTGTGCACAAAGCCACACAAACATTCACACAAACACACCCACTACCATGATGATAGCCCTCATAATAATTTCAATTATTGCGCTAATTTTTTTTTTGGAAAGAGCTATCCTGTTTTCTGTGCAAAGACAAATATTTCTGGATTCATAACAGGCAAAAACCTACACCCTTAGATGTGTATTCAATTCTGCTGGATGGCAATCAGAGAAAGGAAGAAAACTATGGAGTATATAATAGGTAAACTGGATCAAACAAATTGCCTTCTGAAGTTCCTAAATGGATTAATATTTATTTATTTTATCCATGCTTCCTTCTGTATCCTTGTCAATTGTTTGGCGAGCCACCAAGAAATGTTGAAAAATTCTTGGCCCAGTAAACAGGCCAGATCCTTTTCCATTTCCTTGTGTGCAGCTTCCAATGTTGACCTTTTATAGTTGTTGCATCCCTACTGGCAGAAGATGGTGGGACTTTCCATCCAACCCATCTGGTGAACCGTAGATGGAAGAAAGCTGGGACATGTGATCCTGAAAATTTTGGAAAGCACAACAACAGCTGGTAAAATATTAAGTTTCCAATTCAATGGGTACTTATGTACATGGTGATGTAAATCCACTTCAGATTAAGATCCAATCTGCTATGAGTGTGCCCACATTATATGTTAAACCACCTGTAGTTGGGTTTATATCAACAACCTCAGATATGCAGACGATATTACTCTAATGGGTAGAAAGTGAAGAGGAATTAAAGAGCCTCTTGATGAAGGTGAAGGAGGTGAGTACAAAAGTTGGCTTGAAACTCAGCATTAAAAAAAAACAACCTCAAAGATAATGACATCTACCCTGTTTCTCCAACAATATGGCCTCCCCAATAGGAAGTCCCAGCATGTTTTATAGGCATGAAATGAAATTAAGCCCTCCCCCAAATTAAGGCCTATATTAAAACATGCAAAATGGGGGAATGGTAGGGGGCTTGCCGTTAGGAAGTACTTTTGTTGCACACCCGGATATGGTGCTGCCTGCGTTGACTCCGATATGAAGTGCCCCACCAATGCCGAGGTCAACATCCAAGCCATTGCTGCCCGCCCGCCCGAAGATGCAAGGGGGAATTAAGTCACCCCGAAAAGACGGCCTAGCCATTTTTTCGGGCTCAAAAAAATAAGACCCGGCCTTATTATATGAGAAACACGGTAGTTCCATCACTTCCTGGCAAATAGAAGTGGAAAAAATGGAAGCACTGACAGATTTCATTTTCTTGGGCTCCAAGATCACTGCAGCCATGAATTTAAAAGACATTTGATCTCGGGGAGGAAAGCTATGGTAAACCTAGACAGCATATTAAAAAGTGCAGACATTACCTTCCTAGAGTCAAAGCTATGATTTTCCCAATAGTAATGCATGGCTGGGAGAGTTGGACCCTATAAAGAAATCTGAGCATTGAAAAATTGATGATTTTGAATTGTGGTGCTGGAGAAGATTCTTCGGAGTCCCTTGGTCCTCAAGGAGACCCAATCAGTCAATCCTAAAGGAAATCAACCCTGACTGTCCTTTGGATGGACAGATCCTAAAGCTGAAGCTCAAATACTTTGAATACCTGAGAAGGGAGGACTCGCTGGAAAAGACCCTGATGGTGGGAAGATGGAGAAGGAGAAGGGGATGGCAGAGGATGAGATGATTAGATAGGGTCATTGATGCAATGAATGTGAATTTGGGCAAAGTCCAAGAGACAGTGGAGGACAGGAGGTGCAGGCATGCTATGATCCATGGGGTCACAAAGAGTTGGACATGACTTAGTGGCTAAAAAGTGCCTCCCCCTGTACGTACTTACCTAGACCTTAACTTTTTCTCATGAAGTTCTCCTCCAGGTCCCTCACCAAATGGTTCTCTATAAAGGATACAGCTTTATTTGTGGTGCCACCAATTTAGCATCATTTCAGCGCCAGCTGAAAATCTTTCTATTTCCCCAGGCTTTTAGCTGATACCTACTTGGTTGGCTTAAAAACAAAGTTTGGACCACTTTGTGGAAGTTTAGGGACTCAAATAGCTGTCAGGGTTGATGGCAATAGGTCTACCTCTGAAGGCCATCTTCTGGCAGGCTACAGGAGTTGTTTGGCCCTTGTAAGAATGGACTGCTGGACTTGTTGAGCCAGGGAACCAATCTAGAAGGGCACTGCTTAGGTTACTAATTGTATTTATTTATTTATTTATTTATTTATTTATTTATTTATTTATTTATTTTTATTTATTTGATTTGTCAATTGTTTACAAGATAATAAGTATAAGTGTATACATAGTTGTGAATACATGAGATGGGTACATATAAGAAAAATAAAAGAATAGAGAAACAATAGGACAGGGATGGTAGGCACGTTGGTGCGCTTTATGCACGCCCCTACAGACCTCTTAGGAAAGGGTGAGGTCAATAGTAGACAGTCTAAGGTTAAAGTTTTTGGGGTTTGGGGAAGAAACTACAGAGTCGGGTAGAGTATTCCAGACATTGACTACTCTATTGCTGAAGTTGTATTTCCTGCAATCAAGTTTGGTGCGGTTTACTTTGAGTTTGTATCTATTGTGTGCTCTTGTGTTGTTATGGTTGAAGCTGAAGTATTCATTTCAATCTGCCCTGGTTTTGATTTTCATCTATCATCTTCCTTCTGCCTGGTTTGTATGGCATCATGAATTAGTTGTGGGTGGAGGTTTTTTAAAGAAGAGATAGGACAGGCATTTGTCCAGAGTTGCAATAGCAATAGCACTTAGATTTATAAAGTGCTTCACAGTGTTTTATGGCCCCTCTCTAAGCGATTGCCCCCAACAATCTGGATCCTCATTTTACTGACCTCAGATAGATGGAAGGCTGAGTCAACCTTGAGCCTGGTGAGATTCAATCTGCCAAATTGCAGGAAGACAGCAGTTAGCAGAAGTAGCTTGCACTACTGCACTCTAACCACTGCACCAGCATGGCTCATGATAAGATAAAGCGGGCATAGAAAGATGGTGAATGTGCACGGGTGCTCCAAGGATCATTTAATGTTGTCTCTCTTGGATGCTGACTTCAACCAAGAAAGCATCCCCTGAACCAGTAGTGGGATACAATTTTTTTACTACTGGTTCTATGGGCATGGCTTAGTGGGCATGGCTTGGTGGGCATGGCAGGGGAAGGATACTGTAAAACCCCCATTCCCTCCCCACTCCTGGAGGAATACTGCAAAATCTCCATTCCTCCTCATCCCACTAACTTGATTTCCAGCTGTGCAGGGCAACAAAAGAAGACCCAGCCGATCAGCTGGGACTCGATCAGTTGGGACTCGGGAGGAAGACAATAGATGGCAGTGGGGCCAGCCAGCTCTCCGAACTACTCAAAATGTTTGCTACCAGTTCGTGAGAATCGGTCAGAACCGGCTGAATACCACCTCTGCCCTGCACACAATGGGTGAAAACATCTTGAATGAGGAAATGTTCTCCTGCTTTCATCCTTAGCGTTGGGGCTCGAGTCACACAGCAGTGCAAAAAAGGAACATGACGTGGCCCTTGGGTGCTCATTACATCCTGCCTACAAACATTTAAAAGCGAGAGATTTTAAAATGTCACCGGCATGACAATTAACACAGCAACTTTCTCCCTTCTGGGACGAGAAGCAAAAAAATCCAGTCCACAGGCTGTCTGTGTTGCAGCGTTCTTTCCCTGGCCAATTTTTTTTTCCGAGGCCCCCAAGAAATTTCTATAGAACATTGGATCCATTCCCAAACTCTCAGCTGTTTGTATAACAGGACTTCAGAATCCCATCAAGGCATTGCTAAATATAACCCTTTGCATTTTATTTGGGGTGGGGGTGGGATGATAAGAGTTTTTGCTTTAGCAGACTCACTCCTTTGGGCTTTCAGGAACCGTTCAGTGTGAAAAGGGATGATTCATGCATTTGTTGAAGGTGGGCGGTAGAGTTGCTGTTCTTACCCATTCAGAAGTGGATAGTCAATGGTAACTGGCTTAATTCTTTAGTAATACAATAATTCCTTCCCTTTATGATCCTGTAGCAGGAAACATATTTCAAGTCCCATTCATGCGGCCCAGTCATGAAGCAAGAACTGTCAGAAGGGCCTGCTTTTAAAGAGTGGGTGCGAAGAAACAGGATGGGGCATTGTGACTCAAAATAGACAACCCCAATATTTCTTCTAGGGGCTTTTTTTTCAGGGCCATGGCAGCTGGTTACATGCTCTTTGATAATTTCTCAATTCTGGAATTGAGCTATTTGCTCATGGATTATTTGAAAGACATGGGCTTAGCAGCAAGAAAAACACTTTCGAATAAAGTGAAAAGATTTTGTTGAAATTTGGTTCAGCAACTTGTGGGAGGGGCCGTTCAAGGGGAGCGCTCACACCTGGAGGTGGGAAAGAAAGACCTAGGCGATGGTTCAGCAAAGCCAAATTTGGCCTCGTTTAAATGTCCATGAAGATTCTCAATCAGAATAGAAGAGAGCTGGAAGGGCCCTTGGAGGTCTTCTAGTCCAGCCCCCTGCTCAAGCAATACTATATACTATTTCAGACAAGTGGCTGTCCAGTCTCTTCTTAAAAACCTCCAGTGATGGAGCACCCACAACTTCTGAAGGCAAAGCGGTTCCACTGGTTAATTGTCCTCACTGTTAGGAAGTTCCTCCTTAATTCTAGGTTGCTCCTCTCCTTGATTAGTTTCCATTCATTGTTTCTTGCCTTGCCTTCTGGTGCTTCGGAAAATAAATTGATCCTCTCTTCTTTGTGGCCACCTCTCAAATACTGGAATTCTGCTATCATGTCATCCCTAATTTTTCTTTCCTCTGGACTGGCCATACCCAGTTCCTGCAACCTGACTTCATATATTTTAGTCTCCAGGTCTTTAATCCATCTTAGTTGCTCTTCTCTGCACCTTTTTGCCCCCCAAAGTCTCAACATCTTTTTTTGTAATGTGATGACCAAAACTGGATGCAGTATTCCAGGTGTGGTCTTACTAAAGTTTTAATAATAATACTTCATGTGATATTGATTCCATGCCTCTGTTTATAAAACCAAGGATTGTATTCGTTTTTTTAATGAAAATCAAGGCCATATCTATGGAGATATTCAGTCATCCAGGTCATCCAGACCTGAAGAAGCTTCTTGGATGAAAAGCGAAACATCTTCAAGGAAAAACAAAAGAAGTCCAATTGCCTCTTGAAAAAAAGTATTTGGGAAATCCAGGTCATGGTTGTCCCAAAGGTGCTTTGATTAGACCCACATGCTGATTGCAAAGCCAAGTATTAATGCTCTCATAATGTTTATTTTTAAAAAAATATTCTGAATAACAGTCCATTTGTTTCTGGGCTTTTGTGTACATATTCATGTGCATGTGTGTGCATTATAGTGTATAGTCCCTACTATATATTCTAGGTATTGTATTATTTATAGTATTATTAGTATAATATTAATTTTATATAATATTAATATATATTTATATTATTACATTAATTATATTATTATATTACATTACTATATTTATATCATATTATAATGTATTATTATATTACATTCTGTAATAGAATCAGAATTGAGCTGGAAGGCACATTGGAAGTCCAATTGCCTGCTCAAGAAGGAAGCACTATACCATTTCAGACAGGTGGCTGTCCACTCTAGAAAAAGTACAGAGACGAGCAACCAGGATGATTAGGGGACTGGAGACTAAAACATATGAAGAACAGTTACAGGATCTGGGCCTGGCTAGTCTAGTGAAGAGAAAGACCAGGGGGAGATATGATAGCAGTCTTCCAATATTTGAGGGGCTGCCACAGAGAGGAGGGGGGTCAAGCTATTTTCTAAAGCACCTGAAGGCCAGACAAGGAATAAGGGATGGAAACTCAACAAGGAGAGATTTAATCTGAAAATAAGGAGAAACTTTCTGACAGTGAGAACAGTCAACCAATGGAACAGAAGTTGCCTTCAGAAGTTGTGGGAGCGCCATCACTTGAGACCTTCAAGAAGAGATTGGACTGCCATCTGTCAGAAATGGTGTAGGGTCTCCCGCTTGGGTGGGGGGTTGGACTAGATGACCTACAAGGTCCTTTCCAACTCTGATTATCTGTTACCTGTTATCTGTCCAGTCTCTTCTTAAAAAACCTCCAGTGATGAAGCTCCCACGATTTCTGAAGGCAAAGCTGTTCCACTGGTTAATTGCTCTTACTGTTAGGAACTTTCTCCTGAATTCCAGGTTGCTTCCTTCCTTGGTTAGTTTCCACCCATTGTTTCTTGTCTTGCTTTCTTCAAAATAAGTTGACCCCCTCTTCTTTGTGGCCCATCAAATGCTGGAATACGGCTATCATGTCACCCATCGTGTGAATTGTACTGCATTAATATTTAACACTATATTGTATTTAGTAATATAATATTAAATATTGAATATTCTCAACATTTTCTCAGGAATTCACCCCCTTTATCGCACGGTCATTGAGCCCATGGTGAGAATAATATTAATCAAGATGATTCCTTTGACCATGAAAACCATTGTCCACTTTGATGATTATAGCCTTACAGCGTACAGTCCCTTACCTGTCCCTTCCTAAATAAACACTGGTGACTCAGTCCCCTTGTTCCCAGCCTTGAATATACAAACATCCTCTTTAATTTCTGCCACACTCATCTTTCCAGAGATAAGCAATAATACCAAATGTTTTTGTTTTAAAACGTTAGCCTGTTTTTTTAGAAGGGGAGAAAAAAAAAAAGCACAACAAAAATCAGAGCCTCTCCTTTAAAAGCAGAACTAATCTAGGCCTGTACGATGGTTCAGTCAAATTAAACAGAAAATCCCTTAGCAGAATATAGAGTGACTGCACACTGAACTAATGACATTGAAATCGGAGGGATTACATTGTAGGAACAACTCCCTGTACCTAATCACCCCCAGAAGGCAGGATGTAAGACGCAGACTACTTTGGAGACCTGATTAACTCCTCTGATAACGTCCTATACCTGTGCTAACCTGGTGCGTGTATGTGTGTGTGTGTGCGTGTGTGTGCATACATTAGACAGAGAGAAGGATTGTGCTATGTTTGAAGGCCATGTTTTTTTGCTGACACTATTCCTAAACATCGTTTAACATGGCTTAAGTCAAACCCGTCATTTAAATTTGTGCGGTTTGCATTTATTAAAAAGAGAGGAGGGGAGTGTGTGTGTGTGTGTGAGAGAGAGAGAGAGAGAGAGGAATTTGGGTGACTAATAGGGATGGGTGAGAAACCTGCTCCATCATGGATTTTATTCGTATTTATTGGATTCATAGCCGTTTAAATATTGTCACAATTCTGCAATGCATATGGCTCTGAAAATACATGGGAAATTCATGTCCCTCACTTAGGGAAATCACGTAGAGAGAATGCATACTGTAGGTGGAAATTTGGAACGAAATTTTGACTGAATTTTTTTTTTTTAATGCGGTGGAAACACAAAGTGAAATGGAGGAATGAAATGAAGCAGGTTTCACCTTTCCTGCTGATTTCCAGAGATAAATATCCATTTGCAAAATAATTTAGCCATCTAAGTAACTCTCGCACCCATTTACTCCCCTTTCTCGCCACCATTTAATGAAAATAAATATATAGAAAATCCTCATTGCAGGCAGTCTGGTAAAAAAAAAAAATCATGAATGAAAATGGTGAGATCCGGTAAAAGCAGCAGTGTAGTAGAATTTAATAAGCCCTTATAGTGAAGCATTGAAAATTGCTTTTGCATTGAATTCAACTCTTAGTAACTCGAGGGGCACATCTCTACAATTGTCACATACAGTCGCATATGTCTACTCTGCAGATGATCACACATCAGTTTATACACATTTAGCCTGTCAAATTACTGATATTTATTAGCAGGCTCAGAAAACGATCTGATTGTGTTCTGCTTCTTTTCAAATTCTTAGAGAATCAGGCAGTATACATGTTTAATATGCTCTTACAGTTAAGAAACTGTATGTCATATCATGATCTATACCAGTGATGGCTAACTTTTCATTGTCGCATGCTGAGAGTGCACACACACCCATAATGCATTAAGCGTGTGACTCTTCCCCCATCGCCTGCTGCGTGCGCCTCGCACCTCTGTGCATGCATGTGTGTCTCCTATACATGCCCCGCCGCCCCCCATGCATGTGCAGCGTATATCCGACAATCAGCTGGCTGGCGGTAGGCGTGTCCACATGCACAGTGGACTCGATTCGGGGTGACGGCTCATGTGCCGGCAAAGATGCATGCCATAGGTTCTCCATCATGGATCTATACCAGGGGTGTCCAACCTTGGCAACTTTAAGACTTGTGGACTTCAACTCCCAGAATTCCTCAGCCAGCAAAGCTGGCTGAGGAATTCTGGGAGTTGAAGTCCACAAGTCTTAAAGTTGCCAAGGTTGGACACCCCTGATCTATACAAATGATTGCTTGAGCCCCCCCGAAACTTCTCACCATTCCAATGCAGCAATCCTTCAATGTTTTTTTTAAAAAAATATCTCCTTTGGGCTATTTTTCTCCCTCAAATCAAAAGTTCGCCAATGCTGGCTTTGTTAATTAATAATCAAGAGAGATGATTAGAGGCCTGGAGGCTGAAACATATGAAGAATGGTGTGCAGGAATTGGGCGTGGCTAGTCTTGTGAAATGAAGGACTAGGGGATTCAATTTTTGTAACAACCGGTTCTGTGGGCATGGCTAGGTGAGTGTGGCCATGTGACTGGGTGGGCATGGCTTTTTTTTTTTTTTTTTTTGCAGCACCCCATCTCCTCATTTTTGGGGGGCCTTCTGGGCCTCAGGGAAGCCTCCTGGGGGGTGTTTTTGTGGCCAGGAAGGCACAAAATGAAGGGGGCAGGGGGTGCTGTATCCCTCCCTCCATTTTCTGCCTTCCTGGGCCTCAGGGAAGCCTAAGACAGCGAGGGGAATCCTGAAACAGCTGATTGTCGGGAGGGGGAAAAAAAGAAATACCTTAAGGAGTGACTGGGTGGGAAAGAATGCAGTCGTCGATGTCAGGCACGCACGTAATGTTACGCATGCGCGATAAGGACTGACTGGGCAGGGAGGGGAGAGGTGGGCGGAGAGGAGCGGGGCCAGCCAGGGGCATGATTAGCTGGTTCTCCGAACTGCGCAGAATCATAACAACCGGTTCTATAGAACCGGTCCGAACTGGTAGAATCCTACCCCTGACTAGGGGAGACATGATAGCAGTGTTCCAGTATATCGGGGGTTGCCTCAAAGAAGAGGGAGTCAAGCTATTCTCCAAAGCACCTGAAGGCAGGACAAGAAGCAATGGGTGGAAACTAATCAAGGAGAGAAGCAACTTAGAACTAAGGAGAAATTCCCTGACAGTTAGAACAATTAATCAGTGGAATGTGTGGGTGCTCCATCACTGGAGGTTTTCAAAAAGAGTCTGAAAAACCATTTTTTATTTATTTTATTATTTATTTTATTTTATTATTGATTGATTGATTGATTTACTTATTTATTTGTCAAGCAAGTATTAGATAACAGGTATAAGTATAAACATGGTTATGAACCCATGAAATGGATACGAATAAAAAGGAACATTAGGACAGGGATGGTATAGGCACGTTGGTGCGCTGAAATCACATTGGTCTCTTGCTTGAGCAAGGGGTTGGACTAGAAGACCTCCAAGGCCCCTGTTATTTTGTAAATGCAATGCTCTCTTTTAAGGTTACCACACACCTTCTCCCCTCCTCCCTCCAACCTGCCGCCCACCCTGTCTAAAAACTGAGGAATGCTTGCAGCTTTCTTTCTTTGGATTTGCAATTGTTCACCATTGAGCGTCAGATCTGGAGCCCTCTTGAAAGCAACACACGTGCACACACGCACACGCACACACACACACACCATTTGCAAAGTAAAGCCTAGCGTGAGGAGCTGTTGGTAACCTAGTCTACTCAAACGTGCTTGTGTGTTTAAAAAAAGTTTAAAACACACACACACACACACCCCATGCTAGACAAAGATTGCCACAACTGTTGCTAAGGCCCATCGCTTGGATCTGCCCGTACCTGTCCTACAGTAAACAGAGCAGCCTGAGAGGACTTAGGGTTAGGGGAACACCTTGGTCACACACTAAGCAAACCTACCGACAGGTGTGCTTGCAGAACTGGTCCTCCGTCAGCATCTTGTCATGCATAAAATGTTTATCCAATTTGTCAAGATAATCTTTGCTCAAATAAGACCAGGTCTAGGCCCCAGGAAGAACCAGATCTCAGGTGGAATAAAGTAACTCTCTTTCCTCCCCTCCCCTCCGCCCTCCCCAAGTCGAACTCCCCCCTTCCCTTCCCCCTCCCTCCCTTTAATCGCTCTGTCAACGTTGCTTTGGCTTTAAGCAAACCGAAAGTCATTTCATTCTGGTAATGGGAAATAGCTGCTCACGGGGGCTAGCCGGCTTGAAAATGGCCCTGATTGTATTCTTGTCCAAATATCCCCCTTGCAGATGTTTCACCCGGTGAGGGACATCAATGACTGGAGAATTTGTTTGACTAGTCATGGATAATGGCTCTTTGATGGCTAAATTGGGGTGTGGGCGAGATAGGGAGCAAACACTAGACCCCAGTCCTGAGGGTCACTTTGTTGGACGCCTGGCTGTAGACGAGAAGAATGCCCCGATAGGGGAGGAGGGAGGCCCGATTCAGCGTCCACTGTGAAGACGGCATCCATTTGGAGGACACAAAAGTAATTTGGCTAGAGTCAGGAGAAGGACGTTCAGCTTCTTATAGCCAGAAATGACCTGATAGGTTTTATGATAGCAAAGCTGCAGAATTTGCCCTTGGGTGTACGCTATGAATCACAGCTTTCTTTCCTTCGACCCAGCACTAAGTTTCTGGTCCTCATGAAAGGAAGGGAGGGAGGAAGAGAGGAAGGCATGAAGGAAGGAGGGGAGAAAGAGGGAGGGAGGAGGGAAGGAAGGAAGGAAGGAAGGAAGGAGAAAGGAAGGAAGAGGCTAAGAGGAAGGGAGAGAGGGAAAGAAGGAAGGAAGGAAGTGTTCTAAGTATGTGCATCTTAAAACAGCTAACTAAATGAAGGACTCTAGGATGAGAGAGGGAGGGAGGAGGGAGGGAAGGACAAAGGAAAGAAAATGGATGACTGAAGGGAGGAAGACAGGAGGGAGGGAGGAAAGGAAAGAAGGAAGGAAGGAAAGATGGGCTTTAAGTATGTGCATCTTAAAACAGCTAATTCAATGAAGGACTCTAGGATGAGAGAAGGAGGGAAGGAAGGACAAAGGAAGGAAGATAGATGACTAAGAGGAAGGAAGGGAGGGAGGGAGGGAGGGAAGGAAGAGTTTTAAGTAAAACAGTTAATGTCAATGAAGGACTCTAGAATTTCAACTTTATTTTTCCATCGTGCCAGGATAATGTATTGTAATATTGCCTAAAATAAATAGTGCAATATAAGGTTACCTATGCAAATTTATCACATTTATCTAGATCTAAAGTGCAAAATCCTGTTATTACAGCAGGGGCCAAAGTTACCTCGAGGCAGATTTTATTCGGTGCTTCAGCCAACAAGACTCTTGGTGGTTTATGGATTTAGATTTCATACTGGTTTTCCTTGTTCTTCCCCAAGTAGGACACCTTCTTGTGGGGTTCTTCAAGGATAGATCCTTTTTAACTATGTGAGGTGAGGTCACCGGGAGAGGCTATCTATGATTTTGGTATGAGGTATCATCACATCAGGATAGGAAGGAAAGAAGTCCCTGGGGATTTTACTCTGCTAGACGTTGCCGACTTTGGGGGTGTTGCTCATTTTCGATTCAAGGTCGTGGCCAGCGGTGTTTGAAGATGTTTCTGTGATCACGTGACCATTGTGACATCGCAGAGCCCTGTTTCCTCCTCACAGAAGTGGTACTTACTTATCTACTGGCATTTGCAGACTTTTGAACTGCTAGGTGGGCAGGAGCCAGACGCTCAACCTACCAAAGTGGTACTTACTTATCTCCCTGTATTTGCGTGCTTTTGAATGCTATGTGGGCAAAGATGGGCAATCACCAGAGGTGGTATTGAGCAGGTTCTGACCAGTTCTGGAGAACCGGTAGCGAAAATATTGAGTAGTTTGGAGAACCAGCAAATACCACCTCTGACTGGAGACTTTACTGTATCCGTCCCCTGCCACGCCCATCAAGCCATGCCCACGGAACCGGTAGTAAAAAAAATTGAATCCCACCACTG
The DNA here is from genome assembly GCF_049901735.1 of Notechis scutatus. NCBI lineage: Eukaryota > Metazoa > Chordata > Lepidosauria > Squamata > Elapidae > Notechis > Notechis scutatus. The sequence continues at coordinate 158,993,932 of NC_142012.1, forward strand.
GCCCTCACCCTGTCACGCCATGCTCGGGTCTTGAACTGGGCTGTCAGGTTTCCAGCCAACAAAGCCCAGTGCCTTATCCGCTGAGCCATAGCGGCGCCTGATCATTTTGGCATGAAGCAAAGGTGGTATTCAGCAGGGTCTGACCAGTTCTGGAGAACCGGTAGTTCGCAGAACCGGCAAATCCCACCTCTGACTGGCCCCTCCCCCATCTATTCTCTGCCTCCAGAGTCCCAGCTGATTGGCTGGGTCTTCTTTTGTTGCCCTGCACAGGAGAACCGAGCTGGAAAGCAGGTTAGTGGGGTGGGAATGGAGATTTTACAGTATCTTTCCCCTGCCACGCCCACCAAGCTACAGCCACAGAACCAATAGTAAAAAAAATTGAATCCCACCACTGGCACGAAGTATCATCAGGGTATCTGGTTGTATATTGCCACCATGGGGGAATGGAAGCTACTTAGGAAACGTTGACCTGGTGGTCTGCATGTTTGAATAATCAGGATGGGATGAAACAGAGTTGTTGTTTCGTCATGAGATTGTCTTCTCACCCCATCTTCCAATTCTTACATTGGATGGATTTACGATCTTTCTGGATTCATGGCTACTACTGGAGGGGAAAGTAGAGGCTCTGGAGTAAGAGGCCTTGAGTGATCCTGCCCTCCAAGTATGAAGAGTATAAAATAGAGTACTGTATGTACTCTTAGTGGAGCTACCCTTGAAGTCTATTTGGAATCAGTTATTGGTCCAGAATGCAATTGCCTGCGTATCAGTAGCAACCCTGTAATATCTATAACGCATTCTGTATTGCTAATACAATTAGATATGTTTTTTTTTATTTAAAAAAAGGGCTTTGATTTCTAGTTATTATAGTCAGTGTCCCTTGTGGCTTTAAAAACATTCTATTAAAGCAGTGCCCAGGAATCGGTTTTTTTTATTTTATTTTAAACTTGTTAATTCTCAGAAAACTTTCTCTCAATGCTCACATTTTTCAATAAATATTATATAAATGATAAGCGTTCCACAAAACTCAGCAGTCTCCTGATATCTTTTCCATCATTTTTTTTTCCTTATGCATCGCATTTTGGAAGCCAGAAGTCTCTTACCCTAAATTACTGTAAACTGCTTTGAGAGCATGTCTTAAACAGGGGTAGGCAATTCATTTTCCCAAGACACCACATGAGAAACTGGAATTATTGTGGAGGGCCGCTGTGCCACCCTGTCTCACTCCCCCCACCACACCAATGTCCTCCCCTCCAATGCTGACACCCCATTCCTACCTCACTCCTGCCCTGCCATGCGCCCCACTGCCAATGCCACTGATGCCATGGGCCAGATTTGGACTGCCAGTGAGTTAGATATGGACCATGTGCCATAAAATACCAAGGACTGGTTTAAAGAGTATAACAATTCTCTCAATGGTTAAAGATAGTGAGAAGGAAGAAGAAAAAGGTATTTTTCCCCCCTCTGCCTTGGTTTTCTGAATTTCACTTGACACTTTGTAAGAGATTTTTTTTTTCATTAGCCAGGATTGGTAGTTTCAAGCTGGCCAATTTCCCTTCTGACTCATGAATCACAAACTAGGTTTCATATCAGGCACCTCAGAGCTTTCCCTACTTTACTGCTTTGCTGTGAAGGCAGGAGTTCCAAAGAATTAAGAATAAAATTTTCAACACCTTCACTTCCTTCTACCCCTTTCAAACAGCTCCCTTTGATAATACTGATTTGAACTGATTGGCGGTCTTTAATTAAATGTCCCCTATCACCAGACTGCCTGGGTGATCGACTAAAACACCACTGATCTAATAACAAATCAAAACATATGAGACACGTGCAGATGGTAAACTCGTCGATTTAAAAGAGAATTAAATCACCCTTTTGCACTGAATAATTAAACACTGTAAGTCAACTGAAGAAAGATATGTTTTAAAGCCTTACATAAATAGCCATTGTAGCTGTCAGTCCTGGTATTATACTAGGAGGTGAAAAGAGAGCCTCTCCCAATGATATGGGAGCTTAGTGGGTAATGCTTATTCTACAGAAGAAGGAAGCTTTTTCAAGCGCAGAGTATTTATTGCTTTAAAAATAATAGCTTTTATGATGTCCAGGGGAAAAAAATGGCAGCCAGGGTAAAGATTACAAGGTGGGTGAACCGTATAGCTTCTACATTCCAGGGGCCAAACTGGTTTAGTGGTTGAGGCACCAGGCCTTATGAATCACAAACTAGGTTTCACAGACTAGAACTCACAGTCAGGAGCTGTGAGTTCTAGTCCTTCTTTGGGCATGAAAGCCAGTTGGATGACGTAGGGCCAGTCACTCCCTCTCAGTCGGTTAAATATGAGCCAATGCAACGTTAAGTTGCATTATCAGAGGGATACAATCAAGATCAAGGGAGGTTACTAATACCACTCTATAAAGCCTTAGCAAGACCACATCTAGAATACATTATCCAGTTTTGGTCACCATATTATAAAAGAGATGTTGAGACTCTAGAAAAAGTGCAGAGAAGAGCAACCAGAATGATCAGGGGACTGGAGGCTAAAACACATCAAGAATGGTTACAGGAACTGGGCCTGGCTAGTCTAGTGAAGAGAAAGACCAGGGGAGAAATGATAGCAGTCTTTCAATATTTGAGGGGCTGCCACAGAGAGGAAGGGGTCAAGCTGTTTTCTAATGCACCTGTAGGCCAGACAGGAATAATGGATGGAAACTGATCAAGGAGAGATTCAACCTGGAAATAAGGAGAAATTTTCTGACAGTGAGAACAATCAACCGGTGGAACTGCTTGCCTTCGGAAGTTGTGGGAGTTTCACCCCTGGAAGCTTTCAAGAAGAGATTGGACTGCCATTTGTCAGAAATGGTGTAGGGTCTCATGCTTGGGTGGACAGATGACCTACAAGGTCCCTTTAACTCTGTTAATCTGTATTCTAATCAGTCCAACCCACCTCAGAGGGTTGTTGTTGTAGGGTAAATAGGAGGAGGAAGGTGCATTGGATATAAATACATATTTTTTTTCTCCACCTAAAAACATTGTGACAAGACTGAGAATTGATCACTGCACCCAGTGATAAGTATTTTGGTCCAGTCCTTTTGGTACCTAGCACTTCTGAGATGTGTCGGATTTCAACCCTGACCATCTCCCAGCCTGGGATAATGGGATTTATAGTTATTTAATAAGTAAATGTATACAATGCCCATCTTGCCATTGAAAGCAATTTATATAGCAATATATTGATATGGCTTATTATTCAGACTCATTTGTTGAGATGGGTGTACAAATTGGTTAAATAAACAAATAGGTCAATGTAACTGGAAGGCATTCCGTTGGAAAAGATTGCTCTAAACCAGGGGTGTCCAACCTTGGCAACTTTAAGACTTGTGGACTTCAGCTCCCAGAATTCCTCAGCCAGCTTTGCTGGCTGAGGAATTCTGGGAGTTGAAGTCCACAAGTCTTAAAGTTGCCAAGGTTGGACACCCCTGCTCTAAACACTACATCACAATTGATCCTCTGCCTCAAAGGCAAACTTGCAAAGGTTCCTAGAGGAGCATATCAAGTAGACTCAGGTTTACGTCCAGTGTGCCGTTCCTAAAATTGCTAATGTTTACAGGACTGTGCAAAGTTTAATTCCAAACTTGTGAATTTTCATCCATTTATTTATCCACTGTATATTGTAGTCCTTGCATTTTGAAACAGGTTTTTATTTTTGGGGTGGGGGCAGGGGTGGGATTCAATTTTTTTAACAACCGGTTCTGTGGGCGTGGCTTAGGTGGTGGGCATGGCTTGGTGGGCATGTGACTGGCTGGGTGTGGCCAACTCAACATCACTCACATCGAGGCACGCATCTCCTCGCCTGGCCTCCCAAGACTGTGGGGATGCTGCAACAGTCATAAGTGTGAAAAATGGTCATAAGTCACTTTTTTCAGTGCCATTGTAACTTTGAATGGTCACTCCACACAAGCAAAGTACCAGCAAAGGAGGGGGAAAAAATCCAGAGAAGTTCCTGAGACAGGAAGTCTAGTCCTGCCAAGAATGTAATAAAAGTGAATGGAGAGGCAGTTTTTCTGTAAGCAACACCAGAATGTTTCCTTCCTGCCTTCCTTACAGGATTAGGCCAGTAATTTCTTCTAACAACCAGTTCTCCCAACTGCTTAGAATGTTAACAACCAGTTCTAGCGAATAGGTGCGAACTGGTAGAATCCCACCCCTGGGTGGGGGGGGAGGTGGAATTATGTTTGGGAAGGTAAATCAAAGTAGGGATGTAATGAAAATAATCAGACAAAACAATATTAATCAGATGCCTGCTGGCTCTTTTGTATTCTATCTCATTAAATTTTATTTTGGCAATTAGTTATTTACAGTGGAAGGTTGACATGCAAACATGAAATGGGTGAAAAGTATCTGGAAATTCTAGTCGCTCACAGGTTGCAAATGAGTCAGCAGCGTGATATAAAGGTGAAAAAGACAAACCCCTTTTTAGACAGTAAAAGACTCCACCTTCAAAGAAGGCCAGGAGGATGCTCATGCGGCTGAAAGCTTTCTGACAGTGGAATTATTTGCCCAGTGAAGATTGTGTCCAAGGCTACACACTGGCTTCCTTCTCTGGGTGCTGAAATTTGGATTACTATTTTTTTTTTACAGTGAGCAAGGGTTAGTTCAATGCTTTTGATATCCCCTTTCAGCTCCGTGATTTTTCTGAACACGATAATTAGGCTCCAACTCAATTGCCCTCTACTTTGGAGTAGAACTAGAATAGAATAGAGCTGGAAAGGACCTTGGAGGTCTTCTAGTCCAGGGGTCCCCAACCACCGGGCCCCGGACTGGTACCGGTCCGTGGATCATTTTCTACCGGGCCGCCGGTTTGCTGGGTGCCGCCATCTTGTTTCGACAGAAAGTGCTTCCGGGTGAGCTTTTCCGGTTGGAAAGCGGCGTTTGGGTCCTGAAGGAATCCTCGCGCCTTAGTTTCATCGAAGGGGGGGCGGCTTTAACGAAGAGCCGTCCCGATGGCGGAGGAGATCAAAAAGCATAAAAAGGGTACAAAGGAGGAGTTGAAGGTGGCGGGGAGAAGCGGGGATGGCTGGCTGGCCGGTCGCTCGGCTCCCTTGCCTTGTCATGCGTGCTGATGCCGGTACCGGGCCGCGGATCATTTTGTGATGCCGGTACTGGGCCGTGGCACAAAAAAGGTTGGGGGCCACTGTTCTAGTCCAACCCCTTGTCTAGACTCTTCTTAAAATCATCCAGTGATGAAACACCCACGTTACCTGAAGGCAAGTTGTTCCACTGGTTAATTATTCTCACTGTTAGGAAGTTTCTCTTAATTCTAGGTTGCTTCCCTCCTTGGTTAGTTTCCACCCATTGTTTCTTGTCCTGCCCTCTGGTGCTTTGGCAAATAAGTTGACCCCTTCTTCTTTGTGGCAGCCTTCAAATACTGGAACATTGCTATCATGTCACCCCTAGTCCTTCTTTTCTCTAGACTAACCTTGGTTAGTCCTGAATCCTGCAACTGTTCTTCACATGTTTTAGTCTCCAGGCCTTTAATCATCTTAGTTGCTCTTCTCTGCACTTTTTCCAAAGTCTCAACATCTCTTTTGAAGTGTGATGACCAAAACTGGATGCAGTATTCCAGGTGTGGTTTTATTAAGGTTTTATAGCACCACACCTGGAATACTGCACCCAGTTCTGGCCACCATAGAGCTTTATTACAAGCTTAAGCTCTCTACAAGAATCTGATCTACTAACTACTAAATTGGCAGTGGGTAAGAGTAGATAATTGTCAATGGAATTCAAGGTGGGCTCAAGGGATGCGAGACTAATGACATATTTGACCCCTCCCTCGGGCTCAGCCTGGTCATTTCCTGCAACACCATGGTTACTAAGTAAAGTGTAGAGCAATGTGAAGTGGTATATAAGTATATAAGTCTAAGTGCTATTGCTATACTACAAAAAAGATGTTGAGATTTTGGAAAAAGTATGGAGAAGTGCAACTAAGATGCAGAGAAGAGCAATTAAGAACTAAGCAACTAAGGTTGGAACATGGAAAATTTATTCAAGCACAAGAGTTTATATACAGTTCTGAACAATTAAAATTCCACACTCAGTTGGCACCAGATAAGGGTAAACAGAATTCAGGTGAGGTTGGACTTGGAGCACTTGTAGGAATGCAATGACTCTATGCTGATGACATGTTTAACTCTGCCACTCGGCTCTGCCTACTCTTTTCCTATATCATATAACTATATCCTGTCCTGTGGCACGTATGCAAGTCAAGACATTTGCCTAATGTCATCAAAGTCAGGTCATTTACCTCCACTTCTCTTGTTATGGGTGCTCATGATTATTTCCCCCATTTCTGCCATTTTTCTTAGGGATATTTTTTTTAGCTCTTAACATTATAGATTGTCCTTAAAGGGGAGTCGGTACAGATCTTTGATTAACAATGAATGGATGTTAACCTTGCCTAATTGTGGGTTTTAATTTACTGATTTTTTTCATTGTTCTACCTTTTAATTGCAAGCCATCCTGAAAATGTTTTAATTGAAGAGCGATATCAAAAACTTTCCATTATAATCTTGTCCTTTTGCCAAATCTCCCTCCTAGCTCATAATTTAGAAATGTAAATAACCAGAAATAATTTTAACAGCAAGAGACATCCCTTTCAAGATAAAATATATACTACTCCAACTTGCAATAGATCTATATGTTTAATGTTACATGTTTTAACCCATACTTCAGGAAGGGCTGACGTATACATTTATATATAAAACAAAGATAAATAAATATTTTTTTAGAAAATAGCATAAAAATAAAAAAAACTTCTTCGGGAAAAAAAAAAAAAAAAAAAAAAAAAAAAAAAAAAAACAAAATAATTCACCCCCCCCCCCACCCCCCCCCCCCCACACCCCCCCCCCCCCCCCCCCCCCCCCCCCCCCCCCCCCCCCCCCCCCCCCCCCCCCCCCCCCCCCCCCCCCCCCCCCCCCCCCCCCCCCCCCCCCCCCCCCCCCCCCCCCCCCCCCCCCCCCCCCCCCCCCCCTAACAGAGGGATACAGTGAAGATCAAGGGAAGTACTAATACCACTCTATAAAGCCTTAGTAAGACCACACCTAGAGTACTGCATCCAGTTTTGTTCACCACATTATAAAAAAGATGTTGAGACTCTAGAAAAAGTACAGAGAAGAGCAACCAGGATGATTAGGGGACTGGAGGCTAAAACATACAACGAACAGTTGCAGGAACTGGGCTTGGCCAGTCTAGTAAAGAGAAGGACCAGGGGAGACATGATAGAGGTCTTCCAATATTTGAGGGGCTGCCACAGGGAGGAAGGGGTCAAACTATTTTCTAAAGCTCCTGTAGGTCAGACAAGGAATAATGGATGGAAACTAAACAAGGAGAGATTTAACCTGGAAACAAGGAGAAACTTTCTGACAGTGAGAACAATCAACCAATGGAACAGCTTGCCCTCGGAAGTTGTGGGAGCGCCATCATTTGAGATCTTCAAGAAGAGATTGGACTGCCATTTGTCAGAAATGGTGTAGGGTCTCCTGCTTGGGCAGGGGGTTGGACTAGATGACCTACAAGGTCCCTTCCAATTCTGATTATCTGTACCCTAGGATGTAATCCATCTGGTCTTGGTGATTTGAATTTGTTTAGAGTGGATAGGTGTTCTCTTATAATTTTCTTGTCTACTTTGATTTGTATTCCTAATCTGTCTTTTATGGTACTGCTTTTGATAGATTGGGCTATAGATTTTTTTACCTTTTGCATAAAAAAAGATGCAAAGAATGAATGAAGCCATTCTGCATTCTCTCTGCCACCAGTCACCTCCTTGGCATCTTTTCCCACTGGTGGACTGATCGTCTCATTGATTTTTTTTTCTTGTTTTTTTACACGTTTAAAGAAACTTTTTTATTATTATTTCTGACATTTTTTTTTCAAATTTTAGTTCATTAGTTCAGCCTTGGCTTTTTTGATTTAATCTCTGCAGATTCGGGCTGGTATTTTGCTTTAGTTATCTCCCTCATTTTATTTTTTGTGTTGTCCTTTTTGACTCTCAGTTTCAGAGAGTTCTTTATGCAACCATGCTTGTTTCGTCTGGAGTCTCTTATTCCCCCCCCCAAGGTACCAGTTTAACTTTGTACTATTATTTGTGCCTCATTGTGTTGAATTCCAAAATGACATGGTCAACCTCCCCCAATCTTTGAAGAGAGATTTCTTGCAATGGGATCAACATTTAGCAATTCCACAAGCGATGCAATATCACCCAAAGCCCAGTGAAGTGTTGAAGATGCTGGAGGACTTGAACTTCCTCTTCTTCACTAATTCATACATTATCAGTAGACAATACTATCAAATTCTGTACCTGTCAATAGTGGTGTCCCCCAAGGCAGTGTTCTAGGACCAACTCTCTTCATACTCTACATAAATGACCTCTGTGATCCTATTAAGAGCAACTGCGTTCTTTTCGCTGATGATGTAAAGCTATTCAACACCACAGACAATACTGCTACCCTTCAAAAAGACCTCGACTATGTATCAGAATGGTCAAACAAATGGCAACTTCAAATCTCAACAAAAAAATGCTTTGTCCTACATATTGACAAAAAAATTCAGAAAATAAAATACAGGCTGAAAAGTCAAGACCTTGTTGATGATCCAAACTCTGTCAAGGATCTTGGAGTACTCATCTCAATGATCTAAGTGCTAGAGCCCACTGTAACTCCATAGCCAAAAAGGCATTAAGAGTTGTTAACCTAATCTTAGGTAGCTTTTTCTCTGGTAATATTACACTAATAACTAGAGCATACAAAACATTTGCTAGACCAATACTCGAATACAGCTCATCAGTCTGGAACCCACATTACGTATCTGATATTAACACAGTTGAGAAAGTCCAGAAATATTTCTCAAGAAAAGTTCTCCATTCCTCTACTCATTGCAGAATACCTTATCCCACCAGACTTGAAATTCTAGACCTAGAAAACCTAGAACTATGTCACCTTTGGTCCGATCTAAGTATAGTATATAAAATCATACATTGCAATGTCCTACCTGTATTCATTGGAATACTTCAGCTTCAACCATAACAACACAAGAGCAAACAATAGATACAAACTCAAGGTTAATCGCACCAAACTTGATTGCAGGAAATACAACTTCTGCAACAGAGTGGTCAATGTCTGGAATACTCTACCTGACTCTGTGGTTTCTTCCCCAAACCCCAAAAACTTTAACCTTAGACTGTCTACTATTGACCTCACCCCTTTCCTAAGAGGTCTGTAGGGGGCGTGCATAAGTGCACCAACGTGCCTACTGTCCCTGTCCTATTGTTTCTTTTATTTTTTTATTTTTCTTATATGTATCCATGTATTCATAACTATGTTTTTACTTATACCTATTATCTTGTAAGCAGTTGACAAAAATAAATAAATAAATAAAAATAAAATAAATAAATACCATTTTAGAATGCAATGCAGTGGATTGTTTCTAACATTGTGGAATCTCGATTTTCCATAGAGAAGGACTCACTTGTATTCACTATTATTATTTCTTAGATTTACAATATACCCTGCCTTTTCTCCAAGAGCAAAAGGTGGTTTAGTACCTGCTTGGAGTTAGATAAGGTCCATGGAATCCCAATTGTGGCCATAAGTTCAGGGCTACCGGCATACATGTGGTGAGAAGAGATCTTGCCCCATTGATCTTTGCAACACTTGATGATAAAAACATCTGGGCTACCTCTGCCCATCTGTCCTTCAATGCAAATAAATAAAAAGTAGGGTTCATATCTTTTATTTGAATGGTTCAGGTGATTGAGTTTTCCCTTAGCTTTGTATAACCTGAAACTATAGCATTATCTTCTGGTTTTATAATGTGTTCTGCTTTGTCTTAATTGTTTTGGGAATCACTGAAAGCATGCAAGAACTTTTAATTGCTCAGCAAATGTAGTTATGGCAGTCCTCAACTTATAGCCACAAGCGGCACCCAAAATTACTGTTGCTAAACAAACTGCTGTGAAGTGAATTTTGCCCCATTTTTATGACCTTTGTTGCTACAGTTGTTAAGGGAAACACAGCAGTTGTTAAATGGGTAACACGGTTTGTCCCAACGGTGTTTTTTTCCAAAAGGCAACTGGTCTTTCTTAGTTTTTTTTCCTGGAAAACATTTCATTTCTCATCCAAGAAGTTTCTTCAGTTCATGACCTGGATGATTCATGACCCATGAGTTGGATATATTGAGAATTGCCATAGACATTTAGCAACATGGTTGTTACATGAATGCTCCATTGACGTTGCTTGTCAGAAGTTACCAAAGGTGATCACATGACCCCAGGACATGGCAACTGTCATAAATATCAACCAATCACCAATCACCTGAAATTTGGTCACATGACCATGCAGTTGCTGTAACTTTTCACAAGGGCGAAAAATGATCATAAGTCTCTTTTTTCAGTGTTGTTGTAATGGGCACTAAATGTATGGCTGTTTACCTTATTGTCTTGGTTCATTGATTCCACTAATGAAGTTTAACATTTTGTGGGCATGCAGGCACTAAATTTTTGCCTGGCTTAGTATGGGTATTGTGTGACCCTATATTGTTCTGACCTAGGCTTCCCCCAAAAGCATGAAGCTGAGTCCCCATCCTGATAAACCCCTTTTATTTGATTTACAATGATTTTTCTCTCTAACAAAGTCCTGGGCAACAGTCTTTCACAATAGTTCCCAATTACAAACTTTTATCAGGATTGGAGAGTGGCCAGGCCTATATCTTTCAGATGCTGCAATACTTGGCAAGCATGCCGGAATGAACTAATTGTTTCCTGCAAAGCCCTACTGCCCTTTCGCTCCTCTTTTATACCCTATGGGAGGACCCTATTCACCGTCCACCTGTAACTTTACTCCCAAGTCAGCCCTCTTTCCTCAGCTGTTCCCTTCGTCTGGCAGTTCTGTGCATGCACACACTGGGAACAGGCTCTAGCTGTTCTTCTGCCTCACTGATGTCTGACTCCGAAGGCAGCTAATAACTGTCAGTTGGCCCTGGCCCCATCTCTGCCTCCGACGCAGGGCATTCATCAGAGCCTTCCCACACTCCTCCCCAACCTCCTTACTGTCCGAATCTTGGGCCACAACATATAAGCTACAATATAGAGATTCAGTTTGATCTAGTAGTTAAAGCACCAGGGTACAAAATAGGAAACCATGAGTTCTGGTCACACCTTAGCCATGAAAGCCTGGCTGGGTGACTTTGGGCCAGTCACTCTTTTTCAGCTTGACCTACCTCACAGAGTTGTTATTGTGGGAAAACAGGCACGAGGAAGATGTGTTGGACATATTTGTCACCTGATTACTGGATGCAAATAAATAAAAAATAAAAATAAAGTCATATTTTCAATAGACATCTGTTGACCCACCTAATACTTTCAATCAAGCACAGAGGGACAAAATTATGTAATAAAGGGCTGTCCAGCCTTGGCAACTTTAAGATGTGTGGATTTCAAGTCCCAGAATTCCCCAGCCAACCATGGCTCTGGGAGTTGAAGTCCACACCTCTTAAAGTTGCCAAGCTTGGACAGCCTTGTATTACATAATTTTGTCCCTCTGTGCTTGATTGAAAGTATTAGATGTGTCAACAGATGTCTGTTGAAAATATGACTTTATTTTTATCCCTGATATAATAGATGAAACATAGCCCAATCTGCTTATAGACAAGACAACCTACTCCATTTCACCAACTCCCAAATAATAGAATAGAATAACAGAGTTGGAAGGGACCGTGGAGGTCTTCTAGTCCAACCCCCTGCCTAGGCAGGAAACCCTCTTAAATGGTTATCCAACATCTTTTTTAAAACTTCCAGGGTTGGAACATTTACAACTTCTGGAGGCAAGTTGTTCCACTGATTAATTGTTCTAACTGTCAGGGAATTTCTCCTTAGTTCTAAGTTGCTTCTCTCCTTGATTAGTTTCCACCCATTGCTCCTTGCCCTCAGGTGCTTTGGAGAATAACTTGACTCCTTCTTCTTTGTGGCAGACCCTGAGATATTGGAACACTGCTATCATGTCACCCCCTAGTCCTTTTCATCAGACTAGACATACCTACTTCCAGCAACAGTTCTTCATATGTTTTAGCCTCCAGTTCCCTAATAATATTTGTTGTAATTGCTCACTGTAATTTACTTGGGTCAGTTGGCTGAGCCAAAAGTCTCCTTCAGAGTTTTTTTGGGTTTTTTTTTTTTTTTTTGAAACACAACTTTTAAAAGCCAAACTTGGAGCAGATGCAAACAAACCCTGTCAGAAAACGATTGATCAATCTTATGGGCAATTCACCTGCCAGACATCAGAAAGAGCAAAACAATAAAAATTAAAAAAAAAACCAGCAGAACCTTGTAAGGTGAGTGAATGAAATCGTATTTAACTAAGGGTGTGTATTTAGACTTGATCTTACCTTGGTGACTGAGCCATTAGTAGGAATTCATTATTTACCCTCAGCATCCTTATCAGGACTTCACCTGCATTTGCAGGTAATCACTAGCAACCCCCTCAAAGAGAGAAGAAGAAAACATGGCTGGACAGGCCATGCCTAGCTAAGGTGTGGAATGAATCCGAGGACTGGGAGATCACAGGAGGCAGCGAAGTGCAAGTATTCACTTCATTTGAAACACTGTCTTCACCCCACCCTCTCTACATGCAGCGCTAGGTAAAGCACAGGTAGTCCTTGACCTACAACAATTCGTTTAGTGACCGTCCAAAGTTTACAAGGCACTGAAAAAACTTGTGACTTATGACCGTTTTTCACACTTACGACCATTGCAACAACCCCCCCCCCCCACCTAGATCACGTGATCAAAATTCAGTTGCTCGGCAACTGGTTGATATTTCTGATGGTTGTCATGTTCCGGGGTTATGTGATCCTCTTTGGTGACCTTCTGATGAGCGAAATCAGTGGGGAAGCCAGATTCACTTCACCCTCGTTTTACTAACCACACCACTGCAGTGACTCAAGTAACAATGGTGGCAAGAAACAACCTAGAACTAAGAAGAAATTTCTTGACAGAACAATTAACCAGTGGAACAACTTGCCCCCTGAGGTTGTGAATGCTCCAACACTGGAAGTTTTAAAAAAGATGTTGGATAACCATTTGTCTGAAGTGATGTAGGGTTTTCTGCCTAGGCAGGGGGTTGGACTAGAAGACCTACAAGGTCCCTTCCAACCTATTCTATTCTATTCTATTCTATTCTATTCTATTCTATTCTATTCTATTCTATTCTATTCTATTCTATTCCATTCCATTCCATTCCACTCCACTCCACTCCATTCCATTCCATTCTGTTCTGAAAGGTCCTAAAATGGGGTAAAAATCACTCAACTGCCTCACCAGAAATTTTGGGATCAGTTGTGCTCATAAGTCGAGGCTTACCTGTATTGAACAGCTATAGAATAGAATAACAGAGTTGGAAGGGACCTTGGAGATCTTCTAAACCAACCCCATGCCTAGGCAGGAAACCGTACACCACTTCAAACCAATGGTTATCCAACATCTTTTTAAAAACTTCCAATGTTGGAGCATTCACAACTTCTGGAGACAAGTTGTTCCACTGACTAATTGTTCTAATTGTCAGGAAATTTCTCCTTCGTTCTAAGTTGGTTCTCTCCTTGATCAGTTTCCATCCATTGCTTCTTATCTTGCCCTCAGGTGCTTTGGATAATAGCTTGACTCCCTCTTCTCTGGAACACTACTATCACGTCTCCCCTAGTCCTTCTTTTCATTAGACTAGACATACCAAGTTCCTGCAACTCTTCTTCATATGTTTTAGCCTCCAGTCCCCTAATCATTTTCGTTGCTCTTCCCTGCACTCTTTCTAGAGTCTCAACATCTTTTTTAGATCGTGGCGATCAAAACTGAATGCAGTATTCCAAGTGTGGCCTTACCAAGGTACCTTACTTTTTTTATTTTCAGTCTTTGCAAAATAGAAATCTGGGAAAGCCTTTTTCAAAGAGTGCAGAGAGGTTTCATTTTATATTTTTTAAATATAAGCAATAAGTGTTAGGGAAAACTTGGAAATTTAACAAGGAGAGGAGTGGGGAAGAGGCAGGTCAGACAGCTATTTTAAGATAAAGGGCTGAAGTGGAAAAGAAAACATGAATTTTGCTCTTGCAGAGCTATCAAAGTAAAGACAAGGTAAAGACAAGGTAAAGTGATATGCTGTTGGCTTGAATTAGGACTTAAGAGAGAGAGAGAAAAGTAAACAATAAATATCTATTCCAATGGTTACTTCTAAAGCACTAGAAATTCACTGACTAAACAGTTGTGTAATGTTAAAAATGCCTCCAAAATGATACAGGAGAAAAGAGTTTTAAGGACACAGTAAATGAAAGCGAACTCAGAACAGAGAATTCAGAACGACAAATTAACGTTTTTATATATTGGCTATATTTATGTCCTGCCTTTCTTCAAAGAGAGTTTTCCACTTAATTCTTGTCCTTGTTGGAATTCTGCAAGATAGCTTAGGATGCCCAGTGAATTTTGTAGTTATAAGAGACTGGGTTAACCCAGCCCAATTGCTGTGTTAATAGCACATGCTATGCCCAAGCAAATAAGCCATCTTGTAACTTTACACATCTTGACAGACATGATCTCTGGATTCCCTCAAAACATGCTGACCCAGAAAATTTCCAGTCTGAGCGGATCATGCAAAACCCAGAATAGTTGTAACTGATAAGCTGCAAGTGAAATAAAATAAGATCAGGTAAAAAGCTAGCCAAATAAACAGGGTTTGTGCAACATGCATGCATGCATACATACATACATACATACATACATGCGTGCGTGCGTGCGTGTGTGTGTGTGTAAGGTTAACCACATTTAACACTAACCAAGTTGTGCTTGCATCAACCATGTATGTATGTATCAGTGGTGGGATTCAATTTTTTTTTACTACCGGCTCTGTGGGCGTGGCTTGGTGGGTGTGGTATGGCCTGATGGGCGTGGGTGTGGCAGGGGAAGGATACTGCAAAATCTCCATTTCTACCCCACTCCAAAATCCCATTCCCTCCCCACCCCACTAACCTGCTTTCCAGCTCCTTCTCTTGTGCAGGGCAACAAAAGAAGACCCAGCCGATCAGCTGGGACTCATGAGGCAGAGAATAGATGGGGGCGGGGCCAATTAGGTGGTATTATGAACTACTCAAAATTTCTGCTACCAGTTCTCCAAAGTATTCAAAATTTCCACTACCGGTTCTCCAGAACTGGTCAGAACCTGCTGAATACCATCTCTGGTATGTATGTTGCACAAACCCTTTCTGTTTGGATAGCTTGTAGCCCACAGCACTACGTGAGTTCAGAAAATGGCTGAATTCAATAACAAGATCCAGAGTGTTGCGTCCCCAGCAACCCTCTATGTTTGAAAAGGAAGAGGATCCTTGCAGTGTTGAGCATTGGGTGGAATTTGCTCTGGTTTGCTCTGGTTATACTCCTGAGCCAAGTAAAATTTCTTTACAAACTAATTTTGAAGTCGTAGTTTGGCCTTTGTGGGAATGCTGCTTTCCCAGGTGGTCCAAATCTTCTGAATAGATTTTGAACAAGGTATAGTCTTCATACCCACCACTTGCTCCAGTAGCTACAAAGTCTACAGTTTAATGATGCAATATGTGAGGGACTTATGAATGCATTATGAATTTTCTTACATTTCATTTGTAGGGAACCCCAAGTCTTTGGATTGTTAAGAACATGAGAAAATAGTCCTCCAACCTTGCCCAGCTTCTCCTTGATTTTACACCTCTCTTGCGCACCTTTCCAATCTTTGTTCCATGCTTAAAGGAACTGTAATAGCCTTTCCACATCCTGTATGTAGCTAAATATCTGGTATTCTGATCATTCCATTCTGCAGAACTCCTATTTTTTCCTCACTCTACTAGCACTACAGTATATTAGCACTCTTTCCCTATTATCACTGGTGATCTGTAGAGATTCTCAGTCATCCAGGTCATGGTTGTCCCAAAGGTGCTTTTTCAGGAGGCAACTGGACTTTCTTGTTTTTCTTCTTTTGAAGATATTTCACTTCTCATCCAAGAAGCTTCTTCAGCTCTGACAGGATAGTGGGGAGCAGAAGGATCAGTACTGATCATGTTACCTAGTCTGGTAATGAAATATCTGCCAGAAAAGTGCAGAGAGCACCAAGGATCCCACAGACCTCTCTCTCTGGAGTCTTCTTACTTCCCCCAAACCTTAATTTGTTTCTGCTAGTCTTGCTCGTTCCTCTTAGTCCTTACATTCCTTGGCCCAATCATTACATTCCTGTGCATTTTGCTGTCTTCCTTCTTGATTCCCTTCTACTCTCCACATTGCCAATTCCATCTCTAAGTCCAAGATCCAGCCTTTCTCCCAGTTCCTTAATACCCAGCACCAAACTGAGCTTTTCCAAGCACTAGATCTAAACTTTCTCCAACCAATATTCCTATTATTAGTACAAACCACAGAGAAAAGGGGATTGAGTCAAGGATGTCTTCAGAAGGAGGGAAAATTAAGATGGCACAAGATGTGATTGAAGTCCCACTGCTTTTATGTATGTGTGCATAAGCGCACCAACGTGCCTACCGTCCCTGTCCTATTGTTTCTCTTATTCTTTTATTTTTCTTATATGTACCCATTTCATGTATTCACAACTATGTATACACTTATACTTATTATCTTGTAAACAATTGGCAAATCAAATAAATAAATAAATAAATAAAATACATATTTTGTCCTTTGCTGTGGGCAACTCCTTAAAAAGTCCAGTGAGAAGATTTAGGACTCTGTATAGAAGATTATTTCTGAGTATTCTATATATGAGTTTTCAAACTTTGTTATGGTTAAGGATCAGAACAAAAGATTAAACATTAAAATAAAACAGAACTAAACAGAACCGAACAGAACAAGGGCATAGTAATATATTACAACTGATTATGCAATCAATGGGTAATCAATGTCTGGCTAATTTTACAGACAGGATAACAAAATTTAGCTACTGTCAGAGAAACTAAATAGTACTGTATATAAGAATGGTTGGACTTAGACCAAGCAGATCCAAATTCAAGTCTCACTTAATTATGGACCTTATTTATGTGTTTTGGGGCTAATTACACTTTCTAAACTCAGCCTCCCTCACAGAATTGTTAGAATACTTCATGTATAGTATCTTGAGCTCCCAGAGATAAAGCAGGATCTCACTTGAAATAGACATTTTCACAATGAATGTGTATTAGGTAAACAAATGACTTCTATCTCATAATAACTTTAGTCCCTGGTGTGCACTAATGGAATCACTTGAGGGTTATGTAATTTTTGCAAACATTGATTGGATTAGTTCGGAATAGAATTTCTCAACTTTAGCCACTTTAAGATTTGTGGATTTGCTAGGGAACTCTGGGAATTGAAGTCCATGAGTTTTAGTTGCCAAGGTTGAGAAACACTGGTTTATAAGATCCCCCTACCACGATTATTCTATTCATATGGTACCAGTGCATATCTAGCCTGTACAAAACATTTCAACCTCTAGATGGCAGAAAAAAGTTACCATTTTCTGTATCTCATTGCTGTCATCTAGTGGTTCTTTAAATTATTGTGGCCCTTATTTGGACTACAGACTTTCTTTCTTTCTTTCTTTCTTTCTTTCTTTCTTTCTTTCTTTCTTTCTTTCTTTCTTTCTTTCTTTCTTTCTTTCCTTCCTTCCTTCCTTCCTTCCTTCCTTCCTTCCTTCCATCCATCCATCCATCCATCCATCCATCCATCCTTCTTTCCTTTTTTTTCTGGTAAACAGAAAACCCTTAATAGAGAATCATTTGCCCAAAGAGATGGAAAGTCTAGACGTTGACAAATGACCCCAGCTGAGAAGAATGTATGAGTAAATGGGACCCTTCCACCTAGTTGGAGCTGCTCTAGGTGACATTTTCAGAGCATTATATCTCCAAATTAGTCACAGCCCTTCTTTAAATATTTTCAGAGTTTAAATTCTCAGCAGTCCAGCTTCCTGAAAAACCAAAGGGGAAATGACTCTATAGAATTCAGGTCATAACTGGCATTTGCCTTAGCTGTAGTCTCCGAAGCACCACAGTGTTGGTTTAGTAATCTCTTAGGCTGTGTAAGTTGTTAGGGGTAACCAAAGGCAGCTGATTTCTTAAATGTTTAAGGCAGGAAATCAGATTCTTTCATTAGTTGCCATAATAAGCTTGAGGGTAAACCAGGATTCTAACTGGGTGAGGTTTTTTTGCCGTCTCTTATACAAACAATATGCTTTTTTCTTGGCACCAGAAAGAAATCTTTACCCCGAAGAAACTGTTTTCTGCACAAATGGGGCAATTGTTTCAGGAAATGACAATACAATTGTGGGAAGCCCCCACCTCCTAGCAGAATAAAATATTTTGAGGAATATAAGAATGGCAGAATATTATATTTCCCCAAAGGGAGAAATGGAGAAATGTGTTTTTAGAGGCAGGTAGCACTCCAGCTGCAACTTTTTCTTAATAGCCCACAACAGATGTCAACACTTAAGAGATAAAGAGCTTATTAAAAGAGGAAGACAAGTGTCTAGATAGTACTATTCATAAGCAAAGCAAATGCTGCAGGCAGAAATCCATTCAAGACAGGATATTTTGAAACAAAGGCAGAATGGTTGGATTAGAAGCAGCCCCTCACCCAAAATCCAACACAGGATGAAAATCATTAGCCACAATAGGAATTGCCCAACACCCTTTCAGAACACAAGCCCCTTCATGGTACCATCCCCAGAGCAGTCCAAACTTCAACCAAATTAGCTCAGACACCTAGGATTTGCATTTCCTCTTTTGCCTATAGAGCCAGCTCTGACCCCTACATGACCTCATAGGAATCTGACAACAGCCAATAGAATACATGTTTTTGTACAGGATCAGGAAGCTCAAATACAAAGCCCAAAGAAGGTGTAAACCCGCCCCCACTCTCAACTCCATTTTTGTCAGTTGCCCAGAACCATAAACCCAGGTGGTCCTGCCCATCAATAAACCATCTTTCCAACCAGCCTCCGTGTTTCCAGTGTCTTTCTCCCAGCTTGGAACTGAACCAGATGGATTTTCCTTCCAACACAAATAATATAGGTTTTGTTATTTTGTTTTCTTTGCATCCAAATCAGAGAAAACTCTCACATGGAGAAATCTTACAGATTCCACATTAAGTTCACTTGTATCCAATAGAGGATGAGTTGGTTGCTGTTTTTTCTGGTGGAATAAACAACAGCTTGCAAAAAAAAAAAATGACGAAGTGTGCAATAAAGCAATTCACATTATCAAAAGTCAATGAAATCACGAGCAGAACAAAACCAGCAAAGATTAACAAGTGTCTATTTAGGATTTCTGCTTATCCAGCAAACCCAGGTGACACCGAGTTCAGATTTTGCCTTTCTGATGAGCAATTTCTTTTCTGACTGAAGCTGTGTGTGAATGTTTGAATTGTCCAGAAGTGCTCAAACAGCATTGTTAGCAAAACAACATTGCAGCAGTGTCACATATCTGGGTGCACTAACGTCTGTTTTGAAAAATCCAAAAATATAATTTCTGTAGTAACTCACATGACTTGCAAGATTGAATTAAAGAAATGCTGAGAGTTGAGAAGTGAAGCATGCTTTTATGGTGAGTCATAGACAAACAGTTCTTTGCTGTTGGGAAAGTCCAGTTGTAATGATACTATTGTAAGGTGTGTTACAGACACAGTTTTGATTTCTTAGATCAAAGTTCTGTGTTGGCTTAATTCATCCTGGGCATCTTCAAAACTGTACAGAATCCATACAAACAAAAATAATCCACGTACAGGTAGTCCTCAACTAGGGGTGGTATTCAGCCGATTCTAACTGGATCTCCCAAACCAGCAGGGGAAATTATTGAATAATTCAGACAACCGGCTGGCCCCACCACCATCTATTCACTGCCTCCCAAGTCCCAGCTGATTGAGTCCCAGCTGATCGGCTGGGTCTTCTTTTGTTGCCCTACACAGGAGAACGGAGCTGGAAAACAGGTTAGTGGGATGGGGAGGGAATGGGGATTTTGCAGTATATCCTTCCCCTGCTAGCCCACCAAGTTACACCCACCAAGCCATGCCATGCTCGCAAAACCACATGCACCAAGCCATGCCATGCCCACCAAGCCATGCCCACAGAACCGGTAGTAAAAAAATTTGAATTCCCACCATTTTTTATTTATTTATTTATTTTTATTTATTTGATTTGTCAATTGTTTACAAGATAATAAGTACAAGTGTATACATAGTTGTGAATATATGAAATGGGTACATATAAGAAAAATAAAAGAATAAGAGAAACAATAGGACAGGGACGGTAGGCACGTTGGTGCGCTTATGCACGCCCCCTACAGACCTCTTAGGAAAGGGGTGAGGTTTGGATGTTGCAATAGCACTTATATACTGCTTCATTGTGCTGTACAGCCCTCTCTAAGTGGTTTACAGAGTCAGCATATTTTCCTCAACATTCTGAGTCCTCATTTTATTGACCTTGGAAGGACAGAAAGCTGAATCAACCGTGAACCGGTCAGAATCGAACTCTTGGAGTGAGCAGTGAGTGAGTCAACCTGCAGTACTGCATTCTAGCCAATGCGCCACCATGGCTAAGAACAAGGATATTTTTTTTTTTTTGATGGGAGCATATTATACAAACACAGCAATTGTTAGAATAACAGAGTTGGAAGGGACCCATCAAATACTGGAACACTGCATAAAACACTGTCTTAAGGATATAGTATGTTGTGTGAAACAGCCAGTGGATTTCATTATTTAGCAGGAATTCTATTTGGATATTCTAAGAGAATATGATTGAATCCTGCAGGTGTGTTAGGGTAGAAGATATCCAGAGCGTATATTCCTTTGAAGTCAAGAAAAATAAGCGACTTCCATGCATGCCGTACAATTTTCAGAGTGAGGAAAAGACAAAAATATGAGCCAATAAAAGTGGTTAAGAAAATATGTCAGGAGCCTCTGGTGCTCCAGAAGAAAAGCTCAGTGTGAATATCACAAAAAGTGTCCAAGGTCTTGTTTTAAACATCCCTCACCAAATGCTTCAGTAAGATTAAAAAAAAAAGGGCTTTTCAAAGGTGAATGCTTGTTTCTTTCATGAAATGTTTGTGTTTCAATGCTTGTCCTTTTCCCAGTAATCGTCACAAGATGGATTTTCTCCTTGCTGTTACAGTTTTGATAAATGTATCTCAAGGTGGGTGAGAGTTGGCATTATTTGATCGCTTAGGATCAGGGTTGAGTTTGGTAAATACAAGTTGGCATCAACTGGAATATTTGCTGTGCCGGATCTATGGAGCAAACCTTTCCCTGTAAGGCGAACTTATTGGGTGAACTAGATAAGAATCACAACCAAATGAGCTACAATTTTTCTACAATTTTGTAAACAACAAACTAAAAGACTCAAGGCCCATCCCCCCCCGAAAGGACCTAATGGTAAAGACTGCAATGATGACACTATTAAAGCCAACCTCTTTAACACATTTTTTTAGCTCAGTATTTGTAAAGAAGCAATGGATCATGCCCAGTATTTCCTAGTCGAACCACAGAAAACTACAATGATCTAATACATATCGATTTTACAGTAGACAATGGTGAAAAAGCACTATGCAATCTAAAACCATCTCTATCTATTGGACCGGATGGAATATGTGTCTACTTCTTTAAAAAGCTATCCACTGCCATAGCCGAACCTCTAAGCATAATCTTTGAAAAATCTTTCAGGACCAGCTCCTTGCCAAAACTATGGTCACAAGCCACAGTCATCCCCATCTTCAAAAAGGGAGACCCCAGCCCAGTTGAAAATTACAGACCAATCTCTTTATGCTGCATCACCTGTAAAGTCATGGAATCAATTATTAACCAATCCATCATCCTCCACTTAGAGACAAACAACCTACTCTCTAATAAACAATTTGGTTTCAGAAAAACCCTGCAATCTGCAACTCTTACACTGCAAAAACATATGGACTACACAACTCCATCAGGGCAAAGCAATAGACGCAATCTACATAGACTTCTGTAAAGCCTTTGATTCAGTGGCACACGACAAACTACTCCTAAAACTAAAAACTTATGGTATCTCTGGACACCTGCATAACTGGATAGAAGCATTCCTGTCAAACAGACAAGAAATGGTCAAAATTGGGAGCGTCCTATCATATTCTGTACCTGTCAACAGTGGTGTCCCCCAAGGCAGTGTTCTAGGACCAACTCTTTTCATACTTTACATAAATGACCTCTGTGATCATATTAAGAGCAACTGCATTCTCTTCGCTGATGATGTAAAGCTATTCAACACCACAGACAATACTGCTACCCTTCAAAAAGACCTCGACTATGTATCAGAATGGTCAAACAAATGGCAACTTCAAATCTCAACAAATAAATGCTCTGTCTTACATTTTGGCAAAAAAATATATATCAGAAAATAAAATACAGGCTGAATAGTCAAGACCTCGTTGATGATCCAAACTCTGTCAAGGATCTTGGAGTACTCATCTCAATGATCTAAGTGCTAGAGCCCACTGTAACTCCATAGCCAAAAAGGCATTAAGAGTTGTTAACCTAATCTTAGGTAGCTTTTTCTCTGGTAATATTACACTAATAACTAGAGCATACAAAACATTTGCTAGACCAATACTCGAATACAACTCATCGGTCTGGAACCCACATTACGTATCTGATATTAACACAGTTGAGAAAGTCCAGAAATATTTCTCAAGAAAAGTTCTCCATTCCTCTACTCATTGCAGAATACCTTATCCCACCAGACTTGAAATTCTAGACCTAGAAAACCTAGAACTATACTGCCTTCGGTCCGATCTAAGTATAGTATATAAAATCATACATTGCAATGTCCTACCTGTCAATGAATACTTCAGCTTCAACCATAACAACACAAGAGCAAACAATAGATACAAACTCAAGGTTAATCGCACCAAACTTGATTGCAGGAAATACAACTTCTGCAACAGAGTGGTCAACGTCTGGAATACTCTACCTGACTGTGGTTTTTTTCCCCAAACCCCAAAAACTTTAACCTTAGACTTTCTACTATTGACCTCACCCTTTTCCTAAGAGGTCTGTAGGGGGCGTGCATAAGCACACCAACGTGCCTACCATCCCTGTCCTATTGTTTCTTTTCTTTTTCTTATATGTATCCATGTATTCATAACTATGTTCTTATTTATACCTATTATCTTGTAAGCAATTCACAAACCAAATAAAATAAAATAAAATAAAATAAAATAAAATAAAATAAAATAAAATAAAATAAAATAAAATAAAATAAAATAAAATAAAATAAAATAAAATAAAATAAAATAAAATAAAATAAAATAAAATAAAATAAAATAAAATAAAATAAAATAAAATAAAATAAAATAAAATAAAATAAAATAAATAAATCCCCTTTAAAAGTAGCCCTTGACTTAGAACCATTAGTTTAGTCATTGTTCAGAGTTGCAACGGCACTGAAAAAGTGACTTATGGCTGTTTTTCACATTTACGACCATTGTATGGTTGTAAAGATCAAGATTTGGATGCTTGGCAACTGCTTCGTATTTTGTTATGGTGTCCCAGGATAATCTTTTGTGACTTTCTGATAAGCAAAGTGTGATGGGGAAGCCAAATTCACCTAATTTAACAACTGCAGTGATTCACTTAACAACGGTGGCAAAAAAGGTCATAAAATGGGGCAAAACTCACTTAACCCATGTCTCACTTAGCAACATAAATTTCAGGCCCCCATTGTGGCCATAAGTCAAGGATTATCTATTGTAAAGTTGCATTTACAAGCCACGGTGGCGCAGTGGTTAGAGTGTAGTACTGCAGGCTACTTCTGCTGTCTGCTGGCTGCCTGCAATTTGGCAGTTCAAATCCCACCAGGGTCAAAGTTGACTCAGCCTTCCATCCTTCCAAGATGAGCAAAATGAGGACCCAAAATTGTTGGGGGCAATATGCTGACTCTGTAAACCGCTTAGAGAGGGCTGTAAAGCACCGTGAAGCAGTATATAAGTCTAAGTGTTATTGCTACATGCTATTGACAGAATCTTGCAAATCTGAGAATACAATTCTCCCCCGTGCAGCCGGAGAAAGTTAAGGAAGGGTCTCTTCTGAGTCTCTTGCCCTGCCCATTATCCTGCTGCAGGCTATGCCGCCTCTTATCTAACCATTCCCTTCACATCATCTCTTGGCCTAGTTTTTCTAGGTCTTTCCCACATACCATCACAAAACATCCTTATCATTCCAAAAATTATCTGAAAGGAATCATTAACTCGTTACTTGTATTCAAACAGCCTTAAAGACTTAAACTAAATAGATCCATATTCCAGCTTGGCACAATATACTGCGCCAAAACCAGAGAGGCAGGTTGGGTTTGAATATCGTATTAACCCACATTACATATAACCAAAATGAATGCTAGTTAAACTTGCCACATTCTATGAGTGAGTCCAGTCATTTTTATTTTTTTTGGGAAACGTAAACAGTGACCAATTACCTTTAAGGTAAACACAGCCTTAGAGGCTGTTATGCTCAACTGTTGTTTGCTTTAATCAAAGTTTGTTGAACAAGCAATCATGTTGGTTCAGCAAACAACATTCTTATATCCCCAATCCATCAACCACAACTTAAAAATGATAGCGGCAGAATTTGTACGCTGTGCTAAGCCTAAACCTGATCAATCACATTATGGCTTCTTCTTGTAGCAGACCTCAAAGACCATATTTTAAAATCTCCTTCAGGAAATACACTTCACACAGCCTCTGCTTAGAAGTAGTCAGCAGTGGGATCCTACCTATTAACACTTACCAGTTTGGTGATCGCGGAAATACCTAACACGTGTGCAGCTTTCCCCACACCAGCTGAGGCCTGCAGCACCAATCAGTTGAGATGATAAAGAAGAGAAAAGTGCAGGGCAGGTTGGGAGGGCCGATCCTGCTCTTTTCTCTTCCTTCTCCTCTCAGATTGTCAGAGATTTTTTTTCCTCCTCTCAGCTGATCGTGGGAGGCTTTTTTTTTTACTACCAGTTTGGTTGAACCGGGGCGAACCGGTAGCATACCACGACTGCTTCTAGTGAAAGAGGTTCTAGCAACTCTGAGGGACTCAGTTCTATTGTGAAATTCCTCATTTATCATCTTTACCTGAAAGGAAGACAACCTCAATTTTAACATGATATCTCCCTCCAGAAAAAAAATAGCAGAAAAAAATTACACAGAGGGACAAAACTTCAACACAACATTCAGTTTTCCCATCTCATCAATCTTACTTTGCCAATTTCAGCAGAAAACAATCACGGACATTTCCCTCATTCTTCGTAAACAGGTCCACGCAATGTACTGGTGCGTGTGTGTGCCTTAAAGTTGCATATATCTTTGAAAATGATTCAGAAGTAGCATTTTGGATCCTGTGCAGATTTGGGCTCAACACCTGTCTGCTTTGAGCACTGAATCTTTTAAAGCACTGAATCTTTTGAAGCACTGAATCTTTTGAAGCACTGACTCTTTTGAAGACAGCAAAGTCCACATTTTGGACAGAGGGGACCACTGGTTTGAAAGAGGGGTTAAAGAGACCATTTATGTCAAAATTGAACAGCCCTCTCCCAACAGGAGGGAAGGGATATGACATCATCTATCTCCAGTCTACAACACAGTCCTTTCAGCAGTTCCAAGAAGGCTCCTTAACCCTTTGCACTACTCAGGTGACCCTGGGGACACAGATAAACCTCCAGGTGGCCTCAGCGACTCTTTAAAAGGATGCAAATGACCAGCTGTCTGCAAGGAATATCAATCTTCCATTCCCCACTATCCAGTCAGAGCTGAAGACATTTCTTGGGTGAGAAGTGAGACATCTTCAAAGAGAAACAAGAAAGTCCTGTTGCCTCTTGAAAAAGCACGTTTAGGGACTTTTAAAGCAAGTTTCCCAACCTTGGTAACTTTAAGATATGTGGACTTCAACTCCCAGAATTCCCCAGCTAGCATGGCTGGCTGGGGAATTCTGGAAGTTGATGTCCACATGTCTTAAATTTGCCTAGATTTGCCTAGAAACCCTTGTTCTAAAGGCTTCCACACAAACATGAAAATAAAAATTTGCCACTGTTTTAAAAGTTGCCTTAACTTCAGAAACTGAATTCATTTTTAAGGCTGTCATTGAAGCTTGAAGGATGTCAGGCCCCTTTAATAAATAGCAGAAAAGTTCTCCTCTCATGCTTACGCTAAGTTCAGAATACTTCTTTCAAAACATGTTTGAAGCATGCCCAGTCCTAATGCATGCACATTTTAAAAAGGAGAACTAGGACATTTCAGTTAATAACTATTAATTAAAATCAATTGCCTGTAAAATGTAAAAGTACCACATGTACAAAATTAATTGAGCCCCGACAGCATTCTTTCTGTCACACATAAAACCATCTTTGCACACAGAAACAGATACACACGCACACAAATCCTTCTATCTTCTTTCCTTCCAGTAAAAACAAGGAAGGGAGGAAGGAAGGAAGGATAGAGATAAATAGATAGAGGTAGATAGATGATAGCTAATAATGATAATAATAACAATATAATAATAATAAAAGAGAAAGAAAGAGAAAAAAAAGAAAAGAGAAAAAGAAAGAAAGAGTGCAAGGAAGAACTGCATTCAAATTGAAGGAAAGAAGAAAGAAGGAAATAAATCTTAATTGATATAAATAGAAAATATTTATTTGGGCAGGAAGGGGGGAAAAAAAGGAAAAGGGAAGGAGAAGAAAAAAGACCAAAAAGAAAAGAATTCTTTTCGGGCATAACAAACCTGGCTAGATTCACCAGGCAAGTCACCCCATGTCATCTAGGAAAGAACTTTCAGGCTAATCTGCAAAGCTCCATGCACTCGCTGTGTTGATATTTGCATCTATCATAGGGTTGAAAGCCTTCTAGTCCAAACACCTGCCCAGCAGAGAAATCCTCATACTCTTCTAGACAAATGACGACCCAGCCTTTCCTTCCAGGGATGGAGCACGCACAACTTTAAGAAACAGCCTGTCCTATTGTTTAACAGCTCTCGTGCACATATGATGTAATGTAATCTGGATTCTCAGGAAGGATGGAATGCATTCCATAGGAGCAAGGGACAACTCAGCTCAGATAGCTTGTGTGAGATAAAGAGGGTGAAGATAGTTCCTCCCTAATAGTTTGAATAGTACGATGTTTTGCATGTATTGTCACAGTAGAATAGAATAACAGAGTTGGAAGGGATCTTGGAGGTCTTCTAGTCCAACCCCCCTACTTAGGCAGGAAACCCTGTACCATTTCAGACAAAGGGTTATCCAATCTCTTCTTAAAAACTTCCAGTGTTGGAGCATTTACAACTTCTGGGGGCAAGTTGTTCCACTGATCAATTGTTCTGTCAGGAAATTTCTCCTGAGTTCTAGGCTGCTTCTCTCCTTGATTAGTTTCCACCAGTGGTGGGATTCAATTTATTTTTACTACCGGTTCTGTCGGCGTGGCTTGGTAGGCGTGGCAGGGGAACGATTCTGTAAAACTTCCAGTCAGAGGTGGTATTTGCCAGTTCTCTGAACTACTCAAAATTTCCGCTACCGGTTCTCCAGAACTGGTCAGAACCTGCTGAAGACCACCTCTGGTTTCCACCCATTGCTTCTTGTCCTGCCCTCAGGTGTTTTGGAGAATAGCTTGACTCCCTCTTTCTTTGTAGCAGCCCCTGAGATATTGCCCCTAGTCCTTCTTTTCATTAAACTAGAATGAACTGTTGTAAGTCGAGAGGACTATACTTGTACTGGTGGCACAAAGTAAAGAAGCCAGATCTTTAGATACTGCCTTATGCAGCCCCTGAGAGATATTGGAAGACTGCTATCATGTCACCCCTAATCCTTCTTTTCATCAAACTAGACATACCGAATTCCAGCAAGTCCCCCAAATATATGCTTTATGAAGTGGTAATTTAGTTTGGCAAGATTCTGATCTATGAATAAGTAGGGTACTTAATATTTCCTTGGGGAGTCCCAGAAAAGCTTTGAGCTACCATAGACAACAATGCTTGCAGTTTATAACAATGGGTACAGTATAACATTGCCTGTCCCAGAATTGGCCAGTTGAGTTGGTCAGAAAAGTCTTCAATCAGGGGTGTCCAACTTTGGCAACCTTAAGATCTTTAGACTTCAGTTCCATGCTGGCTAAGGAATTCTGGGAGTTAAAGTCCATCAGTTATCTGTCTTAAATACTTGCATATACAGTCCATATAACGTATATGTCAGGATTCCAGCAATCACTCTAACTAAATCATGATTCTCGAGCCAAACTTAAAAAAACTTCAAAGGATTTGTCATGCCCCTGGTGGAGACTGACTCTGAGGAAGAGGAGGAACAGCCAACAGGGAGTGGAAGTGTGGCTCTGGAGGTTGTGGAGGAGGCTGGGGAAGGGCAGAGGCCGGCGGGGCAGTCAGAGGAGGACCCAGGACCATCCCCTCTCCATCCTAGGGCACGCAGGGAGGAGAGGATAAGGGAGAGACGTGGTCTACAGGGGAGGAGAGGGCCTTGATCCTCTTCGTGGGCTGTAGCTGTGACAACTGGATAAGAGGATGGGCATGCGTACAGGCAAGTACTGGAAACAAAGCGTGGAAATAACTCTAGTTTATTGTTCCTCTCTGAGTTTGGCATCCTTCCCAGTGTGTGTTCTGATATCTGTGGACATTTACAAGCCTTTATCTTGCCTGGTTTGTGTTGTTTTTTACTCTTTATAATTTATAGGCATTTCCTCCTTCTTGTAACTGCTTGTATGGGAGTTTTTTTTTGTCTCCAGTCAAGGTTATTCAGAGCTTGGAAGCAAAGGGAAGGAATAAAAGGGGCTTCACCTGTTTTTTGTGACTGCGTTTATTTTTGTATCCCAACCTGGGTCATCACAGGATTCATTAAAGGTGACATACTGGCACTGCCCTGTATGAAGCCAACTGGCATACATAGAGTTGGAATGTACTTCCGCTTCCCCCCCTTTTTTTACGGCAACTACTAAACCAGGCATAGGAATGTTTTATGAGTTAACAATATAATTGTGGACTTTTCCAGACACATTCCTTTGAAAAGGAGTGATTTTGCCCCATTTCAACTGGATGGCATTTCAGTGGATGATATCCTTATACTTGGACTGAAAATACCAGGTTACTATTAATATAGTTGTTTTTTTCATTCTGTCCTCACCCCATCCGTACTGCAGGTGATACATTAGGGAGAATTCACGTGACGATTTTAGCTCTCCCCTGGTTGAGTGAATTGGTGAAATCCCAGTGACTCAAATTGCTAATCGTAGATCTTCTAAGCATGACAGATCATCAACCTTTCCCATTGAATCACCTGCACATTTCTTATGCAGACGAACATAATCTGTTCATATTTTGTTTTCTTGCAACAAGAGAGGCAGCACAGATGGCATTCCCCATGGCATTATCAGAAATTTAATCTGGGTTTTAATACAGTGTATGCACTGTCAATATGTGTGCTATGTTCTGCCATAAAGGTGATTTTTCAGGTTGTATTGGCTACAAGCTCCCTTTCTGAGCATGTCTCTTTCTATTCTGAGCATGTCTCTTTCTACCTTGTATCGCATGTTGCATTCCCCTGAAGGCTTCGCCAAAGACCAATTTTTTCTGGCGCTAAGAGAGACAGTTGCTTGCAATCTTGAATCTAGATTTGAATTCCTTGTCAAGGTTTGAAAAATCCTTTTAATCCTTGGGAATCCATCCACAATTCTTTGGCTTGTCATACGCATAAGGCGGTATCTAAAGCAGGGGTCACCAACCTTTTGGACCTCAGGGACCACCAAACTCATAATTTTAAATCCCAGGGACCACTAACTGGTTCTGTGGGCATGGCCTAATTTGTGGACATGGCTTGGTGGTCATGTGACTGGCTGGGCATGGCTTGTATGTAAATATTATAAATATTTATGTAAATATTGAATTTTTTTATTAAAAAAGAGCAACTTTTACCCAAAATCAGGCAAAGCAGGCAGGCAGATTGAGTTGCTCACAGAATCATTCAGTGATCTATTTATCTGCCATCGGCTACCTAGTCTGTCACATAAAATTTGCTTGCCGTGAGTCTGCACTGAATAATAGAACCTTCAGTCCTAAGGGAGGTTCGGCTGTGCTTAAAAGCAGAGCCAAAGATCTAAAGACTAGCTAGAAAGCAAGAAATCCAACCATTTCCTGCTTCCTAGCTAATCTAAATCTCCCAGCACAGCAGAACAGCTGATGGTTGGAAAAGGAAAAAAAAATAGCAATTTAGCAGACAAGTTTGCCTGATAAGGAATGAGTGGGTGGCAAGGGTTCCCGCGGGTCATGTGGGCGACACAGCCTTGTGTTTCTGCACAGCCTGGATTAATTGCTTTGGGGTGTGTGTGTGCTCTGGGGGTGAGATTTCTCTGCAGACTACCAGAATTTTCTCATGGCCCACTGGTTGGCGACCACTGATCTAAAGTTCTGGCTTCTTTACTTTTTGCCACCAGCACAGGTAGTCCTCTTGACTTACTACAGTTCATTCTAGTTTAATGAAAAGAAGGACTGGGGCAATATCTCAGGGGCTGCCCCAAAGAAGAGGGAGTCAAGCTATTCTCCAAAGCATCCTGAAGGCAGGACAGGAAGCAATGGGTGGAAACTAATCAAGGAGAGAAGCAATTTAGAACTAAGGAGAAATTTCCTGACTGTTAGAACAATTAATCAGTGGAACAACTTGCCTCCAGAAGCTGTAAATGCTCCAACACTGGATATTTTTTAAAAGATGTTGGATAACCATTTGTCTGAAGTGGTATAGGGTTTCCTGCCTAGGCAGGGGGTTGGACTAGAAGACCTCTAAGGTCCCTTCCAACTCTGTTATTCTATCTTCTATCTATCTTCTAATCAAGGGGAGAACTTAGACCTAAGGATACATTTCCTGACAGTGAGAACAATTAATCAGTGGAATGCCTCCAGGAGTTATGAGTGATTCATCACTAAAAGATTTTAAGAAGAGGTTGAATAACCATTTGTTTGAAATGGTTTAGGGTTCCTGCCTCAAGCAAGGGGTTGGACTAGGAGACCTCCAAGGCCCCTTTCTATTCTATTCTATTCTATTCTATTCTATTCTATTCTATTCTATTCCATTCCATTCCATTCCATTCCATTCCATTCCATTCCATTCCATTCTTTCTCATTCCATTCCATTCCATTCTATTCTATTCTGAACACAGGTAATCCTCGAGTTACGACCACAATTGAGCCCAAAATTTCCATTGCTAAGCAAGACAGTTGTTAAATGAGTTTTGGCCCATTTTACGATCTTTCTTGCCACTGCTCTTAAGTGAATCACTGCAATTGTTAAGTTAGTAACACGGTTGTTAAATGTAACTGGCTTCCTCATTGACTTGTCAGACAAAATGTGAGACAATGCAACCGTCATATAAACATGCTAGTCGCCAAGCCTCTGAATTCTGACCACGTGACCATGGAGATGCTGCAATGGTTGTATGTGTGAAAAACAGTCACAAGTCACTGTTTTCAGTGCTGTTGTAACTTTGGTTGTGCAAATGGTTGTAAGTGGAGGACTATCTCAGGTCACTTGGAGAGTCTCTGATACATTTATTGGAACCCCCTCAAAGCCTGTAAGATTAATATAATACA
The DNA here is from genome assembly GCF_049901735.1 of Notechis scutatus. NCBI lineage: Eukaryota > Metazoa > Chordata > Lepidosauria > Squamata > Elapidae > Notechis > Notechis scutatus. The sequence goes on from NC_142012.1 coordinate 159,025,587, forward strand.
TTTCATATTTGAAGTGCTTAAGTACCTTGTGGCTTTTCTTGTGAATCATTCAGGATTGGTCCGAGATTAATATAACTATCCCACTGTTATTGCAACAGATTTTGCAGTAATTAAATCACACATGCACAGACACAGAAAATGCATGCACATATAACATTTCCCCAGAGGGCACTCAATTTCCCAGAGCAATGAAGATATAATTATCTTGATGTAAATCACCGCCTGATAACTAGGAAGGGGTGCCCTTTCCTCATCTTGAGTTCACTGGGAGATTTTATCTCTTTGACAAGAACTGTCAGACGAAGCAGCTGGATTTTGTGGAAGGAAGAAGGCACCAAGACTTGAAGGAAAAACAAACAGGAAGACGAAAGGATACCTCTGAAGATCTCTAACTTCCCATTCATGATTCGTGGCTAAACTGATTGCACATTTAACTAAAACCGAGCTGGTTCAGTTTAGTTGACTTTATTGTCATTGCACCTCGTACAATGAAATTAAATGCCAGTGTACATTATAACTATAAAAATAAAACACAAATACGCACCCTTCCCATTCTATACAATTAAATTGAAAACCTCTGATATTGCATTAATATTGCACCATGCAATAGAATTCAGTATAATTAGTTTAGTTTACTTTATTGTCATTGCACCTCATACAACGAAATCAGACACCATCTTCAGTGCACATCATGACCATGACCATGAAAATAAACACAAACACACATCCTTCACCCTTCACACATTGAACCGGAAACCCCCGACACTGCACTGCACTATACAGCAGAATTCAAAAGAGCTACTGCCCTGGGATAGAAGCTGTTTTTCAGCCTATTTGTCTTTTTTTATTATTATCCTGTACCGCCTAACAGATGGTAATAGTTCAAAAAAAGGGGTTCCCAGGATGAGATGGATCTTTGAGAATGTTTTGAACTTTCTTAAGGCAGCGGGAGCTATAAAGCTCTTCCAAAGAGGGGAGAGGGCAACCAACGATCTTCTGGGCAACACTCTGGAGTGCTGTCCTGTCTGCCACAGTGCAATTGGCAAACCACACACAGGTGAAATAAGTTATGATACTCTCTATGGAGCAGCGGTAGAAGGTCATCAGCAATTTTTCACTCAGTTGTTGTTTTCTGAGAAATCTCAGGTAGTATAATCTCTGCCAGGCCCTTTTGACCAGTGCTGCAATGTGAGCACCCCAGGTCAGGTCCTCTTTTAAACTTAAAACTGGCCTCTTGCTCCCCTCAGTCTCCATTGATAAGCAAGGGCCGGATGTCTGATCTGTTCCTTCTGTAGTCCACCATAAGCTCCTTATTGGTGTTAAGGACCAAGTTATTGTCTCTACACCACGAAAGCCACCAGTCCACCTTTAGCAGAATCACAAAGAAATGTGATGCAAAAAAGATGTTGAAGGTAGAGGAGAGCAACAAAGATGATAATAGTTCTGGAAGCTAAATCAAAGAACGAACAATTGAGGGAACTGGGTATGTCTAGTCTAGTGAAGAGAAGGATGAGGTGTGATATGATAACTGTTTCCCAGTACTTGAGGGGTTGTCACAGAGAAGAAGGGTCAACCTATTCTCCAAAACATCTGAGAGCAGGACAAGAAACACCGGGTGGAAGATCATGAAAGAGAGATCCAACTTAGAAGGAGAAATTTCTTGACAGTGAGAACAATTAAACTATGGAATGGTTGACTTCTGGAAGTTGTGGGTGTTTGAGTCCTCACTCAAGGTTTTCAAGAAGAGACTGGACAGCTATTTGTCCTGCATGATATAGGTCTCTCGCTTGGGAAGGGGGTTAGTGTAGAAGACCTCTAAGGTCCCTTCCAACTTTATTATTCTATGTGTATTCTGTGGAAAATCAGGGTCTGTTTTTGGCAAAGAATCATTTCAGAAGTCCTTGGCTAGATGAAAATTTGTGGGCTAAATGTTCACCCTAGATATATTTTCTTGAGAATTTTGCTTTCAGTCGCTGAGTCATATCCAACTCTTCACAACCCCATGAACCGAAGCATAACAGAATAACAGAGTTGGAAGGGGACTTGGAGGTCTTCTAATCCAACTCCCTGCTCAAGCAGGAGACCCTAATACCATTCCAGACACGTGGCTGTCCAGTCTCTTCTTGAAAACCTCCAGTGATGGAGCACCCACAACTTCTGAGGGCAAGCAGTTCCACTGGTTAATTGTTCCAAGTGTCAGGAAATGTCTCCTTAGTTCTAGGTTGCTTCTCTCCTTGATTAGTTTCCATCCATTGTTTCTTTTCTTGCCTTCTGATGCTTTGGAAAATAGGTTGGCCCCTTCTTTGTGAAAAAAAATGCCAGGATCCCCTGTCATTCACTGTCTCCCAGAGTTTGCCTAAACCCATGTTCATTGCTTCATCACTCTCTAACCATCTCATCCTCTGCCATCCCCTTCTCCTTTTGCCTTCATTTCCCCGCAACATTGGGATTCCCCCCTCCCAAAGAGTTCTCATTTGGTGGCCAAAGTATTTGAGCTTCAGCTTCAGAATCTCTCCTTCCAAAGAACAGTCAGGTTTGAATTCGTTTAGGATTGACTGATTTGATCCCCTTGCAGTCTAACAGACTCCCTAGAATGTAGCATCACAATTCAAAAGATCAATTCTTCGGTGCTCAGCCTTCCTTATGGTCCAACTCTTGCAGCCATACATTGGACAAAGACCAGATGTGGCAATAATTAATATCTTGGAAAATTTCAGAAAAGGCTTGAATAAAATGGATGATTAGGGGACTGGAGACTAAAACATATGAAGAATGTGGCTAGTCTAGGGAAGAGAAGGACCAGGGGAGACATGATAGCAGTGTGCCAATATTTGAGGGGCTGCAACAGAGAGGAGGGGGTCAAGCTATTTCCCAAAGCACCTGAAGGCCAGATAAGGAATAATGGATGGAAACTGATCAAAAAGAGATTCAACATAGAAATAAGGAGAAATTTTCTGACAGTGAGAACAATCAACCAATGGAACAACTTGCTTTCAGAAGTTGTGGGAAGCTGGAAGCTTTCATCACTGGAAGCTTTCAAGAAGAGACTGGGCTGCCATTTGTCAGAAATGGTGTGGGGTCTCCTGCTTGGGTGGGGATTGGACTGGATGACCTACAAGATCCCTTCCAACTCTGTTAATCTGTTAAATCTGATAAATTGTGGTGGAAAATCCCACCAATGGATTCTTCTCTGAATGACTCAAATCTCCCAGGGGTATTTGCGGCAGGGATTTTTTTTTTAAAAAAAAGTCAAAATACTTGCTATGGCTTCACAGTTAAAGCCCTGTCCCATTTTAATATGGGTTGTGCACGCAGTGATGTCGCAATCACTTTGATTGGTATAAGATGGTGGTGGTGAACCCTCCACTTTAATCAGAAGATCAGTGAAATTATAGCCTAACTTGATTAATCACTATGGGCAAATTTGAATGATAACAAGTAAATTTTAATCAGCAGCCCTATGAGTTATTGACAAGCATGGTTCATTTTTTTTGTGTGTGTGGGGGGAGTTTCAGTTCTGGAATAAGAAGGAAACAGAATTTAAAACATGGCTTTTCCTTCTTCAAAGGTAGCTTTTGCTGATTGAGTTCTAAATTGTTTGACAGCTCGTTCAGCATTTCAGAAACATGTCGGTATTAAGCTTTTGCACATATCTATTAGAGCTGTCTGCAAATTGAATTGATTAATCAAATAGGTTTTAACTGATTCTTTGTTTAATTAGTATAACAATTCTTTACAGACTTCCTGAGCAGGAGGTCTCCTGATCCAAACAGTCTGTCCTTGTGAGTAAACATACGCAAAAGATTTCACTGCGTGTCTGTATCTTGGCATATAATTGAATCGATACTTTTGAGAAACTGTGCTTCCTACCTGTTATGGATGTTGTATACATTAAATGGAAGTGGTCATACATTAAAAAAAAATCCCATTTTATAATGTTTATTTGATGGGCTTTTAGATCACTTCACTCAGTACAAATCTAAACAGTGTTCCACAAAGCAATGTGACAACAATAATCAATATGAATCAACACAAAAAATGTAGGTAATATTCTAGTAACATAAAAACATCTCGATTTCTCATATCTAACAGTAAAGGAACAGGACCAGAAGTGGTATTCAGCCAGTTCTGGTGTACCAGTAGCCAGGGATGGGATTCTACCAGTTTGCACCTATTCGCTAGAACCGGTTGTTAACATTCTAAGCAGTTCGGAGAACCTGTTGTTAGAATAAATTATTGGTCTACTCCTGTAAGGAAGGCAGGAAGGAAACATTCTGGTGTTGCTTACAGAAACTGCCTCTCCCTTATTACATTCTTGGCAGGACTAGACTTCCTGACTCAATGTCTCTGGAGTTTTTTTTTTCCTCCTTTGCTGGTACTTTGCTTGTGTGGAGTGACCATTCAAAGTTACAATGGCACTGAAAAAAGTGACTTATGACCATTTTTCACACTTACAACTGTTGCAACATCCCCACAGTCACGAGAAGCCAGGCGAGGAGATGCGTGCCTTGATGTGAGTGATGTTGAGTTGGCCACACCCAGCCAGTCACATGACCACCAAGCCATGCCCACCAACTAAGCCACACCCACAGAACCAATTGTTAAAAAATTTGAATTCCACCCCTGCTGTTAACTTAAATTTTGACCAGTTCGGAGAACTGGAAAATACCACCTCTAACTAGCCCCACCCACTCACCCTCGCCCTTTTCCGTCCTATATTCCACTGATTTTTAGCTCAGCTGATTCACAAGGCAGAGCAGGCTCTGCTGCGCCTCAGCTGAGGTAAAAAAACAGCTCACCTCACCGAGAGTGATCTTTGAGTGCTGTGCACATGAAAGAAGTGATCTTTGAGTGTGAAGCGCACAGAACCAGTAGCATGCAATTTGGAATCCCGCCACTGAACAGGACATGGGCCCAGAGCAAAGAATCCATTTTTTCAACACTTGCGATTTTAGGACTGCTTTCAAGGCAAGAAACTGTATTCGAGTATTGTATTCGAGTATTGGTCTAGCAAATGTTTTGTATGTCATCACTCCTTATCACTCATCGTCTCCTACTTGTGACTGACTGTACAACTGTAACTTTGTTGCTTGTATTCTTACAATTTATATTGACTGTTTCCTAGTATGATTTAATTGCTTATTGTACCCTATGACTATTATTAAGTGCTGTACTTTATGATTCTTGATTAATGTATCTTTTCTTTTATGTACACTGAGAGCATTTGCACCAAGACAAATTCCTTGTGTGTCCAATCACACTTGGCCAATGAAGAATTCTATTCTATTCTGTTCTGTTCTGTTCTGTTCTTTTCTTTTCTTTTCTTTCTTTCTTTTCTTTTCTTTTCTTTTCTTTTCTTTTCTTTTCTTTTCTTTTCTTTTCTTTTCTTTTCTTTTCTTTTCTGCTCTGCTCTGCTCTGCTCTACTCTACTCTACTCTACTCTCTACTCTACTCTACTCTGTTCTGTTCTGTTCTGTTCTATTCCATTCCATTCCATTCCATTCTATTCTAAAAACAACAACAACCAGGAACATCACCACTGACGTCAAAACAGTATATGCTTCCACAATATGCCAACATCTTTATGGGTGACCTAGAGTTACACTTTCTCAATTTCTATCCTGCAAAGCCCCTGCTTTCCTTGGAATTCCCTTAGTGGCATTTTAATAATTTGGCTCTAGGAGAAGGATTCTCAGTCATCCAGGTCATAGTTGTCCCAAAGGTGTTTTTTTTTCAAGAGGCAACTGGATTTGCCTCTTGAAAAACCTCTCAGAGCTGAAGAAGCTTCTTGAATGAGAAGTGAAACGTCTTCAAAGAAAAACAAGAAAGTCCAATTACCTCTTGAAGAAGCCCCTTTGGGACTAGGAAAAGGATCCTATCAAGTTGCACAGTCACATCCATTCCCCCCATCAGCTTCAGCCTTGATCTACCTGCAGTACAAATCTACTTCTTTGATGTCATGGTAAAACTACACAATGGACAAACAAACAGATTAAATATGCCATGTGAATGGAGCTATACTGTTAGGTTGTTTTACTACAAGTTTAGTCAACCTTACCTTAGTTAAGTTTGCATCAACATCTCTGTGGTTATTGAAGCCAATTTGTTTGTTATTTTTTTTTTTTTAAATCCCAGGTCACAGAAGAAAATATTTAAAATGCTGGAACTCCTCCATTTTACTCAAAAGTAGGTCCACAGTTATCTTTTGTGTGCTGTTTAGTTATCTTTTTTGTGTTGTTTGTGAGCAAGACACCTAACACCTGTTCAGGTGGATTCTCTGAGGCTTGTAGAAATAACATTTGAAAAGTTTTTAGCTAAACTTCCAAATATTCAGAACACAACAATGAATAAACATCCCACTGTAGCATGACTACACACACACACAACGCTGGAAGCCAATCATCATAAGGAGAAATGCAGTTGTTGCTTATTTGCAAACTTTGTGACCAGAGAGTCCAACTCTTTTGTTGTTGTTTTTGCTTTTCTACAAACAATTCTTGAGTCCAAGAGGACATCAATGGCCATTTGAGTTTATCAGTTGCATCGGTTGAAGGACATACCTGCACAGGCAATGCCAAGATAACCAATAGCAAAGTTACTGACGGTGCTTCTCAATGTATTAAGGAGAAATTTCCTGACAGTGAGAACAAGTAATCCAACAAGGTTGCCTCCTGGATTTGTGGGTGCTCCATCGCTGGAGGTTTTCAAGAAAAGATTGGACAGCCAATCTTATACCATTGTCCAGGATGGTATAAGATCTTCTGCCTTGGGCAAGGGTGCTATGCCCCTGTCGGAGTCTGAATCTGAGGAGGAAGACGAACAGCTGACAGGGAGTGGGAGTGTAGCTCCGTTGGCTGTGGAGGAAACTGGGGAAGGGCAAAGTCCAGCTGAGCAGAGCAGGAAAGAGGTAGAACAAGGGAGAGGGAGTTCAGAGAAAGACCTAGGACCACCCCCTCTTCATCCTAGGGCACACAGGGAAAAACGGAGAAGAGAGCAACATGGGTTGTGTGGCTTATGGGGGAGGAAAGGGCCCTGATTCCCTTCATTAGCCACAGCTGGGAAGAGAGTTTAAAAGAAATGCATGCAGAGTGCAGCAGCTGCCGGGAGCAAACATGAGTTTATCTTGTGTTGACTTTACTTATTTGTGTTTCTGGTGTCTTCCCAACCATGTTGAGTTATTGCCATGCCTTCATGTCTGGAATTCTTGCTCCTGCCCTGCCGGACTAATTACCTCATTTTGCCTTGATTGGACTTATAGTTACAGTTTTTGTTGACCGTGTTTTGGCCTTGATTCTCTACAGTCAAAGTCTATTCCTGGAAGAGTTTTTCTCCAGCCAGAAGGTAACCAGGACATTGGGGGCAAAGTTGGAGCTAATAAAGGGACTCCTACTGATTATCTGATTGTGTTGCCTTTGTGCCACGCTCTGGGTCATCACATAGGGGTTGGATTAGAAGACTTCCAAGGCCCCTTGCAACCCAATAATTCTACATTTCTATGTCTTTATAGTTCTGCATTGTGGACATATTCTAAGCAAACCCTGTTTGACTCCAGCCCCTCAGATCAAGATTAAGCAATTTATAGAGGTTACTTAAAAGACACCTTTGCCGCAGATGAAAAGGTCAATGCACTCACTACATAAAAACAGTGCAGATGACTAATGTGGACAACCTGGCCTGCGTTTGAAAGCTAAACAGGGTTTGGGTCCGAGTACTAAATGGACGGGAGTAATTATCAAAAAATCTAAACCTGTAGGTGCAGATTTACAAGGAAAGAAACTTCTCAAAGAAGGCAATAGCCAATGCCCATGAAGTTATCAGTTCATGAGTGTGATCTCAAGGGGAAAAAATGTAATTTAAAATGTACTGTAGCTTTTAGAATTACAAAAGTAAGCACTTTGGTGGGCTTTACTCAGGGATGGGATGCTACCGGTTCTATAGAACTGGTAGCTCTGTGTTTGCTGCTGTTTGGTCCACCCACCCGCCTAGGTTCTTACCTGTCCTTTATTTTCTGCTTTTTCAACTTCAGTTGCTTTGCGCGGCACAGCTGCGGTTGAAAAAGCAGGAATAAAGTGGCTTTTCAAGCACTGTGTACCTGCGCGCAGTGCTTATCAGCTGTGCTGGTAGCACAGCATAAGGTTTTTAACATGCGCACACAGCTGAAAGACAGCGCAAAACATAGTCACCAAATTGGTAGTAATGCCGGTTGAATTCCATCCCTGGCTTTACTCCCAAATAATTGAGAAGTTTAGGTGAAAGTTGGCTGAATAGCAGTAACTGTGAGAGAGATCTTGGAGTTTTAGTAGACAATCACTTAAATATGAGCCAGCAGTGTGCAGCAGCAGCCAAAAAAGCCAATTGCATTAATAGAAGGATAGAATCAAGATCTGGTGCATTAATAGAAGGATAGAATCAAGATCAGGTGAAGTATTAGTATTGCTTAATTTTAGTTTACTTTTAGTTTACTTTATTGTCATTGCACCTCGTACAACAAAATTAAATACCATCTTCAGTGTACATTATGACTATGCAAATAAACACAAACACACATCCTTCATATTCTATACATTGAATTGAAAACCCCTGATATTGCATTAATATTGCACTATACAGTAATAAAGATCACACTCGTAATATTGCATCCAGTTTTGGTCTCCGTATTATAAAAAAGATGTTTAGACTCTGGTAAGAGTGCAGAAAAGAGCAATAAAGATTATTAGTGGGCCGGAGGCTAAAACATATGAAGAATGGTTGCAGGAATTGGTTGTGTCTAGTGAAAAAAAGGACTCAGGGCAACATGATAGCCGTGTTCCAATGTTTGAGGGGCTGCCATTTTCCAAAGTCCCAGAAGGTAAGACAAGAAACAATGGATGGAATCTATTCAAGGAGAGAAGCAACCTAGAACTAAGGAGAAAATAAATCCCTAACAGTGGGAACAACCAATCAGTGGAACTACTTGCCTCCTGAAATTGTGGGTGGCTCCATCACCGGAGGTTTTTAAGAAAAGATTGATCAGCCACTTTTTCTGAAATGGTAGGTACTCCTGCCTGAGCAGGGGGTTGGACTAGATCATCTCCAAGGTCCCTTCCAACTCTGTTATTTTGAAAAGAACAAACATTGTGAGTCTGGAAAGCACCTGGCAGCAGAATGCCTGAAGCATGTATCCCGAGTTAAAATTGTACCAAGGAAAGAGAATTTCTAGTCCGTGCAAATTGCATTAAAATTATCTGAAGGGTTTGGGGGCTGTTTTTTTTTTTTTTTTGGCTTATGTGAGTCAAACAAACAATTCTTGTTTCTCTGGTTGGAACAGTTAGCATTAAAGCCCAATTCCTCAACCCCTGGATTTTATTAGCCATTTTCCTGATTTCTGTGATTTAACGAGGCATTAGCAAGGTTAAAGATGGCTTTGGGAACGCACATTTCAAGCATGTCTGCACAATGCTAAGTGCAAGAAGCTCGCATTTTTTTAAAAAGAGCAAGACAGAGAAAGCAATAAAAACTTACTTTTGTCCTGAATGTAATTTTTTTTTTTAATCAAGGAGGTTATCGTAAAGAAAATCTCATCTGTGTTGAACACTGCTACTATCTGACTTCACAACAAGAATTTGGGAAGTTCCCATCACCAAGTCCTGTGATAAATGGAGGACTTCCTTTTATGATTTTTGGAACCAAGGGTTCTATAGATGACCTTGTGAGGTATAATAAGGCAGAGGAGGTATTCAGCAGGTTCTGATCAGTTCTGGAGAACCGGTAGCGGAAATTTTGAGTAGTTTGGAGAGCCGGAAAATACCACCTCTGACTGGAAATTTTACAGTATCCTTCCCCTGCCATGCCTACCAAGCCACGCCCACAGAACCGGTAGTAAAAAAGTTTGAATCCCACTACTGTAATAAGGACTACCTTCAGAAGAGAAATAGAGTTAAGAATACTAATGTGAACTAAGGGTATTTATTGAGGCCAATATTAAAAAGGCAAGGTACGTATAAATATGTAATAAATGCAATATATTAGTAAAATGATGAATGTTCTGCAGCAGGCAGTGTCCAATTAAATGATTCTAAATGGTGTAGAACAGGGGTGTCCAACTCGATTTCATGGAGGGCCGCATCAGGACTGTATTTGACCTCAAGGGGCCGGGGTGGGCATGGCCAGAGTGGGTGTGGCCAGCTCAATGTCACTCATGTTGGAGGCACCTGTAGTGGCCCGAGCACTCTGCCAGCAGAAACAGGCTCCGAACAGAGGAGGTATTCAGCAGGTTCTGACCAGTTCTGGAGAACCAGTAGCGGAAATTTTGAGTAGTTCAGAGAATTGGCAAATACCACCTCTGACTGGCCCCGCCTCCATCTATTCTCTGCCCGCCGAGTCCCAGCTGACCGGCTGGGTCTTCTTTTTGTTGCCCTACACAGGAGAACGGAGCTGGAAAGCAGGTTAGTGGGATGGGGAGGGAATGGGAATTTTACAGTATATCCTTCTCCTGCCATATCCACCAAGCCACGCCATGCCCAATTCAGAGATTCAGAGGTGCCACGCTCACAGAACTGGAAGTAAAAAAAAAAATTTGAATTCCACCACTGGCTCCCAAGCTCCATCTTGTGCTGTGATGGCCTCCTGCAACCCTCTGCCAGTGAAAATGGCGCAGGCGGCCCACCTGAGCTCTGCTTTCACTGGCAGAGGCACCGTGTGCCAGTCCTTCGCTGTTTCCAGGGCAGCGGATCTAAGCATCCGCAGGCTGGGTCCAGCAGGCTGGATCCTCCTGGGCCTCAAGTCTGACACCTCCGGTCTAGAAAAAGATAACAAAAATACTGGAGATGCAAATTACACATTCCCACAGACAATATATTCTCGGACCATTATTAGGTATTTTTCCTTTTTGAAAGAAAAAATATTGTTCCAAAATATTGTTCTTTTTTTAAAAAAAACAAGAAAAGACTAATTCACTTGTTATCAAGTAAGGCATTTGAAAGATGAAGAAAGAGTAACCTTTTAAAACAATAAATTAAAAAATATGCATTTCTGATTGACTCTTTGTACAAGAAGTCCCTGACTTACGATCACAATTGAACCCACTTTTTTTTTATTGCTAAGTGAAACATTTGTTAAGTGACATTTTTGCCTCATTTTACCACCTTTCTTGCCACAGTTGTTTAAGTGAATCACTGCAGTTGTTAAATTAGTAACACACCTGCTAAGTGAACCTGGCTTCCCCATTGAGTCTTGGTGGTTAGAGTGCGGTACTGCAAGCTACTTCTGCTGACGGCCGGCTGCCTGCAATTTGGCAAATCGAATCTCAAAGGTTGACTCAGCCTTCCATCCTTCCAAGGTGGGTAAAATGAGGAGCCAGATTGTTGGGGGCAATAGGCTGACTCTGTAAACTGCTTAGAGAGGGCTGGAAAGCATTGTAAAGCGCTATATAAAAGTCTAAGTGCTATTGCTATTGACTTGACTTGTCAGAAGTTTGCAGAAGAGGATCGCGTGACCTGATGCCCTGCTATGACTATGCCCTGCAACCATCATAAATGTGAACCAGTTGCCAACGGTCTGAATTTTGATCATGTGGGATGTAGCAACGGTCGTAAGCGTGAAAAAGGGTCATAAGTCTTTTTCCCCCCAGTGATGTAACTTTGAATGGTCACTAAATTAACTGTTGTAAATTGAGGACTACCTGTATATAAAGTTCATTGATCAATTTTACTGTCAGAGTTCTAAGTACTGGACCCATAGCAAACAAAACTCTGAGGCAGGTGGATTCCTCAAAGAATATATTTATTGGATATATCATATTGGCACAGATCTGGTGAAAACTGACTCTGAAGGTCCCCGCGCTTTTCACCTCATTAAAAGCAAAAGTTTGTCACTTTCTCAAAACAATCAGTCACATGGTCCAATCACAGCACTGTCTGGTTGCCTGGTGACATCACTCCCCCTTCCTCTGGCCAGGTGTGAGAATGTCCTTGATTCCCAAGAAAAAATATTTTATTTTGACTACAAAACCCAAGCTATCTCTAATCCTCCCCCTCCCTATCCCTCAGTTCCAGTGTGGCAGCACTGAAGCTCCAAGGTGGCTTCGGACAGGCCACCTTCAAGGTTGACACTTACATTAATGTCACTGTGGATATTTTCCCCTTGTCTTATTTGTTAACAAACTCTAGTTCAGTAATAAGCAGATGTGGTATTCAGCAGGTTTTGACCAGTTCTGGAGAACCGGTAGCGGAAATTTTGAGTGGTTCGGAGAACCGGCAAATACCACCTCTGACTGGCCCCACCCACATCTATACTCTGCCTCCCGAGTCCCAGTTGATCAGCTGGGTCTTCTTTTGTTGCCCTGTATAGAAGAACGGAGCTGGAAAGCAGGTTAGGGGATGGGGAGGGAATGGGGATTTTGCAGTTTTCTTCCCCTGCCATGCCCACCAAGCCACACCATGCCACACCCACAGAACCAGTAGTAAAAAAATTTGAATCCCACCACTGGTAATAAGGCTAATAGGAAAGTCAGACAGGCATTCTTCCACATTGGAAGGGCTGGCAAATGATATTGATGTTTCTTTATGAATCAAACACGATGTTTTGCTTGTTTCTTCAAGCAGAAGTGGGCCTAAGTAGAGCTAAAGTTATCACTGTGATGAAGTATATAGATTGTGCTAACGCTTGAGGCAATCGGAGTTTCCAATCTTGCATCACCAGAACTGAGATTATAAGAGAAAGAATTGGCAAAGAACCCAATCTTAAACTACCTACAAAAACAACAAATGAAACGGTTTGCTCAACCTGGAGAGATTGTCTTGGGATTCCAGACCGTACAACCTACAAGGCATATATACTGCCACAACGTCAATTAGCAATGGTCAAGACCACCAGAAGAACGAGAACCAAAACCTGGTGTCTTCTTTGACACCTGAAGCGGTAAAAGCGGAAGTAAAGAAGGAGACCTTCTTGCATTCAGTCTTCCATCTTTATCTTCATCATCTTCATCATCTCAGTAAGGTAAAGGTTTCCCCTGCCAGTCAGGTCTGACTCTAGGGTATGGTGCACATCCTCATTTCTTGTCTGAGAGAGCCAGCATTGTTCAAAGACAATAACAGAATGAGAGAATGAGAGTTGGAAGGGACCTTGGAGGTCTTCTAGTCCAACCTCCTGCTCAGGCAGGAGACCCTATTCCATTTCAGATGAATGGGTGTCCAATCTCTTCTTAAAAACCTTCAGAGTTGAAGCACCCACAACTTCTGGAGGCAAGTCATTCCAGAAGATTAAGCGTTCCACTGATTAATTGTTCTATCAGGGAATTTCTCCTTCGTTCTAGGTTACTTCTCTCCTTGATTCGTTTCCACCCATTGCTTCTTGTCAGGGGTCAGCAACCTGCAGCTCCAGAGCAATGGGTGGCTCTTTCAACCCTCTGCTGCGGCTCCCTGTCACCAGTCGGCTCCACAATTGATAGGGCTTTCGGTTAGTTCAGGTAGAGAAAAAAGGACGTTGCACTAGGAGGAGACTCTATGGTGAGGGAACGGGACTTCCGGTCAGCAGAGGAAAAAGGATGCTGTGCTAGGAGGAGACTCTATGGTGGGGGAAATTGACTTCTGATCGGCTCCAGAACCTTTGTGGCTCTTTGAGTGTTTAAGGTTGCTGACCCCTGAACTAGACATACCCAATTCCAGAAACCATTCTTCCTCTATTTTAGCCTCCAGTCCCCAAATCATTTTTATTGCTCTTCTCTGTATTTGGTTAGCATGGCTATTCACTAAAGGCACATGGAATGCTGTTACCTTCCCATTGAAATGGTACCTATTTACCTACTTGCATTTGCATGCTTTTGAACTGCTAGGTGGGCAGGAGGTGGAGCAAGTTACAGGAGCTCACCCCATTGCGCAGAGCTCAGGTCTTGAACCTGGGCTGGCAACTTTCCATCTGACAAGTTCAGCCTCTTTAACCACCGAGCCATTGTGCCTCCTGAGATCCCACCTGTTCAGAGTACTGCAACGTAAATTCAGTGCCAGAAAAGTAAACACAGATGGCTGAGGCTTCATTTAACTTCTTTACAAACATATAAAGTAAATTTTACAATACCAGTTGTAGATTTCTCCAACATGGAGCAAACTCAAACAGAAGCAGACATGTTACAGGTTCAGAGCAGAACAGGAACTCAGGAGCTCAGAAACAGACATCAGTTTCACTTTAGTTCAGCAGGCAAGCAAGACACACAGCAGAGGAGAGAAGCAGTTTCATTTTCAATAGACAGACTCAGAGCTTAACATAGCTTCAGAGCTGCAGAGCTTAATATAGAGCCACACGTAAGCTACTTCTAGTTTCAGTTTCCAAACAATCCTCATTGGTTGATTTAGTTGCTATGCCTATTCATTGGCTGACCTTGTTACCATGCTCTATTCCAATTCATGAATATACTCTCACACCGCCATCATCTCAGTACCAATTTAAAAATGGCTGACTCCATAGGTCACCAGCTCTTGTGGAATTGTAGCAGTGTCTCCTGTGATTTTATGAATTTCTGGCAGTGTTATTCCACGTATTAATGGTTTCTCATGGTCACTGGTTAACCTTTTTACTCCTTTATCTAAAGATGTCTTTCAAGGCTATCAACTAGATTGACATCACATTGCTGGGCAAACTCTCTTCATTCTTGAAACTATTGAAACGCAGCCTGAAACATGAAAAGGATTCACACATCTTAATAAAATCTGGATAAATCCTCTTGTGTGGAAATTGTATTCTGATGAGGAATTTCTCATTCCAAATAGAGTAAAGCCGTATTTAAAGTTTTAGTGACAGATCAAATTGAGCTGGAAATAAATCCTTGTTGAGAATTTATGCAGATCATGATGTCTCATGCAGGGCTGAAAAACTTTTTTTAACAGCAGGGACCATACTCACCTATTCAGAAAGGATGAGAAAACTTTAGTGGATGGGGGAAAAAAATTACGTGTGTCATTAGTCTGGCCAGAATTAAAATTTTCTCTTTTCCTTCTCCAAGATTTAATATTTTAAATTTTATTGTTTGTGCAGGGGGTTGGACTAGAAGACCTCCAAGGTCCCTTCCAATTCTATTATTCTATGTCTGAATTTCTTTTTAAGCCTATTAAAATGTTTTCTGTTGCTGCTTCAAAACAATGTTATGATACAGATAGTCCTCAACTTATGAAAAGAAGGACTAGGGGTGACATGATAGCAGCGTTTCAATATCTCAGGGGCTGCCACAAAGAAGAGGGAGTCAAGCTATTCTCCAAAGCACCTGAAGGCAGAGCAAGAAGCAATGGGTGGAAACTAATCAAGGAGAGAAGCAACCTAGAACTAAGGAGACATTTCCTGACAGAACAATTAATCAGTGGAACAACTTGCCTCCAGAAGTTGTAAATGCTCCAACACTGGAAGGTTTAAGAAGAGATTGGATAACCCTTTGTCTGAAGTGGTGTAGAGTTTCCTGCCTAGGCAGGGGGTTGGACTAGAAGACCTCCAAGATCCCTTTCAACTCTGTTATTCTATTCTATTCCATTCCATTCCATTCTGTTCTGTTCTATTCTATTCTACAGCCATATAAAGTTACAACAGCACTGAAAAAAGTGGCCTATAACCCTTTTTTCATGCATACAACCATTGCAGCACCTCCATGGCCCTGTGATCAGAATCTGGACCCTTGCTAACTTGTTCCTATTTCTGATAGTTGCAGTATCCCAGGTTCCTGTAATCCCTCTTTGAGACCTTCTGACAAGCAAAGTCAATGGGGAAAGCCAGATTCCCTTAACAACTGTGTTACTCATTTAACGGCTGCAGTTGATTCACCCAACAACCGTAACAAGAACGGTCATATAAAATGGAGGCAAAACTCACTTAACAACTATCTCACTTAGCAACAGAGGTTTTCGGGGCTCAATTATGGCCCTAAGATGAGGACTACCTGTACATGACCCTGGGTATCTGGCTTTATCTTCAGTTCCTGCCTAGCAATCAAAATGAAATGGGAATTCTTTCTTGAAGGTAACAAGGATTAATCCGAACAGAGCAAACGACTTTGCTTCCTGCAAAGGTTTCTCTCCCTTTGCATGTCCTTTATACCTTGTGGGAGGGGCAATCATCTCCAGGCCTTACTCCTGAGTTGCCTCTTTTGTCTCATCTGCTCTTGCCTTCTAGCAGCTCTGCTTATACATGCACTGGGAACAGGCTCCCCTTGTTCCTCGGCCTCGCTGCGGCCAGATTCCGGAAGTTCCGGAGTCAGCACTCCACTCCCAGATGGTCCTGGCCCCATCTCTGCATCGGACACAGGACCCTCATCTGAGTCCTCTGCAGACTCCCTGAATGGTCCCCGTTCTTCCCCATTGTACGATTCCACTGCCATCTTCACAGGCTGCCAGCGAACCACAATACTGAGGTATACTTCTGTGTCAGCTGCAAGGAATCAGAGCAACACAGTGAGTAGATCAGAGTTGCTTCTTTATTTGCAATAGTAGTGAATATCTGTAGCTCAGTTATAGAATGAGGGTAAAAATTCACTCTCTGACCTTGTGGATTGGTTTCCAAACATTTTCAGGTAGGTAACATCTTCCGTGGAGTTTAGAGGATGGTCAGTGTCAGCGTTCTGTTTATAGGGGCTACAGGTGTGGGTGTGTCAAGTGAGGGTCTTGCAGGGGTGGGATTCAATTTCTTTAACAACTGGTTCTGTGGGTGTGGCTAATTTGATGGGCGTGGCTTGATGGTCATGTGACTGGCTGGGTGTGGCCAACTCAATATTACTCACATTGAGGCACACATCTCCTTGCGTGGCCTCTCATGACTATGGGGATGCTGCAACAGTCGTAAATGGTCATAAGTCACTTTTTTCAGTGCCATTGTAACTTTGAATGGTCACTCCACAGAAGCAAAGTACCAGCAAAGGAGGGCGAAAAAACTCCAGAGAAGTTCCAGAGACAGGAAGTCTAGTCTTGCCAAGAATGTAATAAGGGTTAACGGAGAGGCAGTTTCTGTAAGCAACACCAGAATGTTTCCTTCCTGCGTTCCTTACAGGATTAGCTCAGTAATTTATTCTAACAACCGGTTCTCCGAACTGCTTAGAATGTAAACAACCAGTTCTAGTGAATAGGTGCAAACTGGTAGAATCCCACCCCTGGGGTCTTGTGAGGAGTCATCTGTGAATCTTGTGATGGGTCTTGTGATAAGGAGATTATCTCAGGTCAGGGTCATTGGGAGGTGAACCGCTGGTGTGTGTGTGTGTGTGTGTGGGAATTGCATGAGTTGGTTGAGGGTTGGTACTATCTCTGGCTGGCTGTGCAGTTGATTTGCTTTGCTTCTTTATTGCTGCTTGCCTATTTACAAGAATCTCACCGGACTGCCTTCATACTCTTGAGAACAGCCAGATAAAGTATCAGGGATTCGAGGGGTGTGTGTGTGTGTGTGTCAAGCCTGTGTTGCTTCCTGCTCTGTAAGGACTCTAAGCTAGCCAGTCTCTTCACTCCTCCCTTTGCTCTAGCTTAGTGATCTCCATCCATTCTGGCTCAGTGGGCTGGCGGAGGCAACGGTGCGGAGAGAAGGGATGGTTTCACACTCGCCCACCACTTCTGCAGCCCAATTCCAAACAGGCTGCGGCCCAGGGGCTGGGGACCCCTGCTGTAGCTGGAGATTTTAACACCTCCTGTTATTGTTGTGTTGGAAGAAATGTCCATCTGGGTTCAGTTCCAAGTGGGGAGAAAGACCCTGGATTCATGGAAGTTGCTTGGAAAGGAGGTTTACTGATGAACAGGATCACATGCCTTGGAGTTCTTGGGCGAAGAAAAAGGGAAGAGATGCTGAGAGTCCCTGGGTTTTTATATCCTCTCTGGCTTTGAACTTCCCAGGGCACAGGAAAAGTATCCTGATTGGTTGCTCTCAGAGGTCATAGGTAGCTGTGCAGGTTGTCTGTGTGCTAAGTTTGGTTGAAACTCAGTGGGTGGAGCAATAAAGGGCAATTGTGTTGCTCTGTCTGAAGGAGGTAGATCTTTGTTATGTAGAATAGACCTGCCCAGGCCGTTAATGGCCCATTAACAAAGGTTGTGGGTGATGGCTGAGTTTCTGCCTCTCTGAGTTTCTACTTCTCTTTTAGGGGAAATATTCTGCCTTTTTAAGTATATCCTAAAATATTTCATTTTCCTAGGAGAGGAGTGGGTTTTAGCTTCCAACAGTTGTCAGGGTCCTCTTGGAGGGTTTAATTCGGTCATTTTGCATGTTTTTAGAGTTACATTTCAAAATATGGAGGTAACTGAAATATTCCGTTTTCATATAGATGTCGAAGGCCAGCTGTTAAGAAACCGTGGGCTATCTGTAATACTTCTAAATATTTGCTTGAGCTTTTCTGCCCTGTACTGTACTTCCCTCCTTTCAGAGACATGTCTACACACCAACTCAGAGACACATACATTAAAAATGCACACACACAACATATTATATATGATTCAGTATCAGGAAGAAACACGCATCAGGAGAGGGAGAGGTCTGACTTTATGAACTTACCAGGAAGATGAAGGATACATTTAGCTCATCTGAAATTTAGCAATGTTTAAGCCACCGTCTTTAAGGATCAAGTTGGAGCATCACTCCATAGCTGAGATCTTTGTGGACCACACCTCTCCATTAAGGGGAAGGTTGGTCTTCTCTGCCTCTACGTGGGTTGCTCTTGGCCTCCTCCACAGGGTGACGTGGCCTTTTTAATATATTTTTAATTCCAACCTGTTAATTTCTACAGTTAACTGTGCCGGGGATGTTTGCCAAATTCAGCTCATGTTTGTTCTTGTTTCAGAACTAAGCACCCCATCCAGGTGTGGCCTTGGCAAGGCTGATAATAATTATACACTTTCCCTGACCTTTTTCACAAACCCTCCTTGTAAATAAGCATGCAACTCTTTACTTCTACCTATCTCCCCCTTCTCTGAGAAAGAGGGCTGGAATATAATACTGATTCAAATTTACAGAGGTTGTTGTGCTGGTCCTTTCTGTCTCTAAAAATGCAAGATAGTGTTACCCCCCCTTCCGCCCCTCCCCCTTATGGATTCTAATTCCAAATGTGAAAAAGCCAACACTGAGGTCACCAACCTTTCTTGTGAGTAGGAAAATTCAGCTGCGAGTCTTTCGGGACCAACTTCAACATGCCTGCAAAGTCTTCCTCCCCGCCTCCACTTTCAGGGATCTGTTGCTGGCTCTCTTAGCTTCTGATCAAGTTATCTAAGATATCCTGAAAGGTCTTTTTCTGTAAATCAAGCCTTATGTTCTTTTGAGCCTAATACATCCATCAGCTAAGTATTACAGCCTGCATAGTTGCCTCGTTCCACCAGTTAGTTTGATTCTTTCCAAAACAATTAAATTCTGGAAAGAAATTATAAAGGGGCTTAGGATTCTCTGCAGGATAGCTCTCTGAAAGCAGAAAGGAAGAGGATCACTGCTTTTTTCCTAGCAGGAGAAGCTGCCCCCCAAAAAAGGTTTAAATTAAAAATGGAGCTGCATTTGACTGGGAAGGAAGGAAGGAAGGAAGGAAGGAAGGAAGGAAGGAAGGAAGGAAGGAAAGAAAGAAAGAAAGAAAGAAAGAACGAAAGAAAGAAAGAAAGAAAGAAAGAAAGAAAGAAAGGAATGAGAGAGGAAGAAAAAGAGAAAGGAAAGAGGAAGAAAGGAAGAAGAAAGAAGGAAGGAAGGAAGGAAGGAAGGAAGGAAGGAAGGAAGGAAGGAAGGAAGGAAGGAAGGAAGGAAGGAAAAGAAAGAGAGAGAAAGTAAAAGAAAAAGGAAGGAGGGAGGGAGAGAATGAGAGAGAAAGAGAAAAGAAAGAGGAAGGAAGAATGGGAGAAGAAAGAAGGAAGGAAGGAAGGAAGGAAGGAAGGAAGGAAGGAAGGAGAAAGAAAGAAAGAAAGAAAGAAAGAAAGAAAGAAAGAAAGAAAGAAAGAAAGAAAGAAAGAAAGAAAGAAAGAAAGAAAGAAGAGAATGAGAGAGGAAGAAAAAGAGAAAGGAAAGAGGAAGAAAGGAAGAAGAAAGAAAGAAGGAAGGAAGGAAGGAAGGAAAAGAAAGAGAGAGAAAGTAAAAGAAAAAGGAAGGAAGGAGGGAGAGAATGAGAGAGAAAGAAAAAGGAAAGAGGAAGGAAGAATGGGAGAAGAAAGAAAGAAAGAAGGAAGGAAGGAAGGAAGGAAGGAAAAGAAAGAGAGAAAGAAAGAAAGAAAGAAAGAAAGAAAGAAAGAAAGAAAGAAAGAAAGAAAGAAAGAAAGAAAGAAAGAAAGAGGAGAATGAGAGAGGAAGAAAAAGAGAAAGGAAAGAAGAAGAAAGGAAGAAGAAAGAAGAAGGAAGGAAGGAAAAGAAAGAGAGAGAAAGTAAAAGAAAAAGGAAGGAGGGAGGGAGAGAATGAGAGAAAGAGAAAGGAAAGAGGAAGGAAGAATAGGAGAAGAAAGAAAGAAAGAAGGAAGGAAGGAAAAAGAAAGAGAGAGAGAAAGAAAAAGGAAGGGAGGGAAGAAGAGAATGAGAGAGAAAGTGAAAGGAAAGAGGAAGGAAGGAAGAAGAAAGGAAGAAGGGAAAAAGAAAGAAAAATAATTTCTGCAGTTTGTCCATCTGGGATAGGCATTTGGGCAGTGGCTCAGCGTGTTGCCAACTCTTCCATTCTAAGTCCACCTCCTTTATTCCTCCTGCCTTCAACCTGGGGGTGGGAGGAGGGCACAAGTATTATTAGGAGCTTTATTTTCTCCTTATTTCCAGGTTGAATCTCTCCTTGTTAATTGACAGTGAAGCTGAAATTAAATTATTAAATTATTCAAGTAAAAATAACAAAGGGGGGTGGGGGGGTGGAATCTTCTACTCAAACTTCCTCAAACCCCCAAATAACGGTGATAGTTTACAAAGATTATTAAGTGCAAATAGAAACACATATTATTTCCACAGCAAGGAAGGTAAAGCAGAAATGATTAAATGGCTTGTTTTATTCAAAGAGGAGAATAGATTTAATTATGTGTTTTATTGGGGATATCACTTCCGGATTTTGTGCGTGTGATGAAAAGAAATAAAAATTTGACTTTGTTTTGCCAATTAGATAGATTTGTTGTTATAGAAATGGCTAGTTATATACTAAGGTGTAAAAGTAAAAAGTCGAGGCGGAATGTCATTATCTTGTACTGGGCTTGAAAAGAGCCATAGGTCAATGCTTTTTGACTTTCTTCTCTTGCACCTCATACTTTTTCCCCCATTTTCCTTCTCTTAATTTCCTTTTTCCTTTTCCTTTTATATTGACAATATATATTATATTGCAAAACAATAAAAGCCATTAAACACTAAACCCCCAAATAAGTTATCCAGACCTAATCCACATATCAAAGGAAAAGATCTTTAAAAAACAAAAACAAAGTATACATATAGACTGGGTGAAACCAGGTTTAACAGCAGTAACTGTGACAGAGATCTTGGAGTCTTAGTGGACAATCAATTAAATATGAGCTAACAGTGTGGGGCGACAGCCAAAAAAGCCAATGCAATCCTAAATTGCATTAACAGAGGGATACAATCCATATCAAGTGAGGGACTAATACCACTCTATAAAGCCTTAGTAAGACCACACACCTAGAGTACTGCATCCAGTTTTGGTCACCACATTACAAAAAAGATGTTGAGACTCTAGAAAAAGTACAGAGAAGAGCAACCAGGATGATTAGGGGACTGGAGGCTAAAACATATGAAGAACGGTTACAGGAACTGGCTATGGTTAGTTTAGGGAAGAGAAGGACCAGGGAGGACATGATAGCAGTTTTCCAACATTTGAGGGGCTGCCACAGAGAGGAAGGGATCAATCTATTTTCCAAAGCACCTGAAGGCCAGACAAGGAATAATGGATGGAAACTGAACAAGGAGAGATTCAACCTGGAAATAAGGAGAAATTTTTTGACAGTGAGAGCAATCAACCCATGGAACAGAAGTTGCCTTCGGGAGTTGTGGGAGCTTCATCACTGGAAGATTTCAAGAAGAGACTGGACTGCCATCTGTCAGAAATGGTGTAGGGTCTCCTGCTTGGGTAAGGGGTTGGACTAGATGACCTACAAGGTCCCTTCCAATTCTGTTATCTGTTATCTGCAAACACAAATAGAGTGAAATTAGGTTTCCCAGTGGAACTGCATGTTCACAAGAATACACACACACACACACACACACACTCCTCAAGTGTCACCCAAGAACCAGCACATAGACACTTTCACACCAAGGATAAGCTTCCCTATATAACTGTTCCGCTGTACTGCCTTTCTCTGCAGCTGCTCCTAAAAAGCAAACTCTTTGTCTTTCCTCACAGCTGTCTGGATCTCTTTTTTATTTATTCTTGCCCAACCCAGCTCAAGTTGGAACACCAAATTATTCTGACATTTCCTTAGCCATCTTTGTTGATTTTAATGTTAATATAATATCATTTTTATGTTTTATATTGTTATTTTTTAAAATCTTGTAGGCTACCAAGAAGGAGGAGGAGGAGGAGGAGGAGGAGGAGGAGGAGGAGGAGGAGGAGGAGGAGAAGGAGAAGGAGGAGGAGAAGAAGAAGAAGAAGAAGAAGAAGAAGAAGAAGAAGAAGAAGAAGAAGAAGAAGAAGAAGAAGAAGAAGAAGAAGAAGAAGAAGAAGAAGAAGTGATAAAAGGGTGGCATATAAAATGTAATAAATAAATAAATTAAATTAATCACTTTTGCAGTGTTGCCAAGCAAACTATAGTCATTAAGAGTCAAAATCAACTTGAAGACACAAAAATGTGAAATAAAGAAAAAAAAACATATAGATATTATAGAAAGAATTAAAATTAGTTGCAAAAGTTTTCATACATTACTAAATATGAAAACTGCCAGAGTTGGTTGTTTGAGTTCACATACATCAAAGCCTCTTTGTTCCCAAGATATTTTAGGGCAATAATGGCTGATCGAGTTAGTTTGAATGAATGAACGGATGATGTAAACATAAATAAATAAAATGAAGGATACATTATTGACAACAATCTCATGGGTTGCCTTCAGATTAAACGTATAGTTCTGAAAGAAAGCCATAATAATACCCTTTGGCACCAAGATGTTGAATTGATAGTTTTTTATTTACTTGCCTATGATGCTGCAGACAAAAATTTGAATGACTAAGCCACTTTCAAAGCCAAGATGTTCCTAAGATTTCTCATGACGAATAAATCCTGATCATAACTTAATTGCTTCATTTCTCCATTGCTTAATAACCAATTTACTTCATTCTTCATTCATTTCCCTCTCTTTACACTAGACTTATAATATACCTATTTGTGTGCACTTCAGTGAAAATAGATTGTTTGTCCCCATTCATACAAAACCTGTGTGGAATTATTATTGCATGGTAATACTATTTTGGATATATTTGGCTGTTTTGGGAAGACTGGACCCACTATGTTAAAAATGACTTTGTTTTATAATGAGCCATTACTTTAACCTGCATTTTGATTTATGTTCTGAATTAGAAGTTGGCTTCCAGGCAACGGATGGTAAAAGCTAAAGACCTAAATATCAAGTACCAGGACTGGAAAAGGACTCAAATTAGATTTGGTACAGTTCCAGATTACAAGTAGTCCACAATTGGGATTGGAATCTCTGTTGCCAATGTTGCAGTCCTTAAGTGAGTCATGCCTGATTTTATGACCTTTTTTGCTGCAATTGCTAAGTGAATCCAGCTTCTCCCATCTATTTTACTTGTTCTAAAGCCCCCTGAGAAGTTCACAAATGGTGATCATATGACTGAGGCATGTGGTGAGATTCAAAAAATCGTTACTACTGGTTTTCTGGGTGTGGCTTGGTGGGCGTGGCAGGGGGAGGTTACTGCAAAATCCCCATTCCCTCCCCACCCCACTAACCTGCTTTCCAGCTCCTGTGCAGGGCAACAAAGGAAGACCCAGCCAATCAGCTAGGACTCGGGAGGCGGAGAATAGACGGGGGCGGGGCCAGTCAGAGGTGATATTTGCCAGTTCTCTGAACTAGTCAAAATTTCCACTATTGGTTCTCCAGAACTGGTCAGAACCTGCTGAATATCACCTCTGGACTGAGGGGATGCTACAAAGGTTTTAAGTGTGAATACTAGTCATAAGTCATTTTTAGCATCATCATTACTTTGAAATGGTTGTAAGTTGAGGACTATTTATACCAGATTCCGGGGGGAATCAGAGAAAATTTTGAAGGCTTAAAATCCTGAGAGGAGGAGGAGTCAACTAACCAACTCTGGTTAAAACATTTTATTAAAAGCGACATAATGAGCTACAGCCAGAGGTGGGTAATCAGCAGGTTCTGACCAGTTCTGGAGAACTGGTAGCGGAAATTTTCAGTAGTTCGCAGAACCAGCAAATACCACCTCTGAGTGGAGATTTTACAGTATCCTTCCCCTGCCACGCCCACCAAGCCACGCCCACAGAACCGGGTGTAAAAAAAATTTGAATCCCACCACTGGCTACAGCTTACTTCATCGGATCCATGTGGTGCCATGAGGATTTAGTCAAGAAAAGGTCCATAAGGAGACTTATGACTGTTGTATTCAGTGGTGGGATTCAATTTTTTTTTTTTACTACCAGTTCTGTAGATGTAGCTTGGGGGGCGTGGCAGGGGAAAGATACTGCAAAATCCTGATTCCCTCCCTCCCCACCCCACTAACCTGCTTTCCAGCTCTGTTCTTCTGTGCAGGGCAACCAAAGAAGAGCCAGCCAATCAGCTGGGACTCGGGAGGCAGAGAATAGATAGGAGAGGGGCCAGTCAGAGGTGGGATTTGCCAGTTCTCTGAACTGGTCAAAATTTCCACTACCGGTTCTCCAGAACCTGTCAGAACCTGCTGAATACCCACCTCTGGTTGTATCATCCAATGGACACGTGATCAAAGCTTCGATGTATGGCAACTGGCATGTAATTATGACAGTTGCAGTGTCCTTGGGTCATGTGATCATATTTTGCGACCTTCTGAAAAGGAAAGTCAGTGGGGAAGCCAGATTCACTTAACAACCATGTTACTCATTTAACAACTGCTGTGATTCACTTAACAACTATGGCAAGAAATGTCATAAAATGGGGCCACATTCCGTCAACAACTGTCTCACTTAGCAACAGAAATTTCGAGCTCAATTGTGGCCGTAAGTCAAGAACTATCTGTAATCAAGCTGAGTTTGAACAGCCATGTGATGATACTGTAGACATTGTGAAAATGTGTTAACCAGAGGTAGTATTTGGCATGTTCTGACCAGTTCTGGAGAACCAGTAGCAGAAATTTTGAGTAGTTTGGAGAACCGGCAAATATCACCTCTGACTGGTCCTGCTCCCATCTCTTCTCTGCCTCCCATTGAGTCCCAGCTGATTGGCTGGGTCTTCTTTGGTTGCCCTGCACAGGAGAACGGAACTGGAAAGCAGGTTAGTGGA
Organism: Notechis scutatus; assembly: GCF_049901735.1. NCBI lineage: Eukaryota > Metazoa > Chordata > Lepidosauria > Squamata > Elapidae > Notechis > Notechis scutatus. Next base: position 159,050,955 of record NC_142012.1, read on the forward strand.
GTAGGGAGGGAATGCCACACCCATCAAGCCACACCACACCCATCAAGCCACGCTCACAGAACCGGTAGCTCACCACCGGTGCTAACCCTTCAAGAGCTGCGGTGGCACAGTGGTTAGAGTGCAGTACTGCAGGCTACTTCTGCTGGCTCCCAATTGCCAGCAATTCAGCAGTTCAAATCTCACTGGTTCAAAGTTGACACAGTTTTCTTTGTGAGGTGGGTAAAATGAGGACCCAGATTGTTGTGGGGGGAAAGCTGACTCTGTAAACTGCTTGGAGAGGGCTGTGAAGCACTATGAAGTGGTATATAAATAAGTCTAAGGCCTATTGCTATTGCTATAAGGAAAACCAGAGGGGGGGAAATATCTTTCGATAACTCTTCATGGAAACCCCTGCCATGTGCCCTTTCTAAAGGCAGGGAGTTTTAAAAAGTGAGATTAGCTGAGCTGTCAGAATGCAGATTTTCCAACCCCACAGAGATCAGGCCTTCATGTTGTCACTTTGCCAAAACATGTTGTGGCAAGTTGGAGCCATTTTTTAAAATTCATTCCATGACAAAAATCAATTGAAGCTTAATCTGATCCTAAACTTAATTATTTGTCATGAGTAATTTTTTTTTAAAAAAAGGGGGGGATTTTTAAAAAAAAGTTGTAACAAGAACACTTAATTTTCCAAATTTGCTATGGATACAAAATGATATCTATGTCTAATTATAATCTTATGTCACATAACAATAATCTTACATCTTATACCCCCAACATTTTTCCCCCCATTTGTAATTGTCACTGGTTATTTTGAAACCACCCAATTATTAAAGGTTCTGTACCACGCCCGTTGCATTGGCCCTGGCAAATTCCATTCTGAAGTCAGAATGGACGGTTTAATGATTATTTCTAACTCATTAATGATAGGGAAGGCATAATGGACCTTTGTTTATTGTGCTCTTGGTTTGACATATTGTTATCTATCACACTTTCTTACTAAATGGTATTGTAATATTAAGATGACCCAGAGGATCATTGGTTGCCCTCTCCCCTCTTTGGAAGAGCTTTATAGCTCCCGCTGCCTTCAGAAAGTTCAACACATTCTCAAAGATCCATCTCATCCTGGGCACCCTTTTTTTTGAACTGTTACCATCTGGCAGATGGTACAGAATAATAAAAACAAGGACAAATAAGCTGAAAAACTGCTTCTATCCCAGGGCAGTAGCTCTGTTGAATTCTACCCTATAGTACACTGAAGGTGGTATTTAATTTCATTTTACGATGTGCAATGACAATAAACTAAACTAAACTAAAAGATATATTCAAAATTTTGAACATATTTACAGTATCTCCCTCGTGTTTCCATATCCTATAATCGTATTTTGGAGACCACCTTGGATTAAGTTCACTTGGGTCACCTTGGAATTTTGAAAACAGGCAGAGAAATCTGTATGGTAAGCAATTTCCCTTCTAGATGACCAATGGGAGAGAGAAGGAAGGAAGGAAGGAAGGAAGGAAGGAAGGAAGGAAGGAAGGAAAGAAAGAAATAAAGGGAGGGAGGGAGGGAGGAAAGGAAGGAAAGGAAGAAGACAGGAGGGAGGGAGGAAGGAAGAAAGGGCCTCACTTCCTGAGTTTTCAAAACTCTTGAAAAAAACAATCTCCTTGCCAATATTCCACTTTAAAAAAAAAGAAAGAAATTGCTAGCACTCCTATCCATTATATGTATTTTTCTGATTATTTTAAAAATGATGGTTGCTACAAGGAGACCATTCTTGGTAGCAAAAAAACCATTCTTTCTGCTTCACATCCACTGTAAGTTGCAAGAATAAACAATGGGATTTTTGCAACTAGTTCCTTCTCACTATAGCTCTAATCATAGCTGATTGGGTCTGTTACATTGATCAGGATTGCCTTTTTAAAAAATCATTTCATTTATCAACCATGGCCAAAAGGGTTGTAAAATGAAGCGCGACCCACTTAACAACCGCTTTGCTTAGCAACAGAAATTCTGGTTCCGATTGTGGTCGTAAGTCAAGGACTACTTCTACTGGTAAATTGATTAAAGTACTCGGAGCTTGTGCTTTTTTGCTAAGGCACTGTCTTTAAATTATTCCAGAGATATAATCTAACTAAAATCACGGGTAGGAAGGAGCGTGGCTCAGTGTCTATGGAGATTCTCAATCGTCCAGGTCATGGTTGTCCCAAAGGTGCTTTCCCAAAACAGGGCTATTGGACTTTCTTGTTTTTTTTTTCTTTGAAAACTTCTCATCCAAGAAGCTGAAGAACCTTTGAACTGATGAAGCTTCGTGGATGAGAAGAGAAACATTTTGAAGGAAAGAAACCAAGAAAGTCCATATGCCTTTTGAAAAACATCTTTGGAATATGGGTAGGGCCATAAGGTGTGTGAGAGAGGTGTTTATCAAGAGAAAGAATACGGCAAGAATTTCCATACAAACATGGTGCTCAAAAATTCAAATCTTTCCAATCCCGCAGAGGGAAACAGTAATTTTGCTGAACAGGACTGGAGACTAGAGCATACAAAGAATGGCTGCAGGAATTGGGTGTGTCTAGTTCAATTAAAAGAAGGACTGGGTAGGATTCAAATAATTTTAACCATGGTTCTCTGCCCTGATGATTTCTTCCAACAACCAGTTCACCAAACTGCTGAGAAAGTTAACAACCGGTTCTCCTGAAGTGGTGTGAACTGGCTGAATCCCACCGCTGACTAGGGGTGACATGATAGAAGTGTTCCTACATCTAAGGGGCTACCACAAAGAAGAGGGTGTCAACCTATTCTCCAAATCACCTCAAGGCAGGACAGAAGCAATGGATGGAAACTAATCAAGGAGAGAACCAACCTAAAGTAACTTGGCTCTTTTATCACTTATGGACTTCAACTCCCAGAATTCCTGAGGGAGATGTCCTACATTTGTATGTTAAACAGTCCCATTCAAGTCAAAACTTGATTTCCCCCACAACTGAAAAACCAGTAGGCCAGGGATGGGGAACCTTTTATGGCTCACTCAGGAATTCTGGGAGTTGAAGTCCATAAGTGATAAAAGAGCCAAGTTTCCCTACCCCTGACCTAGAACTAATGAGGAATTTCCTGACAGTGAGAACAATTAATTGGTGGAACAGTTTGCCTCTAGAAGTTGAAGTTGTGGGTGCTCCATCACTGGAGGTTTTTTTAAAATAGAGTCTGAACTTGGCTTGAGGCTTGTGAATTAGTTAGCACATCTGTCGGAACCCTGACAATCATTTGTCTAAATACTAAAATATTGCTATCCATGTTATGAAACGTCACAGGGTTCCTGCTTGAGCAGGGGGTTGGATTAAAAGACCTCCAAAGTCCCTTTCAACTCTTCTGACATTCTGTCATTCTGAGCTTCCAGATACATCCCACTGATTTAGAAGAAAAAAGATGGTTTCAGCCCTTGAACATGGTCACAAAATCACACAGGTCCAAAGCTACTTGGTACAGAATCCTTGTGTGGTGCTAAAAGTTTTCCTAAGCTTTGGAGGCAAAAATGTAAAACTCACATTTAAATTTTGAATGGGCAAAAAACTTCTAGGTCTTGCCGGTGCTTGCTTCCAGCAGGTGTCATATAGGGGGAAAAACCTCTTGCTGAGAACAGCTGTATCCTATCAGGTTCTCATTAATGTCATCTGGAAAACACCCCTCGATATTAAATACAGTTTCATGTCATCTGCTGAATGCCACCAAATGTAAATTTGATGAGTTTTCTCTTGGCCAGGAACTCATAGAGGAAATGGATTATCTAGAATTATCGGGATAGAAGGAGCTTTGTAGGATATTGGGCTTAGGTTATTCTCTACATTTCTCAGCTAAGCATAGCTTTGAACAATGGGTTTCGCTAACCAGATCCTATTATCCCTCGGACCAATGGTTTTCAAATTTTGTGCCAGCAGGGAACTCTTTCCATGTGGGTTCATCCGCTAAAGAATCCCAGCGCACTGAAAGGAAAACCTGCGGCATTTTTTTCCACAGCTTGTATTAAAAACCAGGGAAAAGAAAACGTGAAACACGCAAACAACCAGGGGAGGTTGAACTTTGTTTGAGAAAAGCATTGACCACATCAATGAATGCTCCTTCCTGGCCCTGCTCCATTGAATTAGAAAACAAGCAACTTGGCAGTTCAAAGAGACTTGCATGTTGTTATTGGTTTTGCCAGGAAGGCATTTTCAGAAGCCATTGCACTTGGAGAAGATCACTGGAGGGCATGTAAATCAGCTTCATGATAACTGCTTGGACAAAGTCAGGGCCTCCTTTCTTCTCCCCAACCTTCCCATAGTGGCTTGTCTGTTTCTGCATGGCTGTTGTTTTAAAATGAAGATAAGAGATGGGACAGGAAAGGAAGATAAAATAAGAGACGAAAAGAGAAGATAAAATAAGAGAAGAGAAGATGTAAGGTAAAATAGGACAGGACAGGAGAGGAGAGGAAGATAGGATAGGAAGATAAGATAGAGAAGAGAAGAGAAGAGAAGAGAAGAGAAGAGAAGAGAAGAGAAGAGAAGAGAAGAGGATATAAAATAAGATAGGGTAAGACAGGACAGGACAGGAAGATAGGATAGGATAGGATAGGATAGGATAGGATAGGATAGGATAGGATAGGATAGGATAGGATAGGATAGGAAGATAAAATAAGGTGAGATGAAGTGAGGTGAGGTAAGATAAGATAAGACAAGACAAGACAATATAAGATAACCTTTATTCTATTCCCTTATTTCTGACAAATGGCAGTCCAATCTCTTCTTGAAAGTCTCAGTGATGGCGCTCCCACAATTTCCGAAGGCAACTTCTGTTCCATGGGTTGATTGTTCTCACTGTCTAAAAATTTCTCCTTATTTCCAGGTTGAATCTCTTCTCGTTCAGTTTCCATCCATTATTCCTTGTCTGGCCTTCAGGTGCTTTGGAAAATAGCTTGACCCCTTCCTCCTCTCTGTGGCAGCCCCTCAAATATTGGAAGACCGCTATCATATCTCCCCTGGTCCTTGTCTTCACTAGAGTAGCAGAGTATAGAGAAGAGCAATAAAGATGATTAGGTGGACTGGAGGCTAAAACGTATGAAGAACAATTTCAGGAATTGGGTGTGTCTAGTTTAATGAAAAGAAGGACTAGAGGTGAAAAGATACCAGTGTTCATGGGTGGGCTGCTATTGGTTCACCCTGGTTCGAGAGAACCAGTAGCTAATTTTAACATTTTTAATTACCGGTTCAGTGAACTAGTAAGTCCCACCCCAGCTGGCCTTGCCCACCCTGTCCCACCCCTCCCAGGAGTCCCCATGCAGCCCACTTTGGATGCCAGGTAAGTACAGAGCCAGCATGAAGGCTCGGGGAAGGTGAAAAACGGGCCTCTCGGAGGCTCCAGAAGGCGAGAAACGGGCCCATTTCTGGCCTCCGGAGACCCCTCCGGAGCCCAGTAGAGCCCATTTTCGCCCTCCCAGACACTTGAGGAAAGCCACCACAGTCTGGGGAGGGTGAAAAACAGGCCTCCCAGAAGGCCAGAAGCAGGCCCGTTTCTGCCCTCCGGAGGCTGGGGAGGCCATTTTCGCCCTCCTGGAGGCTCAAGGAAAGCCTCCGGAAGCCGGGAGGGCAAAAATGCCCCCAAGGTTCGGAGGGCCGACTAGGCCAGAGGTCCCCAAACTTGGCAACTTGAAGACTTGTGGACTTCAACTCCCAGAATCCTCCAGACAGCATAGCTGTCTGGAGGATTCTGGGAGTTGAAGTCCACAAGTCTTCGGTTGCCAAGTTTGAGACCTCTGGACTGAAACCATACCTAGGCCATGCCCACTCCGCACCAGGCAGAGAACCGGTTGCTGAAATTTTTGAAGCCCACCCCTGGCAGTGTTCCAATATTTGAGGGTTTGCCACAAAGATGAGGGGGTCAACCTATTCTCCAAAGCACCTGAGGGCAGGACAAGAAGCAATGGATGGAAACCAGTGAAGGAGAAAACCCACCTGGAAGTAAGGAGGAATTTCTTAACATGCAAACAATTAATCAATGGAACGACTTGCCTTCAGAAGGTGTGTGTGCTCCAACACTGGAGTGTTGTTTTTTTTAAAGAAGTGATTGACAACCATTTGTCTGAAATGGTATAGGTTTTCCTGTTTGAGCAGGGGTTGGACTAGAAGATCTCCAGGGTCCCTTCCAACTCTGCTATTCTGAAAGTGGGGTGGGTTGTCCCTTCCAAGACTTTGCCATGCCCCTATTCCTTCTGAGGACTCAGCTGTCATTTGTTCAATCATGATCCTGTCTGCTGTTTCTCAACATCATTCCCATGTACCATTACACCTTGACACAATCACAACACGGGGGCCACCGCTTTGGATTTTTTTCTTTATCACACACCCCCACAGAAACCTGTCTGTGTTCTATTGGGCTATCTTTCTGCCTTTCTTCCCTGTCTCCCTCCCTACTTTCTTTGAAAAAAACTTTCCTCCCCGAAATAATTTATTTTCTGCCACCTGCCACAGAACACAAATTCTTATTTGCCTTGAAGTGGATACAAAAAAGAAGAATGCCACCCCACCCCCCAAAAAAAAATAATAAAATAAAATAGGCAGAAGCAGGGAAGGCTGGTGGCAGGGAAATGGAGAGAATTGTTTTTAGCAAAAAGGAATCAAACCCTATCATGCCAAAACAGATGACCACCTCTTGCGTCTCTTATTTTCAATTCTTTGAAGTTTTAATCTTTTGAAAAGAAAAGCCTTTTAGCTGCTCTGTGGCAACAAGACAGTAACTTTTGACTCCCGGTTCATAAACGGATCTCTTCTGTTTCTTAACAATTACTGCTAAGTGAGTTTAAATCTGATCCTTCCTCGCTGGTGTATCAGCGCTCTGGGGATGGTTTACGCTACCTTTATCGTTCTGCTTCATTCTTCCACAACCCTTTCTTTCCGTTTTATTTTTACTCTAAAAACCCACTTGAAAGCTGGCTTCCTTCAGATTTATGCAAAGGATCTGACCTGTCAATTAATCTTCTTGATTTCTCTTTGCTAGCATGGCATCCCAACCCCAAACCATATATAAAATATATAAAATCACTTTCCAACAGTCTAATTAAAATGAAACAATGAAATCTCAAAACAATTAGATTTTGCTCTCCTAACAAGGAAACTGTTTCACCCAGCTGCTAAATCTCAGGGCAGACTCCTGTCCACTGCTGTGCCATCCCATCCTGGGGGAAAATACAGAGATCTTGGTTACCTGGAAAAAAATGGCGAAAGCTCAGAGATAAAGTTGAGCCTAGTACAAAAAGACAAAAACAAGAGGAAGAGGAAAAAGAAGGAGGAGGAGGAGGAGGAGGAGGAGGAGGAGGAGGAGGAGGAGGAGGAGGAGGAGGCAGAAGAAGAGGAGGAGGAGGAGGAGGAGGAGGAAGAGGAGGAGGAGGAGGAGAGGAAGAGGAAGAGGAGGAGGAAGAGGAGGAGGAGAATAATGATGATGATGATGATAATTTGATGCAATTATTCTACATGAATCCATTAGGAAATGTTGTCTAGCCATTTGAGTTGAGATATTATAGTGTTTAAGATAATATACAAGGATATTAAATGTATTAAGACTTATAAGATAATAATATTTATAGATGTCATAACGCTGTTGAAACTGTGAATATGATTTGAATTGTATTGGTGGAAAACACAATAAAAATCTATTTATTTTTTTTAAAAAAAGAGTCCTCAACTTACACAATAATTTAGCCTAACATTTCTGTTGCTAAATGAGGCCCTTGTTAAGTGAGCTTTGCCCCATTTTACAGCCCTTCTTGCCACAGTCATTAAATGAATCACTGCAGTTCCTAAGTTAGTAAGTGAGTTGTTAAGTGAATCTGGGTCCCCATTGACTTCGCTTGTTAGTAGATCTCAAAAACGGATCACATGACCCTGGGACATTGCAACCATCATAAATACATGCCCGTTGCCAAGCATCCAAATTCTGATCACGTGACCATAGGGAATGCTTCAAGAGTCATAAGTGTGAATGAAAAACAGCCCTAAGTCACTTTTGTCAGTGCTGTTGTAACTTTGAACTAAATGAATGGTTATAAGTCTCGCTACCATGACTAAGGACAGGAAAGTAGTGAAAGGTTTTTTTTAAAAAACAAGCCTGCAGTCTGGGGGAGTTGGGAGAGACAAAACACTCAGATTTAATTCCTGTAAGTGTCAATCCTATGAGGGAATCCAGACGCAAAGCACTCCCAGGCGTACCAGTTCCATTCTTATTGTACAGTTTCATTACATTCATTTCATTCTCAGCTTTTTTTGGGGGGGGGGGTGTCCCTTCTGAGAGTTTCTGATATCCTTTTCTTTCCGAAGGCTCAGCTGCCTTTTATCTAACTATTGCCTAGTCTGGAGTTTTTTCCTCCTTTCTCCCAAGTGGAGATTAGATAGGTAGGATAGATAGATGCTAGCTTTATATATTGCACATTGTCCAATAAAGGGGATGTGATGGTTCAGCAGTTAAAAAGATGCTGAGCTTGTCATCTGGAAATCCGACAGCCTAGGTTTGAGACCCAAGCATTGCATGACAGGGTGAGCTCCCAGTATATGCCCCGGCTCCTGTCCACCTAGCAATTGAAAAGCATGCAAATGTGAGTAGATAAACAGGTACCACTTTGGCGGGAAGGTAATAGTGGTCCGTGCATGTCACTGTATGCTGGCTACATGACCATGGAAAATGTCTTCAGGCATCAATGGTTCCCTCAGCTAAGAAATGGAGACGAGCACTGCCCACTAAAATTGAACACGACTGGATAGGGAAAATCTTTGTCTTTATGGTCTGATCATCTTTGGGGTTGATTTAAAATCTGCATCTAAGAGCCATGGTGGCGTAGTGGTTGGAATGCAGTACTGCAGGCTACTTCTGCTGGCTGCTGGCTGCCAGCAATTTGGCAGTTCAGTTCTCACTGGCTCAAGGTGAACTCAGCCTTCCACCCTTCTGAGGTCAGCAAAATGAGGACCCAGATTGTTGGGAGCAAAATGCTGACTCTGAAAACCGCTTAAAGAGGGCTATAAAGATTGTGAAGCAGTATATAAGTCTAAGAGCTATTGCTGTTGCTATAACAGCTTTGATGCTTTTGTATGGAAGTGATGCCACTTTGACCTTCTAAACACCATTGGTCCTTACAACAAAGAAGAATGTTGATTCCCCCGTGGAACCTATTATATAATTCTATAATTTCCAGGGGCAATAAGTTTTGAATGAAGTAGGGGATAAGAAAAATCAATTCATAAAGAAACATCAGTGGGCAAAAGAAACCTCAAGCAAGTTGTAGGTATTTACCATCTGGACCGTAGTTAATTATCTGGCTGTTTTACTATGGGGGCCTTTGTGCTGATTGCTACCACATCTCAAGATCAAAATGAGGCTGCCTCTTCGCTTGAAAGTGTTTACCTTAGCCAACAGGTGAAATCCTATGCGAAGGAAAGTCCCTGTTCTATTAAGCTTTAATTGAAAAAAAAAAAAAAACCAAAGCCTACCTGAGGTGTTAATTAGAATCTAGATTCAGGTGCTAACCTTTTTGACTGATAGCGCCTGTTGAGTAATTGCAGGAAAGGGGCCCATTTCAGGCAGAGCAGTAATTACTGAATTAGTAGAAAAGTTCAGGTAGAGCCTCAGATTTCCAATCACGGCAGAGCAGTTGGCGAGCCAGGACAGCTAATCTGAGGAGAATTCAACTCCTGTCTCACCTATAGACACCAATCCTGATGTTCTTTACAGGAATGGCTGTTTGTTAAACCCTCCTCTGAAAGATCCTGAGTTTATTATTTTGTATTTAAAAAATACTCTGTCTCTTTTGAGGGAAATCTAGCAGTATCTAGGAAGGCCTGAAGGGCCAGTGGTTCTGTATGTAAAGTGTGGGAGAAACACAGCCTTGCTCTTCCCCTCATCAAAATGTTTGGGGTCACCTCTAGACTTGGACAGGAATGAGGACATGGGATAAGAAAGAAGACACTGTTGTTCTTTTCTTTTCTTTTTTCTCTTTTTGCAAAGTTGTGTTTCCAGGAGGAAAAGCAGAGCTGAAGCAGGGTTATTGTGGGACAATCCCTTCAACAGCTATACAGAAAGCTGAATGTATGCTGACTGAGCAGTTGGATCAAATCCAACCCTTGTTTTGGCAAGAATTAAGCACTGCCTCTAATGAAATCCAAACATTATAAAATGGCCCTCTACATACCATCATTTTTATTGAAAGCATTTCTTAGTATACACATCACATGTTCCTATAGAGGCCAAGTCATGAATTGGGTCTAGAAATATCTAATATTTTTTAAAGATTTATATTCAATCTTCTTGTAGGAGAAAAGCAGGGTGAGATGGAAGGTGGGGTTAAACGTGTCATCAGTTTGGAGTCATTGCGTTGCCACAAGAGACCTAAGTTCAGTCTCCCATGAATTCTGTTGATCCTTATCTAGTGCCAGTTTAGCTTTGACCATTAGTTGACTAGATTCTTATTTTAGAGGTAGCAGTAATAAACTCTTCTGTGCTTTGAACTTGACCGATGCTCTTGATCGTTTGCATTTCTCACTTTTAAGAGTTCAGGGCAACGTTCCCAGCATGATATTCTTTGAATTTTTTTTTCTTTCAGAACAACAAATCTGTGAAATGGTCTGGGCTGAAAGATAATTATTTTTCCCCACTCACTCAAGAAGCTTTTTTATGGTTGAGAATAGAAAGGGTTTTAATCTAGCATTTGAATCGGGGTGTCCAACTTTGGCAAATTTAAAACTTGTGGACTTCAACACCTAGAATTGCCCTGCCTGATCCTTATGCTGTCCCTCAACTTCTTGGACATGAGTGAGAGTGAGAGGGTGCTTCTTTAAGCACTGTGAAATCGGTGTTACAAGGTACAGATTAGCCTACAATTGCATCAAAATGTTTGTAGGAGATATTATGTCTAATTAGTGCATTTGATTTCTACAAGACCTAGGAAAACCTCAATTTTTAATGGTTCAAAGGGAAGCTCAGTGTGCAATACTCTGCTCCCTGGGTTATTGGAGGAAATATTTTTATTTTCTTGCTTCCTCTATTTTGCAATGACCCTGTCCGTCTAACCTGCACCCTTTGACATGTTTAAATCAAGTACCAGAGATTTGGCACTTAGAAAAAAACACACCTGTAAATCAAATTAAACTTAAAGGCATAGAACAGTACTGATTTATTCTTTGCTAATTTACCTTTGGTTTCTTGCTTGCAAAAAAACAAAAAAAACCAACCCCCCCCCCCCTCAACTTTCTCCACTTTTGAATAGTTATTTTTTTTCAAGGTAGTGCAAAAAAGGGGGAAATATGTGAAGTTTCAAACCTGGGCCTATTAATCTGATCCTCCTTTAAACCTTTTTGACATGTAACGTTGGTGTCCTTCAGGTGTGTGGGCTGCCATGTTTGTTAGCAATGTTTGCTTTAGGAATTTAAGTGTCTGAACATTTATAATATCTCAAGGGATCTCTCAGTTCCAGCATGATAGGGCACGCAGCCCGAGGCAAACATTTCATGGAAATCTAAATGCTAGTCCCTCTTAAGCCGACGGAGATATAAAAATCCAGAAATTCAGGTACTTGGGTTTTAAAAGGGTACAAAAATGGGTGATAGGGAGTTGTATTTTTTTTTTAAAAAAAAAAATCTGCATGGGAAGCTGCTGCTGTTGGGTTAGTTTTATGGGAATTATTGAGTTCGCTTGTTGCAAGAACTTCTGGTCCTGTCTTGCCAAAGGTTCATTTGAGAAAGTTTTAAAGGGCGTTACTTCGGCTGTTTCACATAAATTAATGCATTGATAAATGGAACAACTAATTATTCCCATGCTGCTGTATAAGAACAGGTTAAAAAGACAGTATGACAATAATAAGTGCCGGAGGAATAGACGATGGGACATGGGTGTCCAACCTTTTGGGTTGCCTGGGCTACATTGAGTGAATTGTCTTGGGCCACATATAAAATACAGAATATGGTAAATGTAAGAATTACTAGTTGTGCATTACTAGTTATACAGAATCACATACAGCCTCTGGGCTGTGGGCTGTGGGCTGTGGGTTGGACACAACTGATATAGGAAAATAATTAGGGCCAGTGGTGGGATTCAAATTTTTTTACTACTGGTTCTGTGGGTGTGGCTTGGTGGGCATGGCTTGGTGGGCGTGGCAGGGGAAGGATTCTGTAAAATCTCCATTCCCTCCCCACTTCTGGGGGAAGCATACTGCAAAATCCCATTCCCTCCTCATCCCACTAACCTGGTTTCCAGCTCTGTTCTCCTGTGCAGGGCAACCAAAGAAGACCCAGCCAATCAGCTGGGACTCGGGAGGCAGAGAATAGATGAGGGCGGGGCCAGTCAGATGGTATTTGCCGGTTCTCCAGAACTGGTCAGAACCTGCTGAATACCACCTCTGATTAGGGCCCATTCCTATGAAGATACAATGGCCAGAATGGTTCAGAAGGCCTTATGCAGGCTAGGACCAGCTCTAGCAACTTGTCACAATAATTCACTCTACCTAGTAGTAGGTTGGCTTTGATACATAAAATACTGGCTGAAGCATCTGATCTTCTCAGGTTTTTTGTCAAGCACATGATGGGAAGGATTCTCTAGGATTAATGAAAAAGTTTAATAAAAAGAAGCACTGGGGTGACGTGATAGCAGTGTTCCAATATATCGGGGGCTGCCACAAAGAAGAGGGAGTCAAGCTATTCTCCAAAGCACCTGAAGGCAGGACAAGAAGCAATGGATGGAAACTAATCAAGGAGAGAAGCAACTTAGAACTAAGGAGAAATTCCCTGACAGCAATAACAATTAATCAGGGGAACAACTTGCCTTCAGAAGTTGTAAATGTTCCAACACTCTGACATTGGAGGCTTTTAAGAAGAGATTGGATAACCATTTGTCTGAAGTAGTACAGCACATGGGTGTCAAACTCATGGCCTGCGGATGGGATGTGTCATGCGCTGGCCACGCCCCTCCCTCCGGTTAGCGGAGGAAGAAAAAAATTGTGACATGTCACATGATGACAATGTGTCATCGCAAGTTTGACACCCCTGGTGTAGGGTCTCCTGCTGGAGCAGGGGATTGGAGTAGAAGACCTCCAAGTCCCCTTCCAACTCTGTTATTCTGTTACTCTGTTAGGTTGTACCTCTGTGCAGGGGTGGGATTCTACAGGTTCGCACCTATTCACTAGAACTGGTTGTTAACATGCTAAGCAGTTCGGAGAACCGGTTGTTAGAAGAAATTTCTGGCCTAATCCTGTAAGGAAGGCAGGAAGGAAACATTCTGGTGTTGCTTACAGAAACTGCCTCTCCGTTAACCCTTATTACATTCTTGGCAGGACTAGACTTCCTGTCTCAGGAACGTCTCTGGAGTTTTTTCCCCCTCCTTTGCTGGTACTTTGCTTGTGTGGAGTGACCATTCAAAGTTACAATGGCACTGAAAAAAGTGACTTATGACCATTTTTCACACTTACGACTGTTGCAGCATCCCCACAGTCTTGGGAGGCCAGGCGAGGAGATGCATGCCTCGATGTGAGTGATATTGAGTTGGCCACAACCAGCCAATAACATGACCACCAAGCCACGCCCACCAACTAAGCCACACCCACAGAACCGGTTGTTAAAAAATTTGAATCCCACCCCTGCCTCTGTGAAATATAAACATTGCACCAGGTGTATATATCTGGTGGCAGTGGCTTCCTTTGGATCTGACTGACCTCAGATATTATCTTGAGGCATCCAGTTAAATTATTTTCAACTTGACTAAGCTATTCTACTTTGAACCTCCTTGGGTTTTTAAATTTCAAATTCTGCAACCTTCCTCTATATATTCTTGGATCTTATGCAAGATAATTTCTTATTTCTATTTTCTTTTTTACTTTGTTAGACTGTTTGCTAGTCAAAGCTGTCAGTGTCAAACCTGTATCTTTATATAAGATTTTATTTTGATTACCTCATATTTTTGAACAGATGATGATACCGGGTGGTCGTGTTAAGTGCTCTTCTTGATGGGTTATTTTGAGATAATTTTTCTGTTTATTTCTCTTTAAATAACACCAAGGTAAACTACCTTGAAGTGACAATATGAAATATATAAAAGCTGTTTATACTGGGGATAATACAAATATCTGTAATTTTTTCACTTTTTAAAAGAAAAGGGGCATAGTAGCTTCTGTATATCAATATTCCAATACAAACAAACCAATCAAATGAAAACAGAAAGCAACAATTACATACACACACAAAACACACATGCCCAAGGTTTTTTTTTAAAATAAAATTATCATTAGATCCATAAAAAAGATGGCTGTAAAACTTACCGTGCACAAAAATGTAGATCTTCAGAGGTTTATTCTACAGGTAGTCCTTGATTTACCATAATTCATTTAATGACCATTCGAATTTACAAGGACACTGAAAAAAAAGTGACATATGACCATTGTAGCATTCCTAGGGGCACGTGATTTACTTTTGAATTCTTGACAACTGGTTCATATTTATGACAGTTGCAGCATTCCCATGGACATGTGACCATCTTTTGCGACCTTCTAACAATCAAAGTCAACGGGGACGCGAGTGTCAAACTTAACGACCGTGTTATGAATTTAACAACGGCAGTGATTCACTTAACCAATGCGGCAAGGAAAGTTGTAAAATGGGACAAACAAATTTTTCACTTGTCAACAGAAATTCTGGGATGAGTCATAAGTTGACGACTACCTGTATAAGTTATCAAATAGAGAATCTGGTGCAGAGATCAGCCACCTGTATAATCAAACTTGGATGTTTATAACTTCAATCTCTAAAGCTCTTAGGGTGGTAAAATGGATGAATATAGATGCTACATGACATACATTAGATGCTTGTTATTGTGGAGAAGTGAGCTAAAAGCATTCGGAACATAGAATATTAAGGTTACTAGGGACCTGGAGGTCTTCTAGTCCACCCCCCTGCTCAAGCTGGAGATCCTATAATGTTTCATAAAAATAGCTGTCCACTCTCTTCTTGAAAACCTCCAGTGATGAAGCACGGACAACTTCTGGAGACCAGCCTTTCCACTGATTAATTGTTCTCCCTGTCACGAAAGTTCTTCTTCATTCTAGGTTGTATCTCTCTTTGATATGTTTTCATCCCTTACTTCTTCTCTAGGTTGTCCCCCTTTCCTTTGTGACAGCCCCTCAAATATTGGAAGACTTCTATCATGTCTCCCCTAATCCTTCCCTTCATTAGACTAGACATACCCAGTTCCCATAACTGTTCATCATATGTTTTAGCCTCTAGCCCTATAATCATCCTTGTTGATCTTCTCTGTACTCTTTCGAAGATCTCCATATCATTTTTTAAAAATATTGTGGTGACCCAAATGGGACGCAGTATTCCAAACGTGGTCTTACTAAAGCAGTATATAGCAGCACTAATATGTCATCTTGATACTATTACTCTGTTGATGGAGCCTAAGAGTGCAATCTCTTAAACTCAATACTTACCATGTTCTGGTATGACGCTAACAGATTGGAAGCCATAGAGGCAGTGGTGGGATTCAATTTTTTTTACTACCAGTTCTGTGGGCGTGGCATGGCTTGGTGGGCATGGCTGGTGGACGTGACAGAGGAAGGATACTGTAAAATCTCCATTCCCTCCCCATTCCACTAACCTGCTTTCCAGCTCCGTTCTCCTGTGCAGGGCAACAAAAGAAGACCCAGCCAATCAGCTGGGACTCGGGAGGCAGAGAATAGATGGGGGCGGGGCCAGTCAGAGGTGGTATTTGCCGGTTCTCCGAACTACTCAAAATTTCCACTACCGGTTCTCCAGAACTGGTCAGAACCTACCACCTCTGCATAGAGAGCTAATAAATCAAGTAGACAATTACATTTTCCAAGCATTTTAGAATATGGCTCACGGCTTTTAGTCATTGAAATGGGGCTTTGTGTGGGTCTACCATATCTGGACTGTGATTGACCAAGCAGGCAATCAGAAGAAATTTGGGTCTCTCAAATTAACATTTTGCCTCTGGGTGTCTCAGGGTCTTAAAAAGGCCTTGGCTTTAATGGTTTATTAAACAAATAAGGTACGTCTGGAAAGCTTAAGTGCACTCTGTGAGCCTCATAAAAATATTATGGGATGCTTTCATCAGGCAGAAATATATGGACATAACTTTTACAGTAACCTAACCAGAAAGAAATTGTAGTAACTCACTTTAGTGGAGGGCAGAGTTGAGATTATAAGATAATCCATATTTTATTTGTTTGTTTACCTATTTAAGAGGTCTTTTTCAGCTCCTTTTTTTCTATTTAAGAAGCAGTCAGATCATTTTTGCCCTGAAAATACAGAAGTCACTTAGCCATCTATGTAGCGTAAGACTTTGTGATAACCTGAAGAGTCTAATCAGATTTGAAGGTGAGGGGGGTAGGAATGGACAGTGATATTATGTATGTTATTGTTTATTTATCTCAATGCATTTTTTCCATAAGCATATTCCACAAACCTATTGCCATCCTTAAACCTGGAAAATCCAAGCAATCTCATAAATGCTTTTGTTGAGCAACCAAAATGCAGTCACATGACATGAAGGGATACCGTTAGAACTGAGTCATAAGTACTCAGGGAGGACCATTAAAACTTCAAAAGGTCACTAGGTAGTCAAGCGACTAAGTCAGAAACCAGGGAGATTGTGAGTTCAAATCCTGCTTTGAACACAAAGCCATCTGAGTTTGGAAAACTTCTAGTCCAACCCCCTGCTCAAGCATATAGTTATCTGCTATTCATAGTATTACTGTTTACTGCTTATCTTAGTTTATAGTTAATTTTTTCCCTCTTCTCTTAATAGTGGAATTTACAATTCTAGGCGTGTGCTGTCCCAGCCAGTCTATGGGAATTGGATAGTTACTTAGGAATTATGAGCTGTCCCCTTAAGGGAATGCATCATGGTAAATGTAGTTAAAGGTATCCTAGGAAATATAGTCCATGTCACGTGGCCACATCTGTAATCCTAATTGGTCACTAATTTGACCCTCGATGGGTTGGGGGAGTTTCCCTCACTTTTGCCTGAACTCCCTAACTCATGGGAGCTTCTTTCTATCGCTACGAGATGGGTTAGGAGATAACCATCTTTTACTACAAGGCAGATATACAAAGGATTGGTCATTAAAGAAGAACTTCATCACAAATGTGAGTTATGAGGATACCTGATGAACCAATAAATGTACTTTGTTATGGACGTCTTGTTGAGTTATCTATCTGCATCTGTACAGCTTATAAATCTACCTCTGTACAGGATACAGAAACCTTATACCATTCTGGACAATAGTTGTCGAATCTCTTCTTGAAAATCTCCACTAAAGGAGCACCCATGATTTATGGATGCAAGCTATTCCACTGATTAATTGTTCTCATTGTCAGGAAATGTCTCCTTAGTTCTAGACTGGAAGTTCTAGAGGTTCTTGTATTTTATTATCCCTCTGTTAGGTATCTTGGATTTTACATAAACATTGGGATATAAATAATCAAAATGTAACTTGCATGTTATTCTGCACACAAATTTGCCCTATGACAAATCAACACAAACGGGTTTGCTGGTCTTATTTATTATAAATTTTACATTCTCCATTATGGACTTATCCTGATGTGGTGCTTCTATTTGAATTCACGGGATAAATAAATAGAACCACAGAAATCCAACAACAGTCCTAAATTAATATAGAAAGGCTTCCTTAAACATTTCATGAACTGCAACAGAATGACCCTGCATATTTTATTTTGCGAGGAGAAAGAACACTACAGAGGATGTGAGTGCTATCACAAGAATGAGATTTTTGGTTGAGTGGATGGAATAAAGACTGCAGATCTAGAATCCATTTGCCCCCACTAGCTCCCTCGAGTTAGGAATGGATACATTCCCGAATAATTGCTTCCTGTAGAGCCAGGTGATAAGTTCGGAGTGACCCAGTCTAAGTTTCCCTCAGTGGGACTTCTAGGGCCCATGCTAGCCATCACAAAATCTCCTTTCCTAGTGAGCTGGAAGGTGGACTTTTCCTATGGAGTTCATCAGATGCGAAGACATCAACTACCTAAATAAATAGAGTTAAGCAGATGTTGGAGGTAGTGACTTTCTCTTTTTATTCCTTTGCTTTCTCTTTGTCCATTGTAGGAGAATAATCTTCAGCTTACTGCCTAAGAGATCAATCCTACATTGCACAATACTCAAAGGTTAGAAAACATATAATACTAAGGTTAGAAGAGATCTTGGATGTCTTCTAGTCCAACCCTCTGCTCAAGCAGAAGACCCTATTCTATGCTGGACAAATGGCTGTCCAGTCTCTTCTTGAAAACCTCTAGTGATGGAGCACCTACAACTTCCAGAGGTAACCTGTTCCGCTGATTAATTGTTCTCACTGTTAAGAAATTTCTACTTAGTTCTAGGTTGCATTTCTCTTTAATAAGGTTCTTCCCATTACTTCTTGCCCTGCCCTCAGGTGCTTTGGACAATAGATCAACCTCCTTTTCTCTGTGACTGCTACATATCATCCCTAGTCCTTCTCTTCTCTTCTCTTCTCTTCTCTTCTCTTCTCTTCTCTTCTCTCTCTTCTTTCTCTCTCTTCTCTTCTCTTCTCTTCTCTTCTCTTCTCTTCTCTCTCTCTTCTCTCTCTTCTCTCTCTCTCTCTCTCCTCTCTCTCCTCTCTCTCTTCTCTTCTCTTCTCTTCTCTTCTCTTCTCTTCTCTTCTCTTCTCTTCTCTTCTTCTCTTCTCTTCAACATAGCCAGTTCCCTCAATTGGAGCGATGTGATCCCTGTAATTTTGTCGAGTTATTGTGAGTCACCATCTTTTCTTTCTTGCTTCACTGTTCTATCTCTGTCCCCCTCTCATGGGAGTTCAATAACCGTGGCTTCCATAGGAAATATAATTATTTCTAAAATCTGAGTTTCTTCATCTGACTTTACATCCCCTCCAACATTCCAGCTTGGATTTACAGCTTGACAAGACCTTCCTTGTAGGTTTATTTTGATAAATAAAATAAAATAAAATAAAATCCACTTTTTTCCTTTTAGAAAAAACTGGATATTTCAATTTCCAGATGGAAAAAAGATGATAAACTTAGCAACCTGTTGTGTGGCCTAGCAAAGGTTTTATTGTTTCTCACCACTTCTCATTCACCATATGGCGTACCATACACCGCCCATACCCTAATGAGAATTACATTTGCAGGTAATTTTCAATTGATTGTCTTGGGATAAACAAATTTCACATACTTGTTTTGCTAATGTATTCAAGTAGGCTCGCAGGGGGAAAAGATTAATTATCTAAAAAGCAAGCAGGGGCCTTTGCATTATGCAAAAGAGCCAACTATGAGCAGAATGAAGCCACCTGTTGCTATGACAGCAGAGAGGTTGTGATGAGGTAAACGGGGTTTCCTGAGCTGATTGGTCCAAATGAGATCATGGTGACCAACCATAGACACTTAAATTGATGTAAGACTAACAATAACAATAACAACAATTCTTGCAATGATCCTACAAAGGAATTTTATTTGAAGGCAATAGAGTCAGGGTTTTGCTGTTGTTAGAAGGAATATGTAGCAGCTAATAAAATAATTTGGGAGAAAGACAATAGAATTAACCTAGTTATTGTTACAGATCTCCACATATGGTTTAATCGGTTTTTCACTAATACCTTCATTCAAGATAAAGCACATCTTATTCTCCCCATAATACCTCTGCTGTCAAACATTATCATCTTGTACCTGTTTATATAATTGTTTATAAGCCACCTATGGATAATTCAAAAGGAGCTGGCATTGTTACAAATATTTGCGAGCTATGCTCAGCCTGAATAGAAGAATGGAGACTGTTCATTTTGAACAATTCATTTTCTTTTCTTCCTGGATTGGTCTTTCCTGGTGCTAACCAATTGAAATCAATGGGCATACAGGAGTCAAGTCAACTAAAGCATCTCACTGATGCGTTCTTATTATGGTTCAAAGCCCATCTATCGCCTGGATACACACATTATACAAAGTCATTGTTTAGTTAACTAAGGGTTATTGAGTAGATTGCTTCCCTGGATTCAGACATCACATGAAACTGTAAACCATGGTCTGAAAACCATTTTGTTTGAAATGGTGTAGGGTTTCCTGTCTGAGCAGGGGTTAAAAACCAGAAGACCTTCTGTTATTCTGTTTACTAACCACAGTGGCTGAGTTCACATAGCATTCTAAGCTAAAAAAAAACCAAAACACAAAACATATGTTGTGTTGCATAACAGACAATGTGTGATTCCCATCTTCTATTTGTGTACATTCTTTGCCTTTTAAAACAAAATTGATTCAAAGGCTATATTTGTTTTGAGAGGGATTAATATTATTAATATTCTCAATTCCTTTTTTTTTCCCCTCCCAGGCTGTTTCCCTCTAATTACTAACAGTATTAAAATGTATAATTTCAAGTCACTGATTCTGCCCACAAGTAGCAGATAAGTGAAACAGGTGTAAAAAAAAACACCATGCAATTCTCACAGGATTGCATTGGATTGTAATTCTGAACAGCCAACACAACCCTAGGTTGCATTAGCAGAGGACAGACTCAAGATCACGTGAGGTATAGTAAAGCCTTAGTAAGACCACATTTAGAATACCGCATCCATATTATAAAACACATCTAGAGACTCTGGAAAGAGTGCAGAAAAGAGCAACAAGGATGATTAGAAGCCTAGAGGCAGGGATCGGATTCAAATTTTGTAACAACCAGTTCTGTGGGCATGGCTAAATGGGCGTGCCTAAGTGGGCATGGTCATGTGACTGGGTGGGCATGGCTTCTTCTTCTTCTTCTTCTTCTTTTTTTTGCAGCCAACCCTCTGCATTTTTGGGGCCTTCTGGGCCTCAGGGAATCCTCCTAGGGGGGCATTTTTGCTCCCAGGAAGGCAAAAAATGGAGGAGGTGGGGGTGGTGCTGCAGCCCCCCTCCATTTTTTTGCTTTCCTGGGCCTCAGGAAAGCCTTCTGGGCAAAGCAGTAAGTAAACGAGGGGAATCCCAGCAAAGCTGATCATAGGAAAAGCTGATTGTTGGGAGGGGGAAAAAAAAATACCTTAAGGAGTGACTGGTTGGGAAAGAATGCATCAGCGATGTTGGGCATGCACACAATGCATGCATGATAAGGACTGACTGGGCAGGGAGGGGACGGGCGGGGCCAGACAGGGGCATGATTGCCAGTTCTCCGAACTGCGCAGAGTCATAACAACCGGATCTATTCAACCGGTCTGAACCAGTAGAATCCCACCCCCTGCTTAGAAGTTAAAACATATAATCAATGCTTGCAGGAATTGGGTACCTCCAGTGAAAAGAAGGACTAGGGGTAACATGATACAAGTGTTCCAATATTTGAGGGGCTGCCATAAAGAAGAGGGGGTCAGTCTATTTTTCAAAGCATTAGAAGGCAGGACAAGAAGCAATGGATAGAAACTAATCAAGGAGAGAAGCAACCGAGTACTCAGGAGAAATTTCCTGACAGTGAGAACAATTAACCAGTGGAACAGCTTGCCTCCAGAGATTATGGGGTTCCATCACTGGAGGCTTTAAGAAGAGTCCGGACAGCCACTTGTCTGGAATGATACACTGTCTCCTACTTAAACAAGGAGTTGGACTAGCAGATTTTTGTTATTCTGTTAATCTGCACTTAACTCATAAGCAAAAGTTGCTATAGGCTGTCTGGATAATTTAAAAAGAAATCAATGAAGGATATGATTAGAAACTGAAGCATCATATCTATTTGTCCTCTGTATAACTTAGGCATTTTAATTTTTCAAAATAAATGTTATTAAAGGAATTTTTACCAAGATTTTAAAAACTACAGAAATATAGAAGAAGAAACAGAAAATTTATTAGAAAACAATAAAAGAAAAAAAAAAGCAAGGAAAAGAAAGTGAGCCAAAGATGTAATTTAAAAATTGTAATGTTTAAGATCTTAATAAAAAGAGGTAAAAATTTTCAGTGCAGCCCTAGGAACTTAACAAAACAAGAAAGTTGATTTAGTTTCTTTCTCTGTGAAGTTTGTAACAAGACAGCCAGAAAAGAAGCTTTCCAGGTAAAGCTACTTTAATGCAAATTGATTAATTTCTAAATAATCCTTGATAATCACAGTGCTTTCTACCTGACCTAAAGAACAAGATTCCTGAAACTTATATATGACAAATAATTCTTCTATTGCTTCTTTTTTTAAATTACACAATAAAACTACTCACTCTCCTTTTTTCATGGATATTCGTGAGTTTCATGTTGTTATATTGTTATTAGTTTATTAAAAAATACTTCTAGTAAACTATTAAAATATTTTCTTTTCTTAAGGAAACACTATTAGAAAAGCTGTGATATTGCAGTGATTAGAATGCAGTATGGCAGGGCTAATTCTGCTCACTGCCAGAGGTTCGATCCTGACTGGCTCAAGGTTGACAGCCTTCCATCCTTCCAAGGTCAGTAAAATGAGGATCCAGGTTTTCGGGGACAATATGCTGACTCTATAAATCACTTAGAGGGCTGTAAAGCACTGTGAAGTGGTGTATAAGTCTAAGTGCTATTGATATTACTATTATGTCAGTGGTGGGATTCAAATTTTTAACTACCGGTTCTGTGGGCATGGCTTAGTGAGCGTGGCTTAGTGGGCGTGGCTTGGTGGGCATTCCAGGGGAAGGATACTGTAAAATCCCCATTCCCTCCCCACCCCACTAACCTGCTTTCGAGCTCCATTCTCATGTGCAGGGCAACAAAAGAAGACCCAGCCAATTAGCTGGGACTTTGGAGGCAGAGAATAAATGGCCAGTCAGAGGTGGTATTTGCCAGTTCTCTGAACTACTCAAAATTTCTGCTACTGGCTCTCCAGGACTGGTCAGAACCTGCTGAATACCACCTCTGTATCATGTATGATCACCTTCTAGAATTTTGTACTTTTTAGATGCAGTATCTTGGCTGGAAATCCTGAAGATTGCTATCCCACTATATCAGGAGAGTACCAGGTTGGGGAAAGTTACTTGTGTGAAGGCCAGAGATAGCTCAGGACCTACAGCAGCAAGGTCCTCTATTGATGACAACCTCCCATTAACTTTCACTCTCTTTGCACCTTTGACTCTTGAACTTCACAACTCTGACTTTGAAACTGGACCAGCTGACAAACTTTCTACAAGATCTGACCCTTGGACTTTGCCTGAAAATTCTTCTGGTTTGGGGAATAGATTGACCCCCTCTTCTTTGTGGCAGCCCCTCAAATACTGCCACATACAAGCAAGAAGTCACTGGTTCTCATTTTAGTCATCAGCTCCAGGATCAGTGATATCTTCAATTTATCATGCCTTGTCTGGAAGTCAGGATATTCTGTTGATATACCTGTATAATTGTAAGCCCGACTAGGTAGACCAGACTAGGAATCAACTCCATGGAAAGACTAGAGTTAAACTTTATTGAGATAGGATACAATAACAGAATAACAATAACATTAAGAGTTGTTAAACTAATCCTACGTAGCTTTTTCTCTGGTAATATTGCATTACTAACTAGAGCATACAAAACATTTGCTAGACCAATACTTGAATACAGCTTATCAGTCTGGAACCCACACTACATATTGGATATTAATACAGTGAGAAAGTCCAGAGATATTTCACGAGAAGAGTCCTCCACTCCTCTACTCACAACAGACTACCTTATACCACCAGACTTGAAATTTTAGGCTTAGACAACCTAGAACTACGCTGCCTTCGGTCCAACTTAAGTGTTGTACATAAAATTATCCATTGCAATGTCCTACCCATCAATGACTACTTCAACTTCAACCACAACCATATAAGAGCACACAGTAGATACAAACTCAAGGTAAACTGCACCAAACTTGGTTGCAGGAAATACTACAGCAACAGAGTGGTCAATGTCTGGAATATTCTACCTGTCTCCAAAAACTTTAGTCTACTGTTGATCTCACCCCTTTCCTAAGAGGTTTGTAGGGGGCGTGCATAAGCACATCAACGTGCCTTCCGTCCTTGTCCTAGTGTTCCTGTTTATTTGTATCCATTTCATGTATTCATAATCAGGTTTATACTTATACCTGTTATCTAATACTTGCTTGACAAATAAATAAAATAGAATCTTGCAAACCTGATTGTTCTGTACATCCTCCTTTTCTTATACCCAACCGAGTTAGGGAGGTATCTGAGTTGCTTCTGCATACTTTCTGCTTTATTTGGACTTGAGCTATATTTTTCTCCTCATCACTTTGGTTACAGATCTGACCTATCTCTGTCAAGGTCTTTTTTTTCACTCAGTACATCAGCTGCTTTAATGAAAGCTAAAAATATCCTCCCTTACAGCAAAATCTTCCTGGCTAACCTCAAAAAAGTTACAAATATGTTGGACCAAATTAATAGTTGAGTGGGAGATTAAGAGGGTTGTAGGCTAGACTATGAAGATGGAAAAATAGCCAGGAAGAAGATCCTAACCAATAACTTCTATCTATCTGTAGGAGAAGATCAGGCAGAGCTGGAGTGGTGATGGTGGAGTTAAGCACATCATCAGTTTAGAATTCTTGCATTCCCACAAGCGCTCCAGTCCAACCCTTCCTGAATTCCATTGACTTTTATCTGGTGCCAATTTAGTGTTGATCTTTAGTTGACCAGATTCTTGTGTATCATCTTAAATAAATATTCTCAGCTGTAACCTTATGAATGGTAGCAATTCTTTGTGCTTGACACCACTTTGCTGCCCAGAAAGGAATATTGACCTGGATTATCAGGGACCAAACTTTATATCAAAGGAAATTGACTTTTGTAAAAACCTTCCGGTAGGTAGGTGGCTGAGAAGTACTGGTAGTCCTTGATTTACAACCACAGTAGAAGCCCAAATTTCCATTGCTAAGCAAGAGAAATGTTAACTGAGTTGTGCCCCATTATACAACTTGTTTTTGCCAGAGTTGTTAAGCAAATCACTGTTGTTGTTAAAGGGAATTGTGGAGCTGTTCAGTGAATCTGGCGTCCCCTATTGACTTTGCTTGTTAGAAGCCCATCGAGAAGATTACAAATGGTGATCACACAATTTATGATAGTGTGACTGCCATAAATGCATGCCAGTTGTCATGTACCCAATTTTTGATCACGTGACCCTGGGGATGCTGCACCGGTCATAAATGTACAAACTAGTCCTAAGTCACGTTTTTCAGTACCCTTTTAACAAATGGTTACAAAACAAATACAACGCAGTGCATTAAACAAATAGTTATAAGTTGTGGAGTACCTAGAACAGGTGTGTCAATCTCAAGGCCTGCAGACTGGATCCAGCCTTCAGGGTGCTTAGATCTGGCCCATGAGGCCACCCTGGAAACAGTGAAGGGCCAGCTGGGGTGCAGAGCTCCGTTTTTGTTGGTAGTGGGTTGCAGGAGGTCATCCCAGCCAAAAATGGAGCTCAGGAGCCTGTTTTCAGTGGCAGAGCACTCAAGCCAGGGGTGGGATTATACCGGTTTGGACTGGTTCTATAGAACCGGTTGTTATGATTATCCGCAAGTTCAGAGAACTGACAAATTGTGCCCCTGGCTGGCCCCACCCCTTTCCACCAGCCCCTCCCCCCTCACCCAGTCAATCCTTCAGGTTTCCCCCCCAACGATCAGCTGTTCCGAGGATGAGCTATGCCAGGATCCCCCTCACTGTGTTACTGCTTCGCCCAGGCGGCTTCCCTGAGGCACAGCAGACAAAAAGGGGTATGGGGAGGGGCTAGGTGGGCTTGGTCACGTGACTGGGTGGGTGTGGCTTTTTTTTGCACACACCCCCTTTTTTTTGCCTCCCTGGGTCCCATGGAAGCTTCCTGGGAGCAAAAACACCCCCCCGGGAGGCTTCCCTGAGGCCCAGGAGGCCCAAAAACGGAGCACAGGAAGGTGCTGCACACCCCTCCCATGCTCTGTTTTTTTGCCTTCCTGGGCCTCAGGAAAGCCTTTGGGGAACAAAAATGCCACCCCAGGAGGCTTCCCTGAGGCCCAAAGGAAGGCAAAAAAGGGGGGGGGGATGCTGCAAAAAAGCGCCACAGCCACCCAGTCACATGACCAAGCCCACCTAGCTTCCCCCACACCCCCTTTTGCCTGCTGGGCCTCAGGGAAGCCTCCTGGGCAAAGCAGTAACATAGTCAGGGGGATCCAGGCATAGTAAAAAAAGGGTGCTGTTGCAAAAAAAGGGGGGTGCTGCGAAAATGGGGGGGTAAAAAGGGGGGTGCTGCAAAAAAAAGCAATACCCACCCAGTCACATGGCCAAGCTCACCTAGCCACGCCCACGTAGCCATGCCCACAGAACCGCTTGTTTAAAAATCTGAATCCCACCCCTGGTTCAGGCCCCCACAAACGCCCCAACATGAATGATGTCATGCTGGCCACACTCATCCTAGCCAAAGCCCCCCCTGCCGCCCGGTCTGAGGTGAAGCACCACTCTGGTGTAGCCCTCAATGAAATCAAGTTTGACACCCCTGACCTATAATAACCTACACAAAAATGGCACTTCCTCATCCATGTGAACCATTATGGATGTTAATAAAATGCACTTCCACACACTGTGTTTCGGGATCAAAGGGGATTTTGTTCCTTAAATGCAAAGGAGAAGCAAAAACCAACCCCCAAACCCCAAAGTATGCGTGTATTATGGGGGTTGGGTGGGTGTAAATGTTTTTCTCAGAGATTTATATATGCTTAAAATACTGTGCAAACATAATTAACGTCAGGGCTAGATGACAAGATAGAAGGAAGTTTAATGTGAAAAGGAGAAGAATAAACCGTTTTATGACATGTGAAGGAGAAAAATGAGTTTGCTGCAGGCGAGATTGTCTATATTATTCTGATAGATATTATGGGAGCTCCTGCCTCCTCCTATAGAAAATAACAGCTGGTAAGCAGGGAAGCAACCGAAGAGAGAGGGAGATCTCTTTTGCCTTTAATCTACTCCGGTGCTGTTTGGTGCCCACTTTAGTGTAAGACTGAGTAACTCAGGGACAAAAGCTGTTGATAGATTGGCACAATTACTTGCTCTAGTATTGCTCTCAGCTGTCTGCCTTGACTGATGATGGTGGATAAAGTTTAGCTTAAGTCTGGGAAAAAGCCTTTAATTTAATTTAATTTAATTTTTTTTAGACAGAAAAGGAAAAAAGGGCCACTCTTGTTTTTGTGATCCCCTTTCTTTTAAACTTTGAAAAGGAGAAGGAGGATGGGATTCACTTCCAAGCGATTAGATCGATTCAAAAAGATGATTGGACTTGGAGAGTAGTAATCCAAACACATTTTCACCCAAAACCTTACCTGTTGCTGGTGCAATCAATGTTGATACAGTTAGTCCTCAACGTATGACCACAATTGAGCCCAAAATTTCTGTTGCTGAGCGAAAAAGTGGTCAGGGGAATTTGGTCCCATTTTACGACCTTTCTGGCCACAGTTGTTAAGTGAATCATTGTAGTTGTTAAGCTAGTGACACTGTCAACTCATAAAATATTTCTCTGCTCTTTTTGGAGTTGCCAACAGAAAGGGAGGGGGGAGCAGTCTGGCAGCTTGCAAACTGAAAGTGCATTTCATAAATGTTTTCAAAGATAGTAACTGTTAGCCAGTCTTTCAGATGTTCATATTCCCAAGATACAAACCAGCAAACATTGAGGTATGCAATCATTTATTTATACAAGTAACGCACATCCCATCCAGCGATAATGGCTTGAATTCCAATCTAGGTTAGCACAGGGAGCGCTCTTTATAGCATAACCCCACCCATCTAATCACAGCTACCTCCTGTAGACCATGTGCTGTCCAGACAGTCTATAGGTAATTGGGAATTGAGATAGTTAAGTTAGAATTGCGAGCTGTCCCCTTGAGGGAATGTCTCATGATAAATGTAGTTAATGCATCATGGGAAATGTAGTTCACGTCATGTGGTCACATCTGTAATCCTTATTGGTCACTGAATTGACCTTTGGTTGGGTTGGGGGAGTTTCCTTTACTCTTGCTTGGACCCCAGCACCGTGCTGGTGTCTCACCTTTTACTCCAGCATTATGGGATGAAAAATCACTATCATTTTACACCATGAAGTCAGCTGTGCAAAGAATTGGATATTAGATGAATCTCGAAGTAACCGTGAGTTATATTTGAGGATGCCTTGTGAACCAATAAAGAAACTTTGTATGGAAGCCTTTGTAGAGTTTAATCTGACTGTCTTTTTATTCAGCCAGCAATTAAAAGTCAGAACAGACCCTGTATTCTAATTGCCCATGTATTCAACATCTCCTAATATGGCTAATTAGTTACTCCCATGCCATAGCCTCAAACGCCCTGCATCCTCCCTATCACTGATTCCCTCTACTTCCCTGAACACCCTGTAACACCCGGTGTATAAATCCCCCCTCCCCACACTAAAGCCTTATACAGCGGAACAGCCCAGCCACGTCATGTGGGAATTCCATTTCAGCCTCCCATTCCCAGGTAGCAGTGCAAGGCAGCGTCATAGAGGGAATCCCCCATTCTGCATCTACTTCGTCGCTGGTGGGAGGGATCCATGATTGACGTCTTTTATTCTTTTATTACTGGTGGGTGTAGTTGAATATGGAGCCCAACAGTAACTAGGTGACTGAAGTTTCTGCCCTGCAAAATTCTAACTGGAGAGCATGATGGATGACTCTTGGCTATGGATGTGTCCCATTAGAGAATATGAATTATGATACACCCAGGGTGTGGGGGAAAACCAGGGTCAAGGGTGACAATGAATGATGTGTCTCAGAGTCGGCTACACCCAGGCAGTGCCGGACATGTTAACTCCCAACAAATCTGTAGTGTATTTAAATAGAGACTTCTAGGGCGATGTTCCTATTGGTTAACAGAAGCAACGATACGATTGGTTAGTAATGTTAGTACCTGATTGGCCGCCAATAGCGGCGGGAAGTTTAACTAAATGTCATTGGTTGCGAGCCATGGAGCAGCCGCTATAAAAAGGGCTGCTGCGGTTCGACTGCAGTTGAAGTTACTGTTATTATTAAAGAGCTGAATTCAACTCCGGTCTGCAAGTCTCTTTACTGGCGACAGAGCAAAATCCTTTTTAAGTTTTGGAAGTTTGGCTCATGATTTAAATGGGGGTAATTGCCAGAATCCTGACAGACACAGTTGTAAAAGTTAATCTGGCTTCCCCATTGATTTTGCTTGTCAGAAGTCACAAAAGGGGATGACGAGACCCTGGGATACTGCAACTGTCATAAATATGTATAATTATAATATAAGGTAAATAATATATAACATAAATAATGCATGCACTCGTTTAGCAAAAAAAAATCCTGGTTTGTGGTGTCACTTTACAAATTCGGTGCAATGTCATTGAATCTTTAGAAAGGCAGACACACAAAAAGCGAATTGGAAGTGTGAGTTCTTGTTCAGCACATTTTGACATCCTAAGGGCAGGGACAGAGGGGAGGAAGAGAGGAAAGGACAAGATAGAGAAAGATAGACATCATACTTTTTTTTCAAGTTTCAAGTTCTCATGAAGGTTGGA